>NW_006292095.1:71117-89067 GCF_000327345.1 Myotis davidii | reverse complement strand
ACTGCCCTACCCCACCCCCCCCCCCCCCCCCTTATGGTTCACCATTCCCTCCAGGGACCAGTAGTGTGTCCTCTTCCATATGTCTTACTTCCAAGTAGCTCTCCCCGACTTAGAGAATCCCGGAAAGTTTGCAGCTGAAAGTGGCCGCGTCCCCTTATTTTTGCATGTGGCACCTGAGGCCTGGAGGGAGGGAGGTCTGGTTGCTCAGTGTCAGACTCCATGGGTTGGAAGATCCTTTACTTCACAGGATAAAATTGGACATAGAACTGGTAAGATGCTAGCTTATGGGACTTCCTACGGGAAGGGGCATTTGCATTGAGAATGCAGAAGGTGTAAAAGCGCTTTAAGCTCAAAAGCAATTAATAATCTTGGGGATGAAATGCCATGGGAGAAGGCAGCTTAGAGCAAAGGTCCTTCAAAGCGTCCTGAAATCCTACTTGACAAATGCCCTCGAAAAACTGCCCGTGTCCCTCATGCCTGCCATTGACCTCTCTGGAGCTGTGAGTCTGACAGCCAGGCTGCCGGGAAGAGGTTTGGGGACTTGCCTCTGAGGGATGTGTGTAGGACTTTAGGATTCCAGGGCAATCAGAAGCATAGACAAAGTATAAACTGAAATATTAGGAGCACGGCCTGTATAAAAATGTTGTCAAAATGCACTAAAATGTTGCTTTAGATGTGAGTTCCCTAAGGAAAAGTTCAGGGAGAGACAACTTCTATCCCATAAGAGCTCAAGTTAGCCTTTTGTCGGATAAGTAGTGTTTCTCTACTCAAATTCCTCTCTGGGTATATAGAAACTTAACTTCATATCCCTGTGTTTCAAAGGACTTTTTCCCCTCCATTTTACTGAATAGCAAAATTTTAAAATGCCATTAATCCAAACAGGGTGTTTTTTTTTAAGTTAGTTTTATACTAGACCAGTGATGGCAAACCTTTTGAGCTCGGCGTGTCAGCATTTTGAAGAACCCTAACTTAACTCTGGTGCCGTGTCACATATAGAAATTTTTTTATATTTGCAACCATAGTAAAACAAAGACTTATATTTTTGATATTTATCTTATATATTTAAATGCCATTTAACAAAGAAAAATCAACCAAAACAATGAGTTCGCTTGTCACCTCTGACACGCATGTCATAGGTTCGCCATCACTGTACTAGACTGTTGTCAAAACCCTCCCACAAGGCCACACTGGGTGGGACCCTTAGGAACTGGGATGACCGGAGCCCCCAGTTGGTGGGTCTGAAATGGACAATTCATTTCTTGAAGTTTCCACCCAGAAAACAAAATGCGTATCTTTTCTAAGTGAGCTTTGTGGACTTTTAAATTCAGAATTTGGATTTCCTTTTTTAAAAGAAAAATATCTGGGTACTGAAACAGACCGGCTTTATAGAAAGGATTTTGAGAACTAGAGTAACAAAGAAAAGAATGAGAGGTAGCAGTGTTTAAAAATTACTTCTTGAATCAGGAAGACTGTCCTTAACAGCCCAAGTGCTGTTCTCGGGTGGACGCTGAGGAGGGCAGTAGCAGGACCAGGGATGGGTGAGAGCCATCCATGGCCTGTGAGCTCTGATTTCTCTCTCAGGCAGTGGATTGGCCCGAGTTATCCTCTGGCAAACATTGGATGCCATAGGGGCAGGGGCTGCAGCTACAGAATGGACACACTGACGCTCTCAAAACATGTCCTACAAGCCCAGTCCTTTTTGTCTGATCATGGCTTTTTGACCTCTTCTGCTTGTATTAATATAAGAAGTGAGTTTTTTATTTTAAAGTTTTTTTTTAATTGAAGTCACAAAATTTATTTAGAGAGCAATAAAGCCAAAAGGTAGAGTGAAACGGCATTGAATCCACACTTCCTAAGGTTTTCCTGAAAGCCACAAATACAGACCAGGTGAACCAAAAATGTGTGTATTTGCTGTATACACACAGGCAATGGGTTACCTCTGCATGCTGAAGACTGATAGGGAAGTAGGAGGGGAAAATAGGGAAAAAAACTTTACATTTTTAGATAAGAACTTATAGGAAACTCTGTTTTGAATGTAATTACTTTCATAAGTTAGCAGGTAGTGGCGGGTGATCCAGCTGATCAAGGAGAAAGTCTGTGCACATCAATTCTGCCATCATCCCCAAGAGAATGCAAACACAGTCTCTATTTAAACCAGCAGTTACTTCAAAAGCTCCTCCTTGTTTTGTTTGCTTGTTTTTATTTTTTGTTTTCCAGCACAGAGATCTAGGAGCAAAAGATGTTTGCTATGTACATGACATTATTAGTTTCTTCCCATTTCATTCTAAGATGGCCTTTCCCCTGCCCTGGTGAGGAAGGAAAATGTCAGGAGGAAATGTATGCAGGGTGGGTCTGTGGAGCTGTGAGGTCTGAATGCAGATGACAGCTCTGTGTTACAAGTGGCGGCACAGCTTTATTTTCATTCCAGTGGTTACTGTCGTATTCCTAGCAGAGGGCAAAAGGAGAGAGCGGTCCATCAAATCAAATAAAAAATAGTACGCAGGGCTCAAGAGAAAAGAAACTGCTCAGTCTGGTGCATGCACATGTATGTGTGGATGTGATTACATTTCTTCTCAAATAACATCGGTAGGTGTGACTTTTTTTTTTTAAGCAGACAATTAACCTTCAACTTATGCAGCAGCTTGCTTGGCCTTGGACATGGTGTTTTTTATTCCTCCCAAGTTAGCTTTGCTACTAGTGACCAGGGATATATTTTTCTATGCATCTGAGAAGTATTTTTACAAGTAATTGAAGGCCATCTTAATAAAGTAATATAGCGAAAAATGTAAGGAGGTTACAGAGGGGAGAAAGACTTTATTTTAGTAGATAAAGAAGCCATTAAACACTGGAATTGTCTTTGGCTCTTGGTCACAGAAGGCTTCATGAAAACAGCAAATCTTAAGAAGGAAATTAAGGCAGAGAGTTTTGCTGAGGACAAAACCATAAAAACAATATTCAGATGCTTATCTGCAGAGCATAGCTGCTGGACTGGGATTTGGTAAAATCCCACCTCAAGCTTTTTTTTCTGATAGTGGAATTGGATCAGGCAGCCATCCTGTTAGAAATCTATTCACACTGTTGGAGAATTTCTGAGGAAGGACGCTGAGCATACAGCACTGACATTTCTAAGAATTGATCTGAAAACGAATCGGCAAGAGACTAAAACAAAATCTTTAATAACCTAACAAAAGGCAGCAAATTGTCCCTGAGGCACATCTTATTCTCAAACCCTCTGTGCCCTTCTTAATGAAAGACACACACTTGAAAGGGCTCCATAATGAAGACTAACGATTTAGGAAAATGAGTTGATGCTGCACTTTTTATTAGTGCAGTGCCCGAACGCGCCACCTGGCCCCAAAGCTAGTCCTTCACTACCACATGCACCTCCCAGACTCACTTCTTACATCCCATCACATTTTTAACCTCACCCGAGCTGTGCTAATTCTCGCATCGTGTGATTACTTTGTGGCATGAAACTACATTCATTAAAACATTCAGGTGTTTTCATTTCTTCTTACCTCTCTACCTTCTGGTTATGAATAATATTATCAGAAAAGAGTACAAAACTTTCATGTTGTTGTTTACTTGTTAGTGTCAGCAGCAGGTTCTTTTCTGTGTTAATACTGATGAGGCTGCTACTTTCCAACCCAGGGAGCCTAGAACCTTAGGTTAGTATTGAAATATTGACCATGCTCCTGGTACATTGCATGTAAATCACATGTAAGAATGATCAGGCCAAGGAAATCAGATGTAAATAACCATTGACAGCTTTTTATCTCTTTAATGAATGCTTTGTTATAGGGTTAAATTTAGAGGCTGCACTTCATGTATGAATGACATCTAGTTACTGTCCAAATGAACATCCAACGTAGCCATATACAGTGGTCCAGTTGCTCTTTGTTTTTAAGCTGAACATGGAAAATAATATTTGGTCTCATTTACTGCTACATAAGAGATACTCAGAGCACATATATCTGTTTTGTTAACCTCAAAAGTATGGTATAAACTACTTTTCTTTCTGTGTGGAGAGAGAGCCCAGTCTTAAGCACAGCAGCCTGCCCCTCACTTGGTGTATCTGTGCCGGGTTTGCCGTGCACGGCATCTTGACAGTCCCGGTCAGGTGGATGTGGACGTGGACGTGGTAGGATACAGACAAGTCTTTGCTGGGTGGTGGCTCATGAGCCTCAGCACTGCCTCTCTGGGTCAGACCAGGGTGATTTTATGGGAAACATGGGAATGTAGTACACTGGAGATTAAGTGTCCCCAGAGATTACTGACTTGGGAACTCAACAAGCATCCACCTCTATGTCTGTCTATTCCCACTGCTGGTCAGAGCTTCATGCAAAGCTGTTCCCTTACTCAGAGGAAATATTTGGGAGTGGGAGAGATTTACATATTTAGATGGGTCTGTAATCCAGGAAGACATGGCAGAAACCAATATCCACTGAATGGTTCTCAAAGATGTTTAGCTAAAGTATTTTGAAGAGGCATGTGGTTTGGTTTCAGAAAATGGTAAAAAGCAAAGCTATGTTACTGGGTTTCATAGCCTGTGTCCCTGTAAGCCATTGTCACTCAGAAACAGCGCAGCCCCTGGAACGTTCGTGAACCCACTGCACTCTCCCTTACCTTATTTCTCTCAACCACGACCACGCACCCCTCGTTTTCTGGCCCCCTTCCACCTTTACTTTGCTTTGCCTTTTCTTCTCATCTGACTTATTTTTACTAGAATCTATCAAATCAAGAATCTGAGATCCTTCTGTAATTTTCAATCTATATAATAGTTCTAAATAGTGACTCAGAAGCTTTTTAAAAAGTACCAATTAGAGTTAGAAGGGAAAAAAATTCTCTGCTATGTTCTTTTCAGTTATTCATACAAAAAGATGCCCAGCGACAAGAGAATCGGAAACTATTTAAAACGTAGTGAATACTCAACAAATCATTGATGGAAAAGTTTTGTTGAATGAGAAAAGTATCAGAAAATAATTTGAAGTTTGGCAGGAAACCCAGAGCAGCTGGAAAGTGTTGTGGTCTCATAGGGGACTAGAAAGTCGAGTCCCCATAGACTGATTCCTCCGGTTGAGTCTTTGTAGAGTTACAGGGACCATATTCAAGCCAGGTTCAAGTGACACCTAGGTCATGTGAGGGAAGTTCAAGTGGGTACAGGCAGCACGGAGCCATTGGAGCCACCCAGTCGCCAAAAATCAGGAAGTTATAGCCTCTCCCACTTACACCCTTCTTGTAGCTGAGTGTTCAGATAGCATGATTCTTCCATCTGATGGCCAGTAACTCCAAGTCGGCATTCTTTCAGAATGCAGAGCAAACTTGAACTAAAGTTCTGTCTTCATTTCTCATCTAAACGAGTGAGTCCATCAGTCCCCTGGGGCTTTTGCCCACTTTGGGGAATGAAGTCAAGTCTTCAACAGCCAGGCTGCACTCCAGGTAGCCAGTGCACTGGGGGTGCTGCACACGTGCATTTGTGAACAGTGTGTTGACAGCAGTTCTTCTCTGATTTCCCCTCCAGCAAACCCGGTATGAGACGTACATCGGCATTCTGAAAGAAGGTGGCAAGAAGCTCCTGGGCAGCAACGGCAGTGAGGCCCCAGGACTGAAGAAGTCGCATTCGAGTCCTTCTCTGAACCCAGATTCATCTCCGGTCACTGCCAAAGTCAAGCGCAACGTTTCAGAGCGGAAAGATCACCGACCCGAAACACCCAGCATTAAGCAAAAAGTTACTTAGAATCCATCTGCGACCAGGAAAGGGCTGGTCATGGAGCAAAACAGAGTTTTTCAAGATCCTTCTGGTAAATCCGTGAATATATTTAAAAAAAACAAAAACAATAGTCTGTGACTAAATGGTGCATTAGTAACCTTTTCTATTGTATATTTTTGTTCGTGTCTGTACAGATTGTCTCTTTGCTCTTGATTTCTTTGCTTTGACGATTTTTGCCACTTGATAACTAATGCACCTTTTTGTGAGGGGGAGGGGATCATGATTTCAGATTGAATTGTGTATCACTTCTCCTTTGGTTTTCTCTTGTTTGCACTCTCTCAGTTGTTTTATGTATTCTCAAACCAACTGTTACACTTTTTTTTTTAAGGTTAAAAAAAAATGAATCCGTTGTGAACCACTTTACTGGACAAACTTAGTTTAATCACTTCCAGCCAGACTTAACATAAACCTTCATATGTGAATTCTTGCCAGTCACAGAGGTGGCATTGAGCACTCACAGAAGTTCGCTTCAAAATTCCAGTTCGGGAATCGGGTGCTCCACACTGACGCAGCTGTGCGGGCACCTCAGCACTTGTCTTTGGGGTCTGACCCTGCAGGAAGCAGGGGGAGGGGGGCGGAGATCACGAGACTGGAGAACTTACGAAGCGTGCTGGAGTGTTGAGTCCATTTTAGCCAAGCAAGGAAAGAGGAGGTGGGGCCTTTTTGCCATTGAAGGTTAAGGAAAGATGACACAAGGTTCATTTTGTTCTCTAAAGAGCATGATAATGATCAACTCTTGGGAGCGGCAGCAGGAGGCACGTGTTGACACTGCAGGAAACTGTTACCTCGCTCCCACGGGGTCTAGACCAGGAATCCAGAGCCATCTCTGTTGTCATCACCCTTGTCATCCAGGAGTTTAAACGTGTGTAGGCAGCTGTTGTCTCCTGGTTGTGAGAACATCAGGGTCTTAAGAAAAACAAGTAAGAGAAGAACAGGGAGCTGCAGGTTTCCAGCAACGGAATCCTGAGTCTTTAAAGTCCATCTGAGAGTAATAAATAGTCTGAATGGACTGTGGTTGGAAAAGTGAGGACTCTGCCGGTTGCATATACCGAGTTACTTACTTAGTTTATTCTTATCTTAAGTCTCTTTGATAGTCACTTCTCTTTGCTCCTACTGAACTTTCTCCTAAGAATAGAGACTATTTTAAATCATTTCTTTCTATCTGCTCAAAATCATTCTGTTGACCTTGAAGTTATAAGCTTGTTTCCGTGACGGTCCCTGTGGAATTCAGGGTGATAAAAAGAACATTCTCTTGTATAGGAAGAGATAGGAGTGAAAATTGAGCCCACCATGAGTTAGAACTTTCTGATGTTGAAACTTTGTGATCCTTACAGCTGTAATCTCCACAACTTCAGAACTGGAGGAGTCACTTTGAATGCTCTTTTTCCCTCCCACAGAAAATTGCTCTAGTTCTACTCAGTGTATTAGTTAAAGGTACTATGACCAAAGAATCGGGGACTCTGCATGCATAGCATGGTTCCAGGGAGTTAGAGAAAGCCTGCTCTTAAACTGTGGCCATTTCCAGTGGCATTAAATCACATGATTATTTATTCACATTCACTTCCTGCCTATATAAATGTTCATAGTTGATGGTGCCCAGAAAAGAGAAACCCCTCGCTAAGGGTATAGCCGCTTGTTTTGTGATAAGTACTTTGCCACGCCTTTGAAAAACTCACTCTAACCTTCTGTCTTGTGTAGATAAAGGCAATGACAATTTATGTTTCAGAACCAAGAAATGAATAGGATAGTTAACAATGTGGCTCATAAGACCTGATTCATTTCTGTAGCTTCTGACTGTGTTCAAGATTCCCACAAGGGAATCATCTTTCTTCCTAGAATCTGAATGATCGGCCTGCCTGTTTTCTGCCTAGTTCTTTATCCTGAGCCAAGGGGAGAGAGATCCCTAGACCAGGTTGTCTCTGAGCTTCGATAACTAAAGGGAAAAAAAAAATCCCTGGTGGGCTTAAATGTGTCTGCCCACAGTGTGCGTGCATCTGTGTACATAGTGTCCCTACGTGTTCCACTTGTAGTATTTAATGAACAGAACGGTACCTTGCCGCCGAGCCTGGCGTTCAAAGCAGTTCTGAATCCTCGGTTAGCACAGCAGGACATGGCTCCCGCTGTGTGAGTCACTGATGTGTCTCCCGGGGCTTCTGCACATGCTAATAATAATGGGATGAGAAGGGCACTTTTGAGGCTGCAGTATGCGGTGTTTGCATAGTGTATCTTTAAAAACAATCGCAAGGCTATTTGGTGAGCCAGGGGGCAGCCTGCCCTGCCATGACGTTGTCCATCTTTAGGGGACGGGCCATGAACACTTCCTGAGGCCTGTCAGGTGTCTGTCTGTTGTCAGTGCACCTAGCAGATCAAGAGTGTATCCTGTAGGAGGAAGCGGCCCCTGGTTTGACGAGATCGTGAGAATCGTGCCCATAGCCAACCACGTTTTCTTCTGTCATAATTTCTTTCCTATGGGATCTAGTCAGAAGAAATCAAAGACATTCCTTTCACCGCTAACCCAGGCCTACGGCCTAATTCACGGTACAGGGAGCTCTCCTCCTCCTCTCCTTCCGAAGGTACGCCCCCTTCCCGCCCTCCCCTCCCCTATGTCAGCATGGAGCCCTGCGTCGCTCTGCACATGGTAAGCCATTATTCCTCTTCACATACATGCACTTCATATTAATTTTCAGTCCAGAAAATCTTGATAGGCATCCAAAGACTCTGTGGTCGTGCTATTGCCCACTGGAGCCGAGAAGTGGCCCGTGTGTCAAATCTCTGCGTGTTTCGGGGCTGGTTCCCGCCTCACGTGCTGACTGTTACAGGGAGGTGCCAGGAATTTCTCGTTAGCGACCAAGACTTAGTTACTCACAGGCAGAGTCCTTGTTCTATTGCCAGGCCATAGATACTGTGTGAGGTGCACTTTTTTAAAAGCATCCTTTCATTAACTCTTAGCGATGCCTAGTTAAGCCAAGCAATACTTGTGTGCAGTTTAAATCATCTCATTAAAACCAGCGTGTGGGAGATTCCCCTGGTGGAACTGGAGTTCCTGGGTAGAGAGTGGCTGCCCACGGCCCTCCGTGCTTCTCCGACTGTTACCTAGCTCTAGGTGGGCGCTGTTTCCTGGTTGGAAGTGATGTGCGGGAGCTCCTGTGGCTGGCTTGCCGGGGCCTAGCTGGGCTTGGCCTTTTGAGTTTGTATCTCACCTGTGGCCACACCACAGAATTTCTCAGGCTGGAGAGGAATTGAGACAAGTAGCAGGGAAGGAGGCCACAGCACAAAGTTACAGGGTTTCCTGTTGGCCCTTCCCCGCTGCTCCTCTGTCCTGTGAGGAGCCTGGAAGGTGTTCTTAGGTGAGGCAGGGCCTTCTGTGACAGGAGCGCACCTCTTCTCTGCCTTTATCGCAAGTCAGAGACAGCTGGGAGAAAACGGACCTTAGAGAAGTTTCCCCATTGTCGTACTATGAAGACTTTCTTGGATTTGGTTAGTTGTCCTGAAATTTGAATTCCTTTGGCATTTTTCCTTGCAGCCATCAATTAAGTTTTTTAAGCCTGAATTCATAGGGGGTTAACTGGCCCTGTTGATACAAATCTCTGTCATTTGGCTCTGGTGACCCTGTGCAGTGTTCAGTGGGTGGTAGTCACCTTCCTTCATCTCAGCAGTGAACGGTCCCTTCGCTCTTTCAGTGGCAGAATTGTTTCCAGGTATAAATCAAAACCACAGTGGCATCTTAGGGCTTGTGAAGGTAGAGTCTGGCATGAGGAAGAGTGTGATTTGGGGTTTTAGTAGCACCTGCTTTCCTCAGAGCATCCAAGTTACTGGGACAGAGAAAGACCAGCCCCCTCTGCAGGCAGAGGAGCCCTTGGGCTGACCTTGCCCCAGGACTCCTGGCTGTCTCTCCTTCCAACAGGCCACCATCTGCCTCCCCACCAGCCTCTGGCATCTCACCATCCAGTCATCCCGAGGACCTTAGAGATCAGTAGTTCACCATGAAATGCCCCCAGCAGGTGAGAGAGAGGTGCTCGGTCACTGCCTCTCCTCTCAGCTTCCCTGCCCACGCCCCACGCCTACCCGAGGGCCGGAGTCCAAAGTCATTGCCATTGTCATGATGTACCTAGAGTATCAAACCCAAGCGGGCAGCCCGCTGCTAGGACAGTGCATGCGGGGAGAATGTCCTCATAGGGAGAATGTCGGTAATACTTGAATCTGCATGGCAGTTTGTTGACTTGAATGCAACAGCAAGAAAATATTGCAAGTTACATAATTGTATATACCGTAGGTTTCCTTCCATCTCTGGCTCGCCCTGTGTGATGTATGTGTGTATCTGTACTATTGCAGGCTTTTGGAAAATGTCCATGTAGATAGTATGTCAGGCATCAAAGAAAATGCTTTCCTGTCACTTGCCAATGTCGTGTTTGTGGGTATTTATGGCTGTATGTATGTATATGTTATTCATGTGTAGTTGTATATCAGTATATGGTATATGTACATCCAATTTATTTTTGTCCTTAATAACCAGTGTGATATGAACAGCAAGTAAAAACCTCATAGGATTGAGTATATAATGCAGTTATTGAGAACATATGTAGTGGTACTGTTTTATTCAACTTAAAGTCAAATGATATTTTGATTAAATTTTTGAAAAAATAAGATTTCATGCTAGAAAATTTCATCTTTGAGCTTTGAATCACCAGGGGAAAAAAAAAATGACTCAGAACCAACTTTGTTAAACTATTTCAATGTCCTGTGTACAATACCAAGGGGGGCACTCATCATAATTTGAGATTACAGAAAGGGGTGAAAAAACAAAACAAAAACAAATAAGCCGTCTTAGCAACTTCAGTATTAAGAGCACTTAAACATAATGTCAAACTGACAGTTTGGGGCTTTTTACAAAATGTGATGCTTTAAAGCACACGTTCTTTATTGTTGTAATTAGTCCAGGAAAATAGAGCTTTCAGGAGAACTGAGTAAGCAAGGACCCACCAGCTCATGTAGGTGCTTGTGTCTGTCTGTAGTGGGTCAAAACAAACCCTCTCCTCATGCCACATCCTTACTTCTTCCTTTAAAGTGATAGTACACACGCTGACGTGTATCAGGGCTTCCCAAGATAGGGTACTGTATTCTAGGCTCGCAGCTGCACAACTCGCATCTAGTGTCACAGGTAGAAGAATTTTAGGACAGGCTCTGGGCCAGGTTAACACTTTAATATTTTTATACTTGGGTCTCTTTCCGCCTCTCCCCAAAGAAGAGCCACTGGCCTTAGTTGTTTGAGCTACTGCTTATCTGGCAGCATGTACATAGGAAACTAGAGATTAAATTTTCCGAGCCAGCGTGTTTGGTGTATTCTCAGCTGCATCTGAGTGTGTTTGAGTGAGTGGTTGAGGCCTCGTGCTCTTGTGTCTGATCCTGAGTCAGAGAGTTGGGGTGTAGAGTGGAGACCAACCTTCGGCTCCAGGCTGCAGTCGTGTGTTGGTAGTTAAAACTTGAGCTTTTTAAATTCACTCTACAGTCTTGAATTATTTTTGCAATTCTACCATATTCCTGATTTGTTCTTGATGTTTGGTGACCTGGCTCTGATGGATCAGCAGGGTCTTTGTTCTGCACGAGTGTGTTTCCTTCCAAGAATTATAGTGCTTTGCAGAAATCATACACTAAAGGAGTAGCAACAATAAAAAAGCTTCATTTTGGGCCTTAATTAGTTGACATGTTTGGACTTTCAGTATAAAGCCATGTAGGTTAGGAAGCCAAGTAGCCTTTGGCATGGATAATAATATCCGCTCTGCAGAGAGAATATGCACATGGATGTTTAATGCTGTTCCTTTAAGCTATAGGAACAGGAGAAATTAGACCAAATTAAAGTTGGGGGTGGGGAGTGTGAGCTGGCCACCTGCCCTTTGGGGTGGACGTGCATGTGGCCAGCCCTCGGCTCTGAGAGATTGGGAACCAGTTTACTGTCCTGTCCGGCGTGTAGGGGGCAAGGTTCCCACGTCTGGGCCTCTCACCTGTGTACGTACGCTTGCACACACGTACACGCAGTGAATGTTTTAAGTTCTACAAACTTAAGACACCCCGGGCCAGAGGGTTCTAAAGAGGTGATGGGCAAAGGCGTGGGAATGGCATCCCAGGAGTGTTTCCCGGGGCAGGGAAGAGTCTGTGGCCAAGTGTCCGGCTCTCAGAGGCACTGCATTTAACCAATAAGAGAGGGGATACATGTCGCATCCTTTCTGGTGGACACCCCACTGAGGCTCGCTTGTCATTCCCAAGAAGCTGCTCTCCACATCCCGCAGCAGCCTGGGGAGGTTCCAGCAGGCCGGTGCACCGGTTTCCTGGGTTTCCCAGGCGGCATCGCGGCTGGCTCTGGAGATGATTCGAGAAAGAAAGCCACAAAGCACTTACCCTAGGAGCGCTGTGCTGGTCCACCTCTCCTCTGTGCTGCCCTGCTGCGGGGAGTGCCGGCTGAGGCTTGCGGAACCGCTAAGCACTTTTCATCAACAATCAGAAGGGACTAGCTAGTGTTTCCCTTTGCAGGGCAGAGAGCTCAGCTCTCACGAATAGTGTTATAAAATAAGCACCTTAACTTCAATTCCTGAAAATGCTGATCAGTGGAGAAAATTTTGGAGTTTCACTTACTATTTGCCTGTGAGCCTGTCTTGATCTGTCTATAGACACAAAGTCCCAGCCACCAAATTCAGCGAAGAGCAGCCTGGCAGGTCTGAGGCTCCTTGCTCTGGCCCCTGACCCGGGGCCCACAGTGGGGGTAACGTATTCTCTCTGCAGAGAGGATCGCGTCTGGCCTTCCACTCCACATGGGCTCCCACTGGGCAGCAAGCGCACCCTGGGTTTCACATGCCACTTCCCGACCGTGGGAATCCAGCGTCCTAATGGGCTGACCCTGCTGAGGCAAGATAACAGCTCTGAGAGGGACTGGGGGATGGGAGGGGGGGGTGAGACTGGAGGGGGCATGTGACAATGGCATAATAATACTCTGTCTGAAGCCATGACACAAGCTGGCACACTGAGCTCTAGCCAAGGATGGGTGAGGTCTTTGCTTTTGCACCCAGATTTCTGGAAATGCAAAACGTTTCATTCTCGGGGAAGGGTCAAGGCACGCTAAGCTGACTGCTTAGCTGTCTGCTCAGTCCAGAGAAGAGCTGTGGGGTGAAGGCCTAGACACCTCCCTGCATTGTCTTCTACCTCACGTTTTAGGAGCCGTTTCTAGAACAGAAATTACGCAAGTGGAGAACCGATGCTGTCAGCCTTGATTACCGCAGGCTGGGCAGGGGGAGGCCGCTAGTGTCTTTAGTAATATGTGTGCCTATAGAGAGCGAGCTTTTAACTTGCCAGCCATTAACTGGATCCCATTCACGGTGGCTCAGGCTAATGGGCAGTAAGGGCAGTGTGGAACATTCCTTCACCTTCAAAGTTTTCTCCACCCACCACTTCAGCCCCATCGCAATGCTGGTGCCATAGTCCCTGCAGATTGTGAAAGCGATCAGTGACAAGTAGCAGCCACTCCTTGTCAGTGGCCAGACCGTCAGCATTAGCAGACGGGTGAGCTCACGGTACCGAGTCATGTCCTGGAAGCCTGTTCCTCGTTGCCACCCGCCAGATGGAAGAAACGCATCTCTCAGAAAATTAGGGCACTTGGGGTGGTCACCTTTGGAACGGAACAGTAATTTATGTGGATATTGTTAAAGTGTTTAAAGAATATTTTAAAAATTAAGTTTACATTTTACAATTGCTTTATTTTTATTAAAATAGTTGTATATAAATATTACATTTCACTGTTGTTGAAGTAAACCTAAACCGTGTAGATGAGTGAGTCCCCTGCCGTGTATAGAAGCCGTGATATATATATATAGTACATTTCTCTATTGTGTAAATGTTCATGAATAGAGTTGTTCCTGTGTTTTTATAAGTTGGGGCTAATTTGTTGTTTTAACAACAAAATTTATTGCATTTAAATGGTTTTTATGTAATAGAAATCATGCGAAATAGTGAAGGATTTAAAGTATGTATATGATATATGTAAATGTACAAACTTTAGCAAGAAATAAATACAACAGATTTCAGTCATTTTTGAGAATGTTTTCATTTGCTTATTTAATCACCTAAAATAATACCTTAAAAATTCAAAACAAGCACCAAACATACCCTCTCTTGCATAAAAAAAACAGCAGCCCCACAGTGAGAGATTTGGCCAGAGTAAGTGAGGAAGGTGGTGTGAAAGCCAGATTGTTAACAGACTCACCTCTGTTTCTTTTAAAACATATTTTTATTGATTTCAGATAGAGGAAGGGGGAGGGAGAAAGAGTTAAAAACATCGATGAGAGAATCATCGATTGGCTACCTCCTGCATGCCCCACCCTGGGGATTGTGCCCACAACCCGGGCATGTGCCCTGACCTGGAATCGAACCATGACCTCCTGGTTCGTAAGTCGACACTCAACCCCTGACCCACTCTGGCCAGGTCTGACTCACTTCTATTGACTTCCACGAAAATTCGTGTTTGTGTGAGGATGTTGGTGAGACTGAAAAAGCCTGCTGTCTCCACTGGCGGGGGCGGGGAGGGGGGGATGATCTTGAGCAGGGAAGGAACAAAACTTTTTGAAGTAATTCAAGAATTCATCTGCAGTGCCTTGTCTCCCAATTCTTCTCACCAAGGCACAGGGACCAGAGGGTCATTATTGCCCACAAATGCTAATCACTGAGGTATGGTGCCTGTGTGTACATATTCTCCTAACCACACTTAACAGGAAAAGTAACATCTGTGGACTTGGAAAATGGAACAAAAAATTCTATCCTGGTCACTTAACTTCTGAATATTGAGCATGTCCATGTTTGGGGGTTTGGACTTTGCGAAGCAAGGTTGCTGGTTACATCCTCCTAAACGTGAATGAAACCGTTGCCTGGAAGGGATCAAAACTTCGATGATGTGTAAATTTCAAAGAAAGAAATGGCTTGGGGCTGGGGTGGGTCCTTTGGCTCCCCCTTGGCTCCCACAGAAGTTCCCTGTTTGGAATGTGAATCTCAAACACGAATCCTCTCGAACAAATACTGAATCATTTTACACCTAACACTAACTAATGTTATATGTCAATTATATTGCAATTTTTTAAAAGATCGAAAAACAAAAACATTATTCTTCATTGTCTGGTTGTCTGTCCTCTGGAGCCAGGAGCTTTGTGTATCTCATCATATTCTGTTTGTTGCACAATTAATAATAATATTAGAACCAAAGGATCTATATAGGTCATTTTTTAATTTTTTTTAGAGAGAGAAACATCGATTTGTTGCTCCGCTTATTTGTGCATTCATTAGTTGATTCTTGTATGTGCCCTGACTGGGAATGGAACCTGCAATGTTGGCATATTGGGACATAGCTCTAACCAACAGAACTACCCCGCCAGGGCATATAAATTGTTTTTAAAAGATGAGCACTCATGAGAGGAAACCCAGGGCAAATTAAGATATTATAATGAAAAAACTAGCAACTCTTAACTAATGTGTCCTCTGTAAATTAATCTGTCCCACAGTACTCTGAGACTTGCCACTGAGACTGATCCAGGCATCCTCAAACTGCGGCCCGCCGAAAACATTTGTTTTTTTACTTCAAAATAAGATATGTGCAGTGTGCATAGGAATTTGTTCATAGTTGTGTGTTTTTTTAACTATAGTCCAACCCTCCAACGGTCTGAGGGACAGTGAACTGGCCCCCTGTTTAAAAAGTTTGAGGACCCCTGGTAGTCACTCTGTTTTTATTGGAAAAAGCCATAGGCCAGTAGGAAATACTGGAGACGGGCATATCAGAGGAGGGAGGGAGTTAAGGATGCTGTAGATCGGTGAGCTCAGTGTTAACTCGGCACCATTTTAGAGTGAATAATAAAGGGACGCAGCAATTATTGCAACCCAGCCTGTGTTCCCAAGAACAAATCATTCCAGACTGTATTCATTCCCGATTTTGTAAGAGTAGGTAATTAGAAAAATGCAGTATGCAGAATGCGTGAGCCATGGCCAAGAATTTAACCTGACCTGGAATGAAGTGAGCCTGGGTCCGTGGAGGGTACGAGCTGGACATCTGCGCAGCCGTGGGTGTGCAACCCCTGGAAGGATGCTCATGACAGGATGCACCAGGACCTGGAGGAGCACTTCTTGTCCCAATGCCTTTTGGCCCCATCTGTTCCACATTTTCATTAATAACTTGACTGAAGCTGCAAAAGATGGGCTTGTTAAAAATGTGTATGTTATAAAGCTGAGAGAGAATGGTGATACTACATGACAGAATCGGGATTCAAAAAAAAAAATCTCATCAGAGAAAGGGCAACGTAACAATCTGAAATGAAAACATGGACAACTGTTACACTTCAGCTACTCAGGAAACAATGACCAAGGTCGGTGGAGGACCGTGTGTTGCGCAGCACAGCAAGCAGGCGGGAAGGAACGCCGCCGGCTATAATCCACGGAGCGAGCGGTTACAAGTGAGCAGAGCGGCAGCCGCCCACGCGCGGGTCCATCGCGGGCGCGCGCGCTCTGTCCCGCCAGCGCCGGCCCAGACAAGTAAGGGCAGTGGCGCTGCCCCCCACTAGTGAGACTGCACCTGCGCACATGGCCTTGAGATTTGGGGCGCAAATCCCGAGAGTATGCAAGAGCAGCAGCCAGGGTGGTAAAAACAGGTGAGCGATGCAATGGGCGGCCCACGGGACGCTCTCCTCACGACAGGAGAGAAGCCCGGCTTTCAGTGTGCTTGCGTCGGTGAGGGAGGGCGCTGAGAAGGGCTGTAGCCATCCCAGGGGGAGACCCCCCCGCGAAAGGAACACGACAGCCCAGCAGGAGGGAGAGCCTTCACTCAAGCTGGCGCACAGGCAGGGCCCCTGCCCACGGAGCAGCTCCCACGTGGGCTGGCGCGGTGGAGGGGGGAGGGGTGCGGTACTGAGGAACAGAGAATCCTCAAGCGGGTGGTGGGTCTGCAATAACGTTGATGATCTTCTTTGAAATACCCATGGAGCCCTTAAGTGCCTGGCAATTTGCTAGCCAAGTCTCACGATCCCCTCGTTCAGTCGTTGGGATGCAGCACTACCATCCTCCCGGCTGCAGCAGGAACGGCCTGCGGGGGCTCAGGGCCGCCTGTGCACGGGCGGAGACCATCTGCCCGAGGCGTCCTCTCCACGCGTGCTCTGGCCTCAGCCTTAGCTTCCCCCTCGCGCTGTGCCTCCAATGGGCGCTTTCTCTACGCTCTTAGAACACTGTCATGGACTGAATGTTCATCCACGCCCCCCCCCCAAATTCACAGGTGGAAATGTAACCCCCATGTGACCGGGGGATTCCGGAGGGGCGGGTTAAGGCAGGAGGGGGAGCCCCAGGAGGATGCTCCGAGGAGCAGAGGCCAGAGCCTTCCTCCATGGAGGACACGGCGAGAGGCCGGCCGGAAGGAAGGGTCGCCGCAGCCCAGCCTCCTTGTGGGACTCCAGCCTCCAGCCCTGAGAGCGAAGCGCCTGGCGTGTGTCAGCGCTCAGCCCGTGGTCCGCGGTGACAGCAGCAGCCTGAGCGAGGACCCGCTCCAGCACCCAGTTCCCCTCACTCCACGCGGGCAAAGGGGGGGTGGGGGGAGGGTCTCTGTCCTGAGCCTCTGTGTTGAGCAGCCGGTGTGTCTGGGTGTCAGTGTCCCCTCCCCTCCCTAGCTGACCCCTAACAACACGCGTGGCAGCTGCAGGCCACCGACGCTCAGATTTCTGTCAGTCGTCAGCCCTGCCCACCCGGGGATTCACAACCAAAGATTCCACTCGCTGCGGGTTGAAAACAGGATTTGCTGTCCGCGTGTGGGAAGCCGCCGCTGAGAACGTGAAGCTACTGCTCTCCAGCTGGTTGGCTGATTCTGCGGGTGAAAACCCAGGGACGCAGAGGCCGACTGGAAGTTAGGGGTGAGTCAAACGTTGTACCTGGATTTTCTGCTGCACAGGGTCCACACCCCGACCCCGCTGGTTCGAGGCCCAAGGAGATTCCTGGCCCGGCTCAGGGGAGAGTAATTCTTTGCCGCTCCCTTTCCCCAGCTGGAACAGGCTGCTGTCAGGGCAGTGGAGGGGGGGACAGTGTTTGTGGCTTTTCCTCACAGAAGTTTGTGGCTTTTGTCCCATGGGGACAGGGCCTGGGGTTTATGCCTTTCCTGTAGCCACTGCTCTTTCACCC
>NW_006292095.1:38976-71079 GCF_000327345.1 Myotis davidii | reverse complement strand
CCTCGTGTTTTGTGAGGGCCCGGGAGGTCCAGGGAGAACCCTGCAGTTGGGTGCAGTCACCTGGGACATTGGCAGCCCCAGGTGTCTGAACTCTCCCTACACCCAGCCTTTACCAATTAGCTCATTACCCTGGGCGAGCAAGGGCGCAGCTCCGGTCTCTCCTTGAAGTCTCCACGCGGATTGTAGGTTAGGCACTGGTCCTGCAACCTCAGGACTCTGGTGGGTTCAAGAAAAGTTGTGAATTTGCTGCTTATCAGACTTTTCTTGTTGTAATGTTGGGAGCTGTGCCCTTTTCAACTTCCTGCATCCGGAGCAGAAGCCAGAAACTGATGTGTTTGTGACCAAACAAGCAATTGATTTGTGAATGACAATTTCCTACCCCAAATCTCCTTCTCCTGTTCTGTTACTGCACTGTCTTATTTATATCGATAATTGTCTTGGGTTTTCCAAGTGTGTTACCATTTAATCCACAAACACACTTCCCCAGTTTTTAATGCGTCTGAATTGTTTTCTCTTGCCTTATTACAGAGGGTAATAACTATGGTTGCCAGATTGGGCAAATACAAAGAGAGGATGACCCATTACATTTGAATGTTAGGTAATGTAATTTCTTAGTATCTGTCTCATGCGATATCTGGGGGATTCAAACTTAACCAGTGTCTTGTATTTTTCTCTGACAGCTCTACTCGTGCTTTTGGCAGTAGTATTAGGCACCAGGTGTTAGACCAGTGGAGTTAGACGGGACCTTCAGCAACCTTGGTACTTGAGTTCTAGCTAAAAAAAGAATTCAGAGTCAATACTCAAACTGTAAGAGAGAATTTACAGTGGGGCCTTGACTTATGAGTGTCCCGACTAATGAGTTTTTCAAGATACGAGCCGTCTCTTGGCCGATTTTTTCTTTGAGTTGAGAGCTAAAATTCGGGTTACGAGCCAGCTTCAGATGCCCCACCACTAGTTGGCGTAGCGAACGTCACAGTGAATGCCACAACATCAGCCCAGCATCATGTGTCTCACTCGTTCACTTTTTGATTTGACATACGAGTAATTTGAGTTATGAGCTCCATCACTGAACGAATTAAACTCGTAAGTCAAGGCCCCACTGTATTTAGGAAGTCACAGGGGGGAAGGGGAAAGGTGCAGGCTTGCTCCTGGAAGGGAGAGCCACAGTGGTTCTCCGTCTTGAGGGTACGTATCTGGAGGTGTCAGGGGAGGATCCCAATAGGACAGTGATGGCGAACCTTTTGAGCTCGGCGTGTCAGCATTTTGAAAAACCCTAACTTAACTCTGGTGCCGTGTCACCTATAGAAATTTTTTGATATTTGCAACCATAGTAAAACAAAGACTTCTATTTTTGATATTTATTTTATATATTTAAATGCCATTTAACAAAGAAAAATCAACCAAAAAAAAGTTCGCGTGTCACCTCTGACACACATGTCATAGGTTCGCCATCACCGCAATAGAACTTTCACCAGCTTTCCCAGTGTGTCCTTTCAGGGTCATAGACTCTACTGACTGGTCTGTGCACCTGGTCCTGGTGTCAGCCATAGCACCGCTTGTCTGGTTTTGCTGCTTTTCTGGGTCTGGAGCTAAAATGCCACTGAGGCCTAGATGTTATCCCTAGAGATGAATGCTTAAGGGAGCAGTCAGGCCAGGGCCCTAGGGGAGTCCCAGGGGGCCTCTCTTTGGCCCCTTGTTCCTCCTCTAAGGGGATCTACCACATGACTAGTGACATGCCAGGGGAGGAAAAGTCAGGAGAGGGATCGAACTGCATGACCATGGAGATGCTGGGAGAGGAAAGGTTACCTTGGGGACCAGGTCCTTGTTTTCCCAATTTTGTCCAAAGCTAGTAGCTTTCCGCCCTGGTGACCTCTGCACCTGGCCCATTGTCCTGCTCTGCTCATGTCTGTCTGACTGCCTACCATAGTACCTCCAATACAACATTGCACAGTAATGAAAACTGTGAGCATTCTTGACTTTCCCCCCACCTTCGCTGGAATGCCTCCAGTATTTTCACACTCACTTAGGCGCTGATTTTAACACTGATGTATGCTTTTTCTCTCATGTTAAAGAAGTTTCTGCAATTCCTTTTTATTAAGTGATTTTTATCAGCAAGAGATGTTAAACTTTGTTGAAGCCTTTTATACATCTATGAAGATAATCATATGATTGGTCTTAGTTTTATTTACATGGTGTATTATGTAAGCAGATTTTCTAATTATTAATCATTTTATATTTCCAGGCCAAACCTAGCCAAGTAACCCACTTAGTCACGATTCATTATTTTAAAATATGCTGTTAGATCCTGTTTGCTAACGTTTTGGGGATTTTTGCATAAATATTCATAAGTAAAATTGGTCTGAATCTCTATTTTGTGTTTATTTATTAGTGTTACCTTTGTTTCATAAGAAGTGCTCTTTTTCTACATTCTCAAATATTGGAATTATCTGGACTTTGAAAAATTTCTTATGAAACTATCTGGTTCAGTACTTCTTTGTGAAATTGATCTTCAATAAATGCCTCTGTTTCTTTAATGGAAACTGTTCTAATATGGTGTTGCAAGTCCACAGGGGTTAATTTTGTTAAATTGCATTTTCCTAGGAAATTATATTTTCCAATTGCATTTAAAATTTTATTTGCACAAACTTATGCAAAAATAAGCTCTTACGGTTGTTTTTAATATCCTGTATTTTGATGGCTATTTTCCCCTTGACATTATTTATTTTGTATACTTGTGCTTTTTCTCAATTTTTTCTTGATTAGGTTAGATACTGGTTTGTATATTTCTGCGCTTTTTTCAAAGGATTTTATGTCTTTATATTTGTTTTTCTGTTTACTTCTGCTTAAGTTTTATTATTTTCATCTGCTTCCTTTTTATTAGTAGCTTTTTGAATTGGGAATCTAATTTCTTTTATTCTCAAGTACTACTATTATTTAGTATGTATATAATGCTATGAATTTTTCCTCTGATTACCATATTAATTGTGAAATTTGGTGATGTTTAATGTTTTCATTATCATCATTTTAAAGAAATTTTACAATTAAGATTGTCATTTCTGGTCTAACCCAACCCTTATTTGTTAGAGATATTTTTAATTTCCAGATTGAAGGGCCTGTTAAGCGTTTGTTAGGTGTTTGTTATTAGTGTCCAACCTGATTGCTTAGTGATCAAAGAATGCTGTTCATATTTCACCGAGTCCATGAATTGTTGAAGTTCCTGTGTAACAACACAGTGTGGACGATTTTCATGGATGTTCCGTGTATTCCTTAGAAGAAGGCGTGTTCCGTATGTCAGGATGTGAAGTTTGAGATCTATGCATACATGCTAACTTATTGATTGTGCCTTGCTTTGTTTTGTTTTGTTTGGTTTGGTTTAGGTCTTCTAAATTTTTAGATATTTTCCACTCATAATCTGTCTTGGACTGTGAGTAGGATATTAAAAACTCCTATTATTTGTGTCATTTTCTTAGTTATTAGTGTACTTCCTCCTCTGTGAGCATGATTGCTATTTTATTGGCTTATTGACATTGATAATCATTAAATCTTCATTGTGAAGTTGAACATTAGCATTTTAAAGTGTTTAATAATCTCCCCCTGAACCCGACTGTTTGCTGTAGAAATCACAACTCTTTTTTTTTAAAATATATTTTATTGATTTTCTACAGAGAGGAAAGGAGAGAGATAGAGAATTAGAAACATCGATGAGAGAGGAACATCGATTAGCTGCCTCCTGGGGATGTGCCCGCAACCCAGGTACATGCCCTTGACCGGAATTGAACCTGGGCCCCCTCAGTCCGCAGGCCGACCCTCTATCCACTGAGCCAAACGGTTTCGGCGAAATCACAACCCTTTATTTGTATGGCTTATATTTGCCTGGTATGACTTTGCCTTGACCTTCATTTCCCACCTTTCCATGTCACGTGCTCCGGGGTATGTCACTTGTGTGCACCATCGAATTGGATTTGCTTTGTGAACCACTCTGAAAACATTTTTCTTTTAATAAGTGAGTCAGTTCCATTTATATTAATTGATGTGACATATCTTTGGACTCAAATCTGTCATAACTAAGTTATATTTACTGTGTGCATATGCTATATATTTACTGAGTTTCAATCTGATCTGTTTCTTCGATCATTTTTACATTTTTTTTTTAGTTGTCTTTTAAATTGAGTAAAATTCACTTAACCCCTTCCCCAACAATTTTTTTGTTAAAAACGTTTCTTTTTCAGACTAATTTTTTAATTTTGGTTCTATATAGTATTTTTGATGCTGGTTATGAAAACAGTTTGTAACTCGTCTTCCTATAAACCATATTTTTTTACCATATTTTCTTAGTATACTCGTCGACGACTGAAAAAGAACATTTTGTGAAAACGTGTATACACGTTTCTGCCGGGGAAGGGGTTAACATAAAATGAACCATGTTAAAGCGAACAATTGAATGGCATTTAGCGCATTTAAAATGTGCAGCCCCCTCCTCCACCTACTCCCCCCAAATTCCGTCACTCTAAAAGGGAATCCTGGACCCACTTAAGAGCTCCCCATTTTTTTAACTATTATTTTTTATTATTATTATTAAGGTATTACAAATGTTTCCTCATACCCCCATTAACCCCCAACCTCCCCCCACACACACTCATGCTCCCATCCCCCTGTTGTCCATGTCCAAGGAGCTCCCCATTTTGCTCTCCCCCGTTTCCTGGAAACCACCACTCTGCATTCTGTTTCTATGGTTTTAAATGGCTTTGTGTGTGGTTTCTGGAGGATGTGCAGATACATTCTAGTTTAGATACTGTCATTTTCCCGTGAGAACTGGGAAGTCTCTGTACCTCTGATCCTTTTTCTTAAAACAAGAATGTCCAGAACTTACCTCCCAGTGTTATTTTCAGGATCTTTTGAAGTACATGGCATATATTAAGTGATCAGCAAATTTTTGTTATTATTATTGGTGGTGGTGGTGGTGGTGGTGGTGGTGATGGTGATGGTGGTGGTGGTGGTATGGTGATGGTGGTGGTGATGGTGGTGATGGTGGTGATGGTGATGGTGATGGTGATGGTGCTGATGGTGGTGGTGGTGATGGTGGTGGTGATGGTATTCTGATTTACATGGTGAGTCTCCCCACATTGGATGCTTTCACAGATCCTCCGCATCAGGAATCCGAGGGAGGGAGAAGCTGTTTTAGTTCTAAATTCCCTCTTAGAGGCACATGAGCCAGCCCTGTTTTCCTTCCAAGTTCACTGTGCATTTGACTTGGACTCACTTTTGAGGTCCAGGGAGTCACTCTGACCATTTCTAGAATTTTTTATATTCCGATATTTTCCCACTGAGGATAAGTGCTTCTTCAAAGCAATTAATCATAAAAACAGATGGAGTGGAAATGGACACAAAAGCCTGTGGTCCCGGCTGGGACAGCAGTTCTGCCTCTCACCCCTCAGCTGCTCCCACGTGGTCCCTGTGTCATTTGGTATTTTATAAGATGCACTTTCCCAAACTGGGCTGTTTCTCCTCTCTTCTAGTTTACATTTTTCTTCTCTCAATTCTTGTTTTATTAATATATTCTTATTGATTTCAAAGAGGAAGGGAGAGGAAGCGAGAGATAGAAACATCAATGATGAGAATCATTGATCGACTGCCTCGTGCATGTCCCACACTAGGGATCAGGCCCGAAACCCAGTTATGTGCCCTGACTGGGAATCAAGCCATGACCTCTTGGTTCATAGGTCGCCATTGAGCCATGCCAGCTGGGCTCTTCTGCCTTTTCTTGATGCCTCATCCAGTTCTCTCTCTCTGTCCCCCCCGCCCCCCCCATTTTTACCCTCGGCCCTATCTTGTGCCTCCCCCACAAACAGATGATGGCTCCATGGTGTATCACTTGAGTGGATAGCTTGTATTGAGAACATCTCTCCTCCCAGATTGGAGTTAGCATACGCCCTCTCTTTCAGACTCCACTTTTTCCCCAGCTGCCTGTACTAACTAAACCATCACTGCGCCTGGTGCAGACTGTACAGCATGTAATACATTCTGGCTAAATGACTAGCTGGGAAATAGTTGCTCTTGGACCTCACGCCTTCAAGGAACAATATTGGTTCTTATATCATCCTTCAGGCAGTGACATAAACTATGCCAGGGGCAACTGTGGCAGCACAGAAATAAAGAAGACTCCATTATGATTGCTCAGGAATCCATGGAAATCATTCCAGTCCAGCTTCCTGACTTTAGGACAGAAACTGTCCTTTGCATCCTCCTTCTCCGGTATTCAGGGAGTGCCTCGCTTGCGTGGAGTTCTGGGGCAGTGTGGTAGGCTGAATAATGACCCCCATGGATATCAGGTCCTGATTCCTGGAACCTGTGAGTGCCACCTTCTGTGGCCAGAGGGACTTGGCAAATGTGACTAAGTTTGAGGCCTGGCGATGGGAGATTACACTGGAATAGCTGATGGATCCCATGTAATCACAGGATCCGGGAGTGAGGCAAAGAGGAAGTAGGAGCTGTGTCTACAGAACCAACAGGTTGGAGTGATAGGCGGAAGGGGTCCCAGGCCAAGGAAAGCAAGCAGCCTTCAGAAGCTGGGAAGGCAAGGAAGCAGATGTCCTCCAGAGAGCCCTGCCAACACCTTCCCTCTAGCTCATTGAAACTGATTTGGGACTTCTAGCTTCCAGAAATGTAAGGGGATACATTTGTGTTGTTTTAAGCTACTACATTTGTGGTAATTCCTTACTACGGCAATAAGAAACTAACGCAGGCAATGTTAGCTACCTCTTTAGAAAATTTACTCTGCACTTAGCATTTAACTTCAGCAGAGTTAAGGGACTCATCCACATTCACAGGAATGATTATAGGCAAAGTGTTGATTGGAACTAGCATGACTGTATATCAATTAACTTTTGATGCATAACAAATAACCCAGAACTTAGTGCTTTAAGACAATGAATATTTGTTTAGTGAATAATTCTCTAGATCATAAATTTCAGCTAGGCTCTCCTGGGTGCTTTTTCTGATGTTGAATGAGTTCATCCATGCATCTGTAGCCAGTTGCAGGTCATCTGGGGGCTGCCTGGCCTGGGGTGGTCTCGGTTGGTAGGGCCTGTCTCTGCTGCTCCTTCAGCAGGCTCACTTGGGCATGATCTCATGCAGAGAAATCGTGAAAATGTGCAAGGTTTGCTGAGGCCAAGGCTGGGAACTGGAACATCACTTCCATTGTGTTGTACTGGCAAAGCCACACGGTAAGATGAGTCCAGATTCAAGGATGGGAAGGGTCCACTTTTTATTGGAGAAGCTGAAAGGATGTTGGTATGAAAGAAATGGTTGTTTTCCCTGTCATATAATTTATGGAGCACTTTTGAGAGTGGAAGACAATGCTTTTAAAAATTACATCAAGACAGCAGATATAAATGAGGACTGTCTAAGCACTAGGGTATCAGGGCCCATGTCTCCTCACTCCAGCCCAAGGCTCTGTTACTTCCCCACATGGCGTTCTGAGGCTGCTTTTGACGCTGGGAGGAAGCCACAGAAACTTGCAGAGGACAGACCTTAAATGTGAGTCCAAGCCAAAGATTAGCATGAATGACATTCCTGGTTTCCAGGTAAATAGCCATCCAGAATATGTGTGTGTTTAATGTGCGCATACATTTAATAAATATAAAAATGAAATAAAAGTAATTCCTAGAGTTCCCACGGGAGGCTTTTCATGGAAGCATATATGGGTCAAGCTCAGCTCCGCCGCTTGAACCTTGTCACAGATTTCTGTTGGCCTGCGCCGTAGGGAACCTGGCCCCCTTTTCTAATTCTGCCAAAACCTCCCGAAAGCTTATTTCAGAAGCTTATTTGATAGCTTGGTTTATAAAAAGCTCTATTTTTCTTTTAAGTAATATAGTATTTTTGAAACAGAGGATTTCTCCGTCAACTTTAGAAATGTCTGTGCCGTTGCTCAAAGCCGTGAGCCGGAGCGTTTGGAACTCGTCTGGGACCTAGAAATCCCAATGCACGTGTGCTGCTTCTGAATAACCTCGCAGCAGGCAGGCCGCTCTCGGGAGGTCGTTCAGCTGATAGCAGCTGTTCTGTCTGATTCCTCCACCTCCGTCTTAACTTTCCCAGATCAGATTGCTGGGCAGCACCCAGGTTCCCTCTTGGCTGTGTCCAGAGGTCCCTGCTTGGCTTTGCAACCCCAGAGCTCGGCCCTTACCTGCTTGTCCAGCCTCGTCCCATGGCTGTGGACAGGTCACCTGCCAGCCCATCAGGCTGATTCTCTAGGTTCCCCTGCATACGCCATACCTGAGATATACCTCTCCTCCCTCCTCTGTGGGTGGAAGGCAGAGAAGAGCGCAGAAGAAAATGACAAAGGTGACCACGGCCAAATCATCGCTGGGTGGGATGGGGCTGGGCAGTGTGTCTCTTCACACACAAATGCCTATTGTCCCCTTTCAGAGCAGGGGGCGCATACTTAGCAGTAAGGGAGGACCTCAGCTTTGCCCAACCTGCCCTCTCTAAGGCTGTTCACAAGGCTGGGCCTCTCCTTCCTTGTGTCTGTGGCTCACCAGCTCCCCTCCTTGTCCTCCACCTCATCCCTTCTCCTGCCAAATGATGAGCATTCGTCAAACGTGTGTTTCTGCAGCCCTTAAAGCAGGGGTGGGGAACCTTTTTTCTGCCAAGGGCCATTTGGATACTGATAACATCATTCATGGCCCATACCAAAGTATCAACTTAAAAATTAGCCTTCAGTATTTGGTCAGAGATTAGTTAACTCACCGCTAATGCCTGGGCCGGGCCAGACCAAATGATTTCTAGAGGCTTATATGGCCTGCAGGCTGGACGTTCCCCACCACCTCCCACCACCTTAAAGTATAATCTGCATACAAACGATGTCATAAACATACAGTCAGTTAATTTTTATGAACAGAACCCACCCTATAACCAACACCCAGATTGAGAGAGAGAATATTCCTGGTATCCCAGGAGCCCCTCGTATTTCCTTCCAGTCCCATTCCCACCTCCAAAAGGAACTACTCTCCCAATTCCTAATGCGATAGGTTAGCTTTGTCTGTTTTCGCATTTTATAATGGGAAATCAGTATTTGCTCTTCTGTGTCTGGATTCTTTTACTCAATATTAATTTATGCAACTCAGCCATGTTGCTGTGTGCAGATTGTTCATTCTTTTTGCCTTCTAATGGTCCTTTGTATAAACACTACAAGGTCTTTACTCTTTTTTCTGTTAATGGGCATTTACAGTTTGGGACTATTATAATTCTGCTCTGAGCATTCTGATACATGCTTTTGGTGAATATATGATGCATTTCTGATGGGTATCTGCCTGGGAGTGGCATTTCTGTGTCATTTGATCTGGGTTTGTTCAGTTTTAGTAGAAACTACAACTGGTTTTCTAGGGTGGTTGTACCAACTACAGTTATACTCTCACTAGTGGCCCGGTGCATGAATTTGTGCACATTGAAAGGAAATTAATTAGAAGAAACATTTTAATATCTCTATTTGCCCTTTCTCTATAATAGAAGTGTCAGAGATGGAAGAAAACTAGTAAAATGTACATGAGAATAATATACAAATTGATTAATAAATAAACAATAACAACCTGATATAACAATGAATATTTTTCATGAAATTTTTACTGTCAGAATCTTCATTAATCATTAATTTTTTAAATATGCTGGGTATTCTGGAAAATTTATATCATTTGCACAAACTTTGCCTTTGCTTCAACATTGAATACCTTTTCCATCAGATGGTTTTTCGTCAGAGAAATTTAGGGATAGGCAAAATTGACATGTAACAGTCATTCCACCACAACTGTGTTCGATAATTGCATCCTCATTTACTTCGTTTTCACTATGAAGGCAGTTCATACCAGTATTGGTAGTACTTGTCGATGACTGTTCTTCAGACCTATTCTGTCGACAATTTTGGCTTCAGAATGTCAACAAAAACATGACGTCATTACCTGGTGCCCACAGCCACAGTTTCTGGGCAGTTGGGCCGCATTTGATGCCATGGGGTCTCAGCAGCCTAGCCTGCGATTGGGTGGGCTGTCGCTCCGGGGTGGTGGCGGGGCCTGTGTCCCATTTAGGGGAAGCCAAGTGTTGCTTTGGGTGCCAGGTCTGTGGTGCCATTTCTCTGTAAATGGCCAGTGTGCGTCACGGCAGCTCCTGCATTGAGCATCTGCCCCCTGGTGGTCAGTGCGTGTCATAGCAACCAGTTGGATGGACACTTAGCATATTAGCTTTTTATATATATAGGTAGGCCTGAGAGAGTTCTGTTTCCTCCTCATTTTCTACCGGATTATTTTTAATTCTTCTGATAGGTGTGTAGTGGTATGACATTGCAGTGTGAATTTTAATTTCCTTATTTACCAATAGAGTTGAAAGAACTGAGGTTTGCAAGCCCACACCCCAGTGTTTCCAAGGGTCCCATGGAATCCTGGTCTGCCGCAGTCTGGCACTTGCCTGTGGTCTGTTGTGTTGGTGGCAGCCTCATGGGAGTGGAGGGGCTGGTCAGCCAGGCTTGGGCTATGGTTGGGGAAACCATATCCATCCCACCTCTAGGAACCTAGCACACTTCACACAACCCTTGCATCTTAAAATTCCTTCATGGTGGGCCACCATCCTGTGGCAAGGACCGCAGGCCCACGGACACCCAAAGGCCATTCCAGAGAGATTCTGGCTGCCACAGTGTGGTTCCCCTCTCACATTTCTTGTCCTAGAGAGCTGTGTGGGTTAGACAGAACCAACTCCTAACTGAAGCAATTACAATTGTCACATTGCTCCCTCTCTGGGAACATACAAGTTTTCACTTGACTTTCATCCACAAGACTTTCCTCTCAAGTGGCTCCGATAAGTTCCCTGACACTCCTCCTCATCTTGCAGAGGAGAAATGGCTCCAGGGAGCTCTCTCAATAACCCCATGAAGCAGGTGCTATAACCATAAGTACCTGACAGACAGATCCTCATTGGAGTAATTGCTATATTCCAAGGCTGCCATTGCTCAGAACTGAGTTGTGATCCTTCTTTGAAGATTAGTGAACAAATTGGATCATTGTTTTTGCAAGAAAAACTCAAAGCACTGAGATTGTTTTTCTTGGATGGGCCAAGAAAGGGGTTTCTTTCCACCCTCCTCTCCCCACCCACCACCAACCTCCACATCCTCATTTTCCAAGACGATTGCTCTGGAGAGGGACTCTCAGTTGGAGGCTTAATTTCTGTATGTCTGTGGGGAAAAGCACCAGCCATCCCCTTGCTGGTAGACTTGTCTACAAGTAGAGGAGTCCTACCCCTGCCTGACATCCTATTCAGTTGTCTTGTCCTTTCAATTGCTGTCCCCTCTGTTCTTGGACTGCTCTAGCTGTGTTCACCTGCCGAACCAGAGCCTTTATTGCTTATAAAGCCCCATAGACCACTCCTCTTCCTGTGCGACAGCACTTAACAATGTAGACCAAGCAATTTGGCTGCCAATGGCCTTCAGTCCCGAGTAGACTCTCTGTTTCCTGGCTGTTTGTCTTTTTTACAGTCTACGCCAAGATTACAAACTCCTTGAGGGCCTGTGTGTCTCGCTCAACCATATACCTCTACGGGTCACACACTAGGCACTCAAAGCTTTCTTACAGTTATTTCAGTTGTGTTCTCAATCCTATGAACTAAAACATTTAGCAGTTTTATTTAATGCCCGTTCCTTTGGGTATGATCATTTGTGTGTGTGCACCGCTGACTCATTTTCTTACATAAAACCTTTTCCTTTGGGTGCGGGGGAAGGTGGTGCATCATTGGGAAGGAGGGTTTCCACAGTAGCTAGATGCTGTCTGTGGTTTCCCTTTCACTGTTGGCACAATTCTATCTCCCCTTCTTTTTCTTTTTCTTCCATGTAGGTGGTTAGAACCCCTAGAGCAGAACTGAAGAGCTACTTTGCAGAACTCCAACTGTTGCGCGGGTTCTGGGGAATAGACCATGTACACTGGATGAAGTGAACCTGCCAAACTGTCAAAACTCCTGGCACTATGGGAGATTTAAATACTCTTCCCTGCTCTCTAAAACCTTCGTCAGATATGGTTGCTATGCTTGGTGCATGGTTGTTCGCCATCGGGCTCAAGTGCTAATGAGCAATAAATGTGCCCAAATGCCGGCAGAACCAGGAAAGACAAGGAAGGTCTATGTCATTTTCAGGTCCAGCCGACAGCATTCACTCCTGAATAACAGAAAGGTCACTTCTTTACTTGTATTTCCCCCAGTCAGGCTGAGGACAGTTCTGTACCCCCCGCCCCCACCCCCCACCCTCCCACTGAGCACACTCCTTACAAGTGAGAGCCCCTGGACCTGGGCCTCAGTCGCCTCCACTGCCCCCACCCCAACCCCTCCAGAACAGCAGTTTCATTTCTCTCCTGTGTGTCCTCTGAGTTTCTCTTCTTTATCAATCTTAATTTTCCCTGCACTGAATGTCATAGGGTTCAACAGGCCCAGAATCTCAGTCCATGACGCTAAAGCTTCCCAGAGAAGTCCATGTCCTTCTGTCACCGAAGGGGCCACTCTCAAAGTCATCTCGGACCTTGAATAAATCCACACAATGGTTATTTGGTTCTGTTTGCTCACCGTGATTTTTGTTCTTCGAAGACACAGCAGCTGTATCTCCCTGGTTGTGCTTTCTTTGAGCTGATGGCTATAATGTAATGTGGGGAAATTTCTAATTTCCTCATCTACGAAGAGGCCAGTTCTGTAGAATGAATATTTGATCAATCAAACCTCCCTCACCCACCCAAACCCACTCCACCCTATCTCATCCCTCCCTGTTCCTCCTCGGGTGGCTTCCAAGGAGAGGGAAGGGGGTGAGCAAGCTAAAAGCCTGGCTGTTGCTTTTCTGAGAACAATCCAGCAGTCGGAGCAGGAGCAGGAGCTGTGTTGGTTGGGGTGAGGTGGGGTGGGGGGGGCGGCGGTCTGAAAACCAATGCTCAGGACAGAGTTTCTCTAGTGCTGACCAGTATTTATGCACTCATTGATTGATTCTTGTGTGTGCCCTGACCAAGGATGGAGCCAGGATGATGCTCTAACCAACTGAGCTACCCAGCCAAGGCTACTAGTTTCGTCTCTTGACTGTGTTGGTGACTACACAAATCTAGACATGTGATAAAAGTGTAGAACCATAGACACGCACACACAAATACACAGACGTGAATGGATGCATACGAAATCTGAGAAAGGCCTGTGGTCTGGTCAGCAGTATCCCACCCATGTACTCTAGTTACGTAGCTGCTGGAGGAAGCTGGGTGGTGAAGGGAAGGCAAGACCCTTTCAGTATTGTTTTGCAACCTCCTGTGAGCCTATAATTACTTGCGAAGTGAAAAGCAACTGCAGCACATCAACTGCTAGTTTGCATGAGTGTGATTAAGCGTGCATGGCTGCCTCACATTTACACACTGGCACTGTCACCACTGCTTCCCGCCAGCATCTGCTAGCTCAGCCCAGTGTCATTATTGGTCCCTCAGGAGAAACCACGCAGAAAGGAAGAAACAGTCACTGTCTCTCTTGTTACTTCATTTCATTCTCACAATAATCTTTTGAGGTTGATGTGAGAATTCCAGAATCAGCGGTGGGGGTTAAGAGGCCTGGCCACTAGTGTGTGCCGGAGCCGGAGTCGGGACTGGCCGGGGCCTGCGTGCCCTTCCCCGGAGCCCAAGGCCCGCCCCTTCCCACTCTGCTGCTCAGCTGTGTCTCTGCCAGGCACCCTGTGAGGCCCAGGGAGGACCCCCGGGTCCTGGGCTGCTGGTCCTTCCCTGAACCTGCTACTCCACTGGGATGCCTGTCAAGGCTCCATCCTTTGAGTTCAGGCAGAACTTTCCAAGCTGCTGTTGGGAAGGGCTCTCTGTAGGCGGCGGTCAGTAAGTACTTATGGGGAGAAAGGGGCCAATTTTCAACTATTTTGGGGGAAAATAATAAATACATCAGGAAAATGGACCAAGTTGAGAAATATGCTTGACACGTTGACGTCGTTAAGGCCGCTACCCTAAACTCCAGCGCAGCTCTCAGAAGAGGACCTGATCGCAGTCATTTACATCAGCCTTTATTTTTTTAATGTGTTACCGTTCCTGGGATCATTCACTTTTAAAGATGCTGGTGGACAATTTAAGGTTAAGTTGCTTTAAGGATGTACAGGCACTGGATGGGGGTATTTCAGGGAAGGAATTAGAGGGAAGACGCCTAGAACCACACCTTGCAGGTAGCCACCTCCCCCACACAAGCACTGCTCCTCTGCCAGGGCCAGCCCTGGCGTCCTGCCGCCTTCCTACTGCCCTGGGCTGAGGGCGGCCTGTGCCGGTTGGGCTCCCGACCTCTTGCGACTTCTTCCACACCCATATGTCCAGCTGCTCACCGGACTCCATCTCTCAGATGTTCAAATCCAACACATCCGAACAGGAACCCTCTTCTGCCTGCCCAGCCACAGTGGAGACCTGTCCCGCCCGCTGTGCTCTCTGTGTCATGAATGACATCATTTCCTACCCAGTTGCCCAAGACAGAAGTTTATTTTCAGGTCGGATTTCTCAGGCTTTACATGCAGTGGAATTCACCTTCTTAGCCATTGCTCTGTGGGTTTGACACAGCCGACAGCGGTGCAGCCCCTTCTATAACCAGGGCACAGAGCAGTTCCCCCACCTGGAAACTCCCTCATGCCCTTGGTCACATTGTGACCCAGCCCAGCTCCCAGGAAAAACTGATCTGTTTTCTGTGCCAATGATTTTGCCTTTTCTGAGATGTCATATAAATGGAATCATGCACGACGTATCCTTTTGAGCCTGGCATCTTTCCCTTAACCCGGTTGAGAGGATCCATGCTGTTGTGGGTGGTGATGGTTTATTCCTTTGTGTTGCTGAATAACATGCCATCTAAGCCAGAAATGTTGAGTCATGTAAAATTGTTCTTTCTCTTTCCTTCCCTACCGCATCCCTGTCAATTCTACTTCCTGCATCTCTCTCACATTTATTCTTTGCTATCCTTATGGGCAAAGATTATTTCCATAACTCCCGATTGGTCACTTTGTCCCGCCTCGCTCCCCTCCAGGTCACGCAGTGCCAGAATTCTTCACCTGCTTCTCCACGTGTGTGCTTCTCCACACACACGTTGTTGGCCTTCTGACCCCTTGACTTTCCTCCATCCCGTGAATCCAGTGCTCCATGGAGCTCCCAGGCCTTGCTATGCCCTGAAGCCCTTGTTCATGGGTGACCATGTCTCCCGCCCAGCCTGCCTGATGACCAGGCCACAGTTCTGCTCTTTGGACATCAGTCCTTATAACTTAGCTCATACCCCAGAGCCTGGATGGGCCCCAGTGGGTGTCCTGCCCCTCTGGGACCTGGAAGAAATAGTCCCGAATGGCTGGGAAAACAGCATTCTCACATCGTTACTGTTCCCAGGCTCTGTGATTAGAGGCAGTTTGAGCGGCTACTCCCAGAATGTCAGTAAACTTCCTCAGAGCTTATTAAAAAAAACTAGAGGCCCGGTGCACAAAATTCATGCACTGAGGGTTGGGGGCGGTCCCTCAGCCCAGCCTGCACCCTCTCCAATCTGGTTTACTGCCGGTTTAGCCCTGATCCCTGTCGGACATCCATCTCACAATCCAGGACTGCTGGCTCCCAATCGCTCACCTGCCTGCCTGCCTGCCTGCCTGATTGCCCCTAACTGCTTCTGCCTGCCAGCATGATCACCCCCTAACCACTCCTCTGCCAGCCTGACAACGCCTAACTACTCCCCTACCGTCCCAATCGTCCCCAGCTGCCCTTGGTGAGACTGCTAACCAAACACTTTCATTCTGCCAGCCTGATCTCCCTCAACTGCCCTCCCCTGCAGGTCTGGTCGCCCCTAACTGCCCTTCCCTGCCAACCTGGTTACCCCTAACTGCTCTCCTGCAGGGCCTGGTCCCCTCTAACTGCCCTCCCCTGCAGACCTGGTCCCCCCACAACTGCCCTCCCCTGCCAGCCATCTTGTGGCCACATGGGGCAGCCATCTTGTGCGAGGGTGTGATGGTCAATTTGCATATTACCTTTATATTAGATAGGATAGAGCAGATTAAATTTCTTTGCTCACTCAGACTTTCATCTTCCCCTGGAAATTCATCTTGACTTTTGGGCTCTGAGCTTGCATTTTTCTTCCTTTGGGGTTTTAATAGGGACTGGAAATGGCTTGGTTGGGATGGACTGGCCCTTCCTCTCCATTTCACCCTCTTGCTGTGATGGAGAGCATTTCTGGAGAGCACCCCAAGGCCAGCGGGGGAGCCTGATGCTGCAGTGAGCTGCCCTTGTGTGCAATGTGAGCATCCATGGTCCATATCACAAGTTCGTTGACTCTGGGATCAAAGCCCCAGAAATCAACAAAACATTTTGCACATGACATCACCTCTTCAAAGGATCATTGAACATTGCTTTTCAGTTTTGAAACCACTTTTATTGTAATAATGTAAACTCTGAGTTTATCTGCCTTCTATTCTCTCTACTAGCCTATTTATTGTATGATTTTCTCATTTACTTTCTCATTGCATTGATTGGTACCTGTCTTTGAGTTAGCATGTTAAGACGTGTACCAAAAGTCATCTTCTTCCATCCTGTGTTTTTTTTAACAATTCATATTGTTTTGCTTTATGCATTTATATCTGTAAACCACCTTCCATTCTCTGATTTTTTTTCCTTTCAGTAAATCAAATATCTAAGCTGTTATGTGAGACTGCTAACCAAACACTTTCGTTTCAACAGCTTTGCCACCTTTGATGACATAGCAATATTTGGGAAGTTTTTCTAGATCTTGATGTATTTAGCCCTTGCTGAATAAAATTAAATGGGCATTTAAAGATGTCTTACATCAGTGGTCTTTTAAAAAATGTTTCTATCCTCCTTCCTCATGGCATTCACCCCGTGTATCTGTGCTGTGCCAAGGTGGGTATTCTTTGTGCCCCTTTTCTGCTTCTCTCTATTCTGGCCCAAAGAACCAGCGTTTTGCTGGCACCTCCTCTGGGGCACTTCTTGTCTCTGGGGCTCTGCTCATTGGAACTAAACTTCCCAGGGTGAAGTATGTTGCTAGGCAACTCCTCTCCTCCCACCCTTAGAGTCACTGTCTATAAGATGTGGATAGATGTGGGCGCAGAGTGGGAAACCGCACTGTGGCTGCATCAAAAAGCGGTGCCCAAGCATCAGAGGGACAGTTAGCCCTGTGTTCTCTCTGCTCTCCCCGCCGTGCCCTCGCTCCAACCTCCACTCTAGGATACAAACCCTATTGGAACCTTGTCAACTTCTAGCTGACTTACAGTTAGTAGAATTTCTTCCTAGAATTTGGAAGTACATCATCTTAATTTTAATATTGTGATCCCCGTCCCTCACTTCCTCGTATGATAGTGCTATTTAATGCCAGCCAGGTATCATTTGAAACGGTGTGGTGCTGTCGGTAAAATTATGGACATGGTGGGTCTTTCTTAGGTCCCTTAAAAAAATTATTTAATTTCTTGTTTACATTCCAGAAGTTGTTGTTATAGAGCAGTTTGATCTAGGGCCGTTCCACAGAAGGGGCCCAAAGGACAATATTAAAACAAAATTTCAACATTTGTTTTTAATTAAAGTTTATCCCTGGAAGCATTGTGTGCTTGGTGTACTTACATACATCATTTAATCTCTGGAGCAACCCATGATGTGATACCACTTCTGCAGTTGCAAAGGCGATAATGAAGCTTCGAGGGATTAAATAACTCACTCAAGGACAGCTAGTATTTTCAGGAGTGGGACTGGGAAGTCTTCAGAGCCGCGAGCCAGGGCCCCGGGTGCACGTTTCACAGGACGAGAGGCTGGCAGCAGGGAGTGCGGCTGTCACCTCGTCAGCACGCGCGTTTTCCCCTCCCGGGATGTTGAAGACTCTGCGGTAACCAGGCAGATATAAAATTAGTCTTATTATTAATTCATCTTCCAGAACTCTGCCGTTCCAATGTCAGTTAGGAGTGGATTTTGAATTTGCTGCTCATGAAGGTAGATTAAATAAGCAGATGTGACTGTGAACGGGACCTTCCCCGGCGCTGACAGATGCAGAGCTCCGGGGGCCATGGCATCCCTCCTTGGTAAAGGGATATTTCTGGTTTGTTTCCAGCTATGAGGTCCTGGTTTAAGGTTGTTGAATGTATTCACCTGCTTATGTGTGTAGCAGCTTCGCTTCCTCCTCTGCAGTCTATGCTTACCTCTCTGCCCTTGTGCCTGGGTCTGGCAGCCTCCCAGTCCTTAGTAATTCCTCCGCTCTGTTGAATCCACTTACTGAACACTTCCTGGCGTTTCTCACCAGCGGGGCTAAGAGGTGACTGAGACGACAAGCCCTGCCCTAGGATGTGTGATAGGGACCGTGAGGGACCGGTAGATCCAGGAACTGCCGGGAAGTGTCCACGTGTAACCTGGGCCGGAGGGGAGGCTGCATCCAATACAAGGAGGAGCGTGCTACACGGTCACGTGGGTAAGAGCACTGGCTCTGGCATCAGACGCACCTGTACCGAGACCCTAATCCACCCTTTCCTGGGGGACCCGGGCATGTGAGAAATGCAGAGACTGTGATGGGAAGGCTTAGTCCAGGCCCAGCGTGTAGCAGATGCCAGCGAACGTCAGAATTCAGGCCCGGTGCTCACAGTGGATGCCTCATTCTGGCACAGGTAGGTTAGCTAAACCTGAGTATTGGCAATGCCTGGCAGGACCCCCCGCCCCCCACTTCTCCGTTTGCTGAGATACACCGCCTTAATTTGGTTTCCCTTTACACAGCACCAGCTCTCAGTGTTTCCATTCCCAAACTCTGCAGCCTTCTGTCCCTCATTCCCCGTTTCCCTCTTCCAGGAGCCTGTTCCAAAGCGGGGAGTCTCACCGTCTCAGTTCTCCTGTGAGACGCGCCTACAGAAACACAGGCCACGATCCCATTGTGCTCTCGCCTCTGCCCACGGAGAGGCCCAGGCCATGTGCTCAGGTGTGCTCACCTCTGCACCAAACCTTTCACTGCAGGGCACTCCAGAGAGCAGTGACGGGGGAAGCATAGGGCTGGGGACGCAGCCAAAACCAGTCTGTCCCAGGGGCACCGGGACCTCTACTGCCCCTGGGATCATATCATCTCAGGGCTGAAAGCAATTCTAATGCTGGCTATTGGCTATGCTGATCCCTTGCCTATGCTTAAATCCCCCCTGCAGTCACCCCTTCTGAGTGACCATCCACTGCAGCCAGACCCCAGTGGTCCAGGAGCCCTGCTGGGACTGTGGTTGATATACTGTGGCCAGCCTCCGTGTTGCCTGGAAACAGAACTGCTATGCCGTCAGAGCCTGACCATTTATATCTCGGGATTCGATTGGTTGAAATTACCACCTGGAACAAAGATCCTATTTTCACCTACTAACTTCTTAACACATGGGAAGCTACAAATAGTTCCATGTGTTCCTGTCAGTGGTAGGAGAGAGATGAATTTAAAGAAAAATAATCAGTAACATAGGACTTGGCAGCATGTATTCTTATAAGCGTGAAACATTTATAATTTTCCTCACTTTAAAATTCGCACTGTGTATAGCAGTGAGGACATATGTTAGATATTCTGGTAGATTTGTTTATGGTAGATTGAAACTGGTCTCTAATCATTTCAATGTTGCAAATGAACATAGAAATGAAAAGTTTGTATTCAAAGGCAAGAGAAGCCAGGAATACCCCTCTTTAGACACTGTGATCTTTTGGATTTTTTTGTTTTGTTTTCATCTGAGGGATGGAAAAATCTGATTATATTTTGGGTTTACATTTCTATTTAATAAATCACTTCATGCCTCACCTGTATTGTATTAGAAGCGAGGTAAATATTGCAGATTTGTTCAACAAACATTGGGCTTCAAGAAAAAAATAAAATTCAGGTGTAAATCAAGTTTTAAAATTTTGTTGTTAAAAGCAAAATGTATTTGCTGGGAGGGTAGGTAAAGGCTGGCAGACGGCTCTGGGGGCAGCAGTGTCAGAGTTGAGGTGTCTTTCGTTTGTCTCCACAAATATTGGACCACTGACCAATAATGACATTCTGAGTTGCCATTTTCAATTGTTCGCACATTTTCCTTAATGTCCAAGGGAACGTACCCAGTTCCTCAGATAACGTGTTATGAAAGCAATCTGTAAACTATGAAGCACTGTACAAATGTAAATGACTATTATTTCCTAAAATCACTTTCATTGTTTTTTCACAGCTTAGAAAGGGAGAAAGCCTGGTGTAGCTCAGTTGGTCGAGCGCTGTCCCATGACCCAAAAGGTCGCTGGTTGGATTCTTGGACAGGGCACATGCCTGGGTTGTGAGCTCCATCCCCAGTAAGGGGCATGCAGGAGGCAGCTGATTGTTGTTTCTCTCTCTCCCTCTCCCTTCCTCTCTCTGAAATCAATAATAAAAAAAAACACATTTAAAAAAAAAGAAAGGGAGGAAATGGCTGGGGGGACTGTAAAGGAGGACTGACAGCGAGCCCAGTAAGGTACCGGCAGGAGACTGGGTGGCCCCTGTTAGACTGTGGGGCACAGTTTTCTTGGTTCAGGAATATTGAGATGCAGCAGTGACTGGAGACAGGCAACAAGTGAAAGGATTCAGGGAGAATCTGCGAGGACTGGTAGGAAATACCAGTCTCCTTTCCTGCTCGCTCCCCATTTCTGGCAAACATTCTCCAGGATTATAAACTATTTATTTGCTCTCTCGATTTTTCTTGATCAGATATTTCGGGAGACTGTTACTGAGAGTGGGAGATGGGTGTGTCTGATTACCCCAGACCTCCAGGATGAATAATGCTTTTCTAACCTTGAGCCATTTAAGTGGTTGATTTCCAGGACAGCAGCCTTCTGTCTGTGCTATTTGGACTCGCAGGGCAGGTGCGCTGGGAGCTGCCACACAGGCACTGGGCCTGCTATTTATGTACCCCCACCAGCAGACGCCCAGACTATGCGCTTATACTCTAAACAACATGGCTTCTCACCCAGGTCTATTTTTTAAATAAATTATTTTTATGATAATTATAGAATTTGCAAATCTCACTCATGAAAAAATGTCTGCCTCATGTGAGAAAGGACAAGGGCGGGGGAGCCCCAGGAACTGGATTTGAAACCTGACTCCATGCCTTGCTGGCTGTGTGAACTTAAGCTTATTTCCTTATTTGTCAAATTCAAATACTATCCACCTCAAAGGCGTGTAAAGATGCAATGAAGTAAAATATTTGATTTTTTCATTTGTAATACCTTATGCAAAAGTTAGTTATAATTATGCTGTGGTGGAGAATTTCATTACATGTAAACAGTGAAATTATTTCCCACACTGGTCTCCTCGCTCTCGTTGCTTTGAGATCAAACCTCTTTAGATTTATAAAACTACACCATTTTGTTCCACTCTATTGTAACTCGTGAAACTTCCCTGAGGTTAGGTTTGTCTGTGACTTGCCTATATCTCCGGAATTTGAATAAAGTTTTCCTAGTGTCAAACCCAATGCAAGTCTCTCCTTCTTCAAGGATGAGGGGAACAGACAACAGGGACTTTACGAGAAGGTGGTAGACAAGGAAAGGGAACATCATCTTGAAACTCTGACAAGGAAGAAGTCTCTTCTCAAGAGATTGATCAACAGAGGCAAAAGAAACTTCCAGAAGTTGTTTGACATCCTTAATAAGTTATATGAATATGTAGCCTCTCTGAAGAAGGCTGAGATGAAAAAGAAAAACAAAAACAGCAGGTGAGACAAAATATAAGATTGGCAAGATTTTTTTTTTAAGTCTGTAAAGGAACATAAAAAATAAATAGCAGAATTCAAGTCCTCAGTAAAGACAGAAGAATACAGAATTGGCACTCGTGACAGTTTGAGTGAATGTGAAGGGCATCCCTGCAGATCAGAACACAGAGCAAGAGGGTGTAATCCTTAAAATCATGAGAGTTATCATGACAAATAAGGAGAGTAAGTAAGAGGATCAACCAGAACTGGGTATTCAGGACAAAAAGGCCAAATTTCTTCATTAAAAAAAAAAAGTCCCAGATTTAAAAAAACAAAAGCAAACCCTAATAGAGACAAGTGTTCACTGTTGTTAAAAAGAGAGAGCAGGCCCCAGACGGAGTCACCTGTGCTAAACCCCACGTCACCAAACCAACTCACCAAACCAACTCACCAAACCAACTCACCAAACCAACTCACCAAACCAACTCACCAAACCAACTCACCAAACACCAACACACCAAACCAACTCACCAAACCAACTCACCAAACCAACTCACCAGACCAACTCACCAGACCAACTCACCAAACCAACTCACCAAACCAACTCACCAAACCAACTCACCAAACCAACTCACCAGACCAACTCACCAAACCAACTCACCAAACCAACTCACCAAACCAACTCACCAAACCAAGACTTAAAACCTAACCTCATCGCAGTTACAACCTCCCTAGAAATTAACTCTTAACTGGCCAGTCTGCAGTTTTCTGGTCACCACCAATGAGGTAATCTACCATGTAATCTTCCATACCCCCCAGGGGGAGATGAGGTCATCCACTCCTTTCCCTCTTCTGCGTAGAAAGCCTTCTCCCATGTTGTACAATTCCTCCGAGCACCTTTCTACTTGTTAGATGGGATGCTGCCTGATTCATGAGTCATTTAATAAAGCCAACTCAATCTTTAAAATTCACTCGGTTGCCCTATCCAGTTTGGCTCAGCGGATAGAGCTTCGGACTGCAGACCAAAGGGTCCTGGGTTCGATTTCGGTCAAGGGCACATACCTCGGTTGCAGGCTTCTCCCTGGCCGGGCCCTGGTTGGGGCACATGCAGGAGGCAACCAATTGATGTGTCTCTCTCACATCGATGTTTCTCTCTGTTTTTCCCTCTCTCTTCCACTCTCTCTAAAAATCAATGGCAAAATATCCTCAGGTGAGGATTAACAAAAAATAATAATAATAATAAAATAAAGTAAAATTCACTCAGTTGACTCCATGGCAGGTGTTTTTCAGTGGTTAGAGCGTTGGCCTATGCACCAAAGGGTCTCTGGTTTGACTCCCGCACAAGGGCACATACCTGGGTTGCAGGTTCGATTCCTGCCCCCAAGGCGGGGTGCGTGCAGGAGACAACCAATTTCTCTCTCTCTCTCTCTCTCTCTCTCTCTCTCTCTCTCTCTCTTCCTATTTCTCCTCCCTCCTTCCCTCCCTTCCATTCACTCTAAAAAGCAATGGAAAAAATATCCTCAGGTGAAGATTAACAACAATAACAAAAAACAACTTACTGAGTTGACATTTATTTAACACTATGTTCCTGGTGAAAATCAACAAAGCAGATTCCATGTATGGTCAAAGTGTGGTAAACTCTTTCCATTATAATGTCAAACTTAAAAAAAAAAATCTGTAAATATCCAGGCAGGAAAAAAATTATTTACAAGTAAATGAAAAAAAAATCAGCCTAGCTTCAAACATTTTTACAACACTAAGCACTTGAAATAAATTAGAGCAATTCACAGAGTCTGAGCAGAAATGACAGTGATCTAAGAATGCGTTTCTTAGTCTTCTGATAGGTGAAGGCAATCAAAAGATATTCTCAAATATGCAAGGCATAAGAAAACATGCCATTCAAAGAAAAAAATATACTTGGGAGACATATACCACTTAAGCAATGGCTCAAAATTAACTCAAGAAAGGAAATGCACGAATGAAAGATTCACGGCATTTTCTTCCTTAGCCAAGGTCAAGTTCACTGGCTCATGTGTCAGGGTGAATTCTCCTTCAGTACTTCCTTTAGGTTTTGTTCGATTGTATTTGCTTTGCCTTCTTTATTTTCTTAATACAAGTGAATTTCTTTCTTGGCCCACATTGTTTATCCCAAAATTCAGTTGGAATTTTTTTTCTTGGATTTACTATTTGAAACATTAAACACTCAACTAGAGCACTAGTACAGTTGTGTCAGCATTTGCTTAAAGCTAAACCTACTGGTTTGGGGTGCTTTGCCAAAGGAAATCCTACACAGAAAGATTAATGATTTAGTTTTTACAGCATAGAGGTTTCTGGAGCACTTTAACTTAACCTTGGGATAGATAGAGATTTCTTAAGCAGGACCCAGAGACTGCTTAACATAGAGGAAAAGGTCAATACATTGGACAGCATTTAAAATCAAGAAACTCTTTCATCAAAGAAACACCATGAAAAGAATAAAAAGGCAAGCCAAAAAATGGGAGATTTTTACAACACCTATAACTGACAATGGCATATATCCAGAATATATAGATTTCCTCTGAATCAATAATTAGGAGACAGTCTAATGGAAAAATGGGCATGAGATGTGAGCAGAACATTTACAAAAGAGAATAACCTAATGACCAATAAGTCTCTGAAAAATGCTCTCTACTTAGTTAGTAATAAATCAAATGGAAATCAGAACCACATGAGTTCCACTATAGATTAACCAGCACAGCAAAAAATTGAAGACTGACACTCCCAGGTGTTAAGAAGGATGTGGAATAATAAAGTTCTCATATCCCGCTGAGAGTGTAGAATGGTACAATCACCTGAAAAACTGATAGTATTCACTAAAGATGAACCAGCAATGTCACTCTTAAATTATACTAAAAAAAAAAATTCATGTACTTGTGTTCCAGAAGACATGTACAGGAACAGATGGAGTTATTTGTAATAGCCAACGATTGGAAACAACTCAAATGTTCATCAATAAGAGAATGAAGAGCAAAGTTGTGCTATGTTCATAAAGTGGGTTACTACACAGAAAAGAAAATGATTAAGTATAATCACAAACAACATCATTGCTAAATTTTACATCAATAATATTGGGGAAACGAAGCCAATGACATAAGAATGATATTGTATGATTCCATCCATATCAAATTCAAACAGGTGTTGAAGTAAGGGTGGTGGTTAGAGGATGAGGGTGTGGTGATGGGGAAGATCCTGGAGGAGGGTTAGAGGAACTTCTGAAATACTGTTAATATTCTATTTCTTAATCTCTGTGGTAGGTACACAGCTGGGTTAATTGAGTTTCACACTTAGGATTTGTGCACTTTTATTTATATCTATAATACTTCAATAAAAATGTAAAAAAACTTAAAAAGAAATATATATGCAAAATTTTACCCATTTTCTCCTTTGTTTTTCACCCAAACATCATAATAGTTTCCCAATTAGTATTCATAATAGTTTACCAATTAACATTTCTGTAAGTGTAATCTAGAAGAGGCATGACTTGTCTGTTTTTAAAAATACGTTTTGGCTGAAACCGGTTTGGCTCAGTGGATAGAGCGTCCCAGGTTCTATTCCGGTCAAGGGCATGTACCTGGGTTGCGGGCACCTCCCCAGTAGGAGATGTGCAGGAGGCAGCTGATTGATGTTTCTCTCTCATCGATGTTTCTAACTCTATCTCTCTCCGTCTCTCTCCCTTCCTCTCTGTAAAAAATCAATAAAATATATTGAAAAAAAATACGTTTTGACTTATTTAGATAGGAAAGAGAGAGAGAGAGAGAGAGAGAGAGAGAGAGAGAGAGAGAGAGAGAGAGAGAAACATTGATGAGAAACATCAACATCAGTTGGCTTCCTCCTGCAGTGTGGCCCCCTGTTGGGGACTGAGCCCAAAGCCTGGGCATGTGCCCTGCCCTCAGTGGGAATTGAACAGGTGACCTCTTGGTGCATGGATAATGCTCAACCTGAGCTGCACCTGTGGGCTGTTCATCTGTCTTCAGTGGCTCTCACTGTTCAGAGTCCCTGACGTGGCTCTCTAGTTCCTCCTTAAATTGACTCTATCATGGCATACTTTGTAGTCTTAGCTCTCCCGCCCTCCTTTATGCACCACATGTCCCCTAACATCTGCTCATGATGTACCCACATATGATGGCCTCGCTAATTTTTCATCACACACACGAAACTTTCACTGATAAACCAGGCATTTGAGAATAATGTCTTTTGAGTTGTTTATTTTTAGGGTTTCTCATCGCACTTCATACCTCTTTCATCATGTTCTACAGTTATAAATTAAACCTCTGCCAGAGTAAATGCTTCCTACGGTCAAGTGCTGGGTCTCCTTCTTTTCTTAAGCCTTGCATATTTTTAAATTCAATTTCTAGAATTATGTTTTTCTTTCTTTTGAGCCTGGGAAAATTAACTCATATTTTCTGCACCCATCCACCCACCCTCCAATCTTTTTGTAAATGAAAAAGAAATCATTAAAGCCTTCTTACAAGGGTGGAACACAGAAAAGTAATTTCATCCACAGAGCTAAGAAGAAAAAAAGCATTACCCAGTATTTAAATGACCACTTGAGCCGACATTACATGTTCCTCCTGTTTAATCCTCAAGCCAGTGTCACTCTCTGTGTGATTTAGTCTCCAAAGTTGATTTAACCACTGTACGCTCGGTGAGTTATTGAATTGTTTTCCAGTTGCAGCTGCTGAGGTTCATTTGGGGCACCATTCATTACATGACCTAATTGCACAGAAGCAGAAGCACTACGGAGATGTTGGTTTTCTTGGACATTTGTTTTTAACCTAATGGCTGTTCTAAACCTTGTGCACTTTCTTTTTGGCCCCATACCAGCCATTATGCCATTTGTTCTTAACAGATGACCTTGTCTTCTTTATTGAAAATATTGATGCCATCTGTCTTGAACTCTCCCTGTTTTAAAATGTCTCAAACTTCATCTGTTCCCATTGATCCAGGGAACCAAGTATCTGTCTGAAGGAGTGGTTCACCCCCAATGCGCATGAAAACATCCCAAAGCCTGGATTGCAACCCCCAGAGCATTTGATTACACTGATGAGTGAGGCTTGGACATTGGTATTATGTATGAGGTCTCTGGGAGACTGTGTGCAGCCAGGGTGGAGAACAGCAGTCTGAGGAGAGGCCTTCTACTCTTTTTCTTGAGGGACCTGGTTCCCTCTGGTATCTGAGCTCCCCATCCTTTCTCAGGCGAAAACTTCCCCTCTTCGGGCTTCTCTGTGAGCTACCATTCCCTCCCTGTTGCTCCTTTTTTGGCAAAAGAGAAAGAGAAGTATACACTTAGTACCACTCGTCAATGCCTTGAGTCTTGTTACAGATGCCATGCTGTTCTGTGAAAATATGTTCTCAAAGTTGCCAAACACCCTCTTAATCATCATTGATGAAGTGATTTTGTTTCAGTTCTTATTTATCTTGTCTCAAGCACTTCACACTGTCAAACATACTCTTTTCCTTTGACTTTCTGGGTTTTGCATCTTCTACCCCATGGAACTTGTTTTCCATCACATTTAACTTATAGACTGAGTCCAAGCAAGTGCTGATACCTGGTGCCAATAGCTGTAGAGATAAGCTCTTAGAAACAAGATCATCTAAGCCTGGACCAGCCACTTAGATTTCACCCTAACTTGGACAAAAGGTGGTTCAGACTACAAGAAGCAAATGAAAATGGTGAGAAGTGGGCATTTCCCACAGAACACTCTCCTTGAACCCTAAAATTGCCGTTTGATCTGGAGAAAGTCATCTCTTCTATATCTCAGTTGCAAATGGTAGAAACACAAATAAAATTAGCTCAAGCAAAGTAGTCGTGGATTTGTTGGTTTATGGAATTTGTAAGACTAGGTGTACATTATTTCAGACACAGGTGAACCAGGCACTCAAATGATGGTATCAGGACTATTCCCCTCTATACCTAATAGCTGTTTTTGCTCCCTCACAGCAACTTTTGAGAAGGATGGCTGCCAGCAGGTCTGGTCTTGTATTTTTTCGAGCTCAAGTACTGCAGGCAACTGTGAGTATCTTTCTCAATGATGCCTACCAGAGTTCCAGATCTGATTCCATCATCCTGGGCTAGGGTACATGCTCATTACTAAACCCAGCACTACAGCTCTACTTGGTCAGTCTGGGGCTGTGGGTTGAGGTCTTCCCACCTGAATGACATGGGTTGAGAATGAGGAAGGATGATTCCCAAAGAAAGATCAGGGACCCGTTAACTGAAGATGAAATGGACAGGACAGCAGAAACAACAGATGTTCTGTACATTACCATACCTGATCTCCTTTCAAAGTCCCTGACTCCTCTCCACTGTCCCCTTTCTCACCGAGACAAAATCATCTTGAGTGAGCCACATTCATTCTCCTTTCCCCCAGTGAAAGAAAATATAAGAACTTGTTCTCCTGTCATACATTATGTCACATGCATCCAGAGTTTTCTCAGAGGACTTGGCTCTGAATGTTCAGATTAAGACCTAGGTTTACATCAGAATAAAAGAGAAGCCATGCTGTAGGCTGCTTTACAAATGGCTCCCATGATCCCCTCCTCTTGGTGTTCATGTCCTCGCATAGTCTCCTCCCCTTGAATGTGGATGTGACTTCTGACTTTCTTCTAATCAGTAGAATAGATATAGTAAAGGTGATGGGATATATGGGATAATGTAATTATGTTCAGAAGGTAGAAATACCAACCTCTTATTGGCCTTTCTCTTACTGGCCTCTCTCTCTCTCTCTCTCTCTCTCTCTTTCTCCCCAATGTTTCTGGCTTTGAGGAAGTAAGTGACCATATTAGGGCACCCCAAGAACTGCCAGTGACCTCTAAGAGATGAGGACGGCTTCCAGCAGACAGCCTGCAATGGCCTCTAGGTGACAGCCAGTATGAGCACAAGGCCCTCAGTCCTCCAGCTATACAGGAATGAGTTCTATCAACAATCACAAGGGCTTGGAAGCAGAGCCTTCCCTAATCTCATCCTCAGATAAGTCCACAGCCCAAGCCACATCTTCATGGCAGCCTTGCAGAGGACCCAGATTCTTGACCCATAGGAACTGGGTGATAATAATTGTTTTAAGCACTGTATTTTTGGTAAAATTTTCCTTCTAGCATTATTTTCTCCTTTTTTAAATAACAGCATCCTTTAGACATCCACCCCTAATCCACTCCTATTTTAAGTTAGACTGGGCCACAAAAGTTGGCTAGGGTTTGAAGGTGGGGGTGAGGTTGCTTGTACATGATTTATAACAAGCTCACAAACGAGCAGTGGGAAGGACATCCACAAGATCAAGGACTCAGGTGAGTTGATGTAGCTCTCCACCACCTCATGGAACTATGCCCGAGGTTGGATAGTTCCTCACTGCACAAAGTGAGGAACCCACCAGATCAGAAAGCTGGCCAGGTGATTCCTAACTTCAAATGAACAGAAGAAGAAAAAGTGAGAATTGCCCAGAAGTTCTATAAAAGCAGAGCAATGAGTGGGAACTGACCCAACCAAATACACAAGCAATAAATCTTGGTAATTAAAGCCACGAAGTATCAGTCATGAATACATAGTCAGAACAGATCACTAGAACATAACAGTTCCAAAAGATTGTTTACCTGTGTGTGGGTGAGGCTGTGGGAAACAGACATCTTTAAACATTAGTGGTGAGAGGATAAATTGGTGCCAGCCTCATGAAGGGCCATTGGCTGGGAAAGTTACCAATGCATATATCTTGTCCCCCAACAATTCCATTTCTAGAAAATTATAATGCTAATATATATATAGTAACACAGATTGATGGGTTTATTTTTAAGCCTCACCTGAGGATATGTTTATTGATTTTAGAAAGAAAGAAAGGGAGAGAAAGAGAAACATCAGTCGGTTGCCTCCCATATGAGCCCCAACCAGGGATGGAACCACAACTTAGGTATGTGCCCTGACCAGGAACTGAACCCACAATCTTTTTGGTGCATGGGAAGATGCTCCAACCAGCTCAGCCACCCGGCCTAGCATGTTGATGTTTTTTATTGTAGCTTTGTTTATAGTAACACAATATTAAAAGCAATCCACATGTCAAGCAATAGACTAAATAAATTATGGTGCATATATATATAATGCTATTTTATATCTATAAAAAGAAATAAGTAGGCTATGTATTGATGAGGAACAGTCTCTGGAATATATAGCTAAGTGAAAAGTAAGTACAGAGGGATATATGGAGTGTAATATTATTTTTAAAAAGAGGGGGAAGAAAAAATATATCTATCAGATCCTATATGCACGATGGTTCTCTAAAAGGGAAAAGAAACAAGAGCCGTGTGTGTGTGTGTGTGTGTGTGTGTGTGTGTGTGTGTGTGTGAAAGTGTGCGCGCGCGTGGGTTGGGGCGGAGAAAATTTGTGCATATGTTGAGGAGTGGGAGGGAGATATCCATTTTTTAAAATACTTTTTGGTGTTTGAATCCTATAAATGTATTAACTCTTCATAAAATTGAATGAAAGCATCTATGCCAAATGGTATCAAAGTTATAAAGGAAGTGTGGAAATGTATTTTATTCTGGCTCTGGAATTTGCATTTTGGGCAGGTTTCATTTCAAACCATGTATTTTCAGACACATGAGAGTCTATGTTTCTAGAATTATTTTAACTCCCACTTAGGAATTGGAGCCACTCACAGATCTATTTCGTAGCCCCTGTAGCACATGTCCCCAGAATTTCCCAGCAGGAGGAACAGAAGCCAGTAGCTCCGTATGAACGTGGCCCATCCTTGGGAGAGAGCTGAAGGAAGGCAATCACTCCTGTACTGCAATGCGTGGCTCAGAGACGCTGGTGTTAGGATCCTAGTTAACATTTTTCCCCTAAATGCAGTATTTTACACTTACCCACACTGGGGGTTTTCTGCTGTTTCCCTTCCTTCCCACACTGCCTGGGAGGTCTTGCTACAGTATGTTCCCGTCACTTCGGCATTTCTCAACCTAAAAGAGCTAGGCATAAATGATGGAAGAGGAGAAATTCCTGTGTTCTCTCCCCCAGATCACTTTCATAAAGACTGTGTTTATTTTTAGTCTTTTTTCATTTGCTCAAGACATGAGAAATATGAATTTCTATAGGGGCAGGAAGTAGTGTGGGTGAAACAAAAGCACTGGGTGAGACAGTAGGGGTGGTGGGGACTGTAGAACCCAGCCCAGGGTCACCCAATCTTTCCAATTTTTAAGAGCAGCCCAAACTCGATTTTTTTAAATAAAATTTTTTATTTTTTAGGATTCTGTGTGGGCTAAACTAAAATATCTGCAAGCAGACCTGAACTGTAATTTCCAACCTCTGATTTTACCATTTTCTCATCCTTGACAAAACTTTTGAATCCTATAGTAATTTTAACGTTTAAATTGCCCTTCAGTTGAAATCCTATAAGATAGTTTTCAAAGCTAAATATATTATATTTTTGCCATTGTCTTCAAGATAACTTTTTAAATTCTAAAGAGATGAAATTCCTTTTATAGAATTGCCTTTACTTTAATAGGTATGTTGGCTTGTCTTGAGCATTTAAGCATTTTTGAAAGGGTGTAACCTCCCCCCAAATGCTCTGGGTAGCAAGTCTAACAAAGATTTAGAAAATTTTGATATAAAAGGACTTGTAAAGAGGAATGTGCACCTTGACTGGTGTGGCTCAGTTGGCTGGCATCGTCCCATGCGCCAAAAGTCACCAGTTTGATTCCTGGTCAGGGCACATGCCTGGGTTGCAGGTACGGTCCCCAGTTGGGGTGTGCACCTGGGTGTGTACTGAAGACAACTTGTTGATGTTTCTCTCTCACATTGTTTTTTCTCTTCCCCTCTCTCTAAAAAAAAAAAAAAAATCAATAAAAACATTTTTTTAAAAAAAGAGGAATATGCTTAGGCTATGGCTGCAGAGATACTATAAAGCCCAAATTTACTAATATGAAAAAGTTGTATGAGTCAGATGTCTGTGTGAATGTATTTGAGGGATAGCTACCTTTTTCTAAGATAATAACAGTTAAAAATGTCTAGTCTCTTAAATAATTGTTCCTAATATAATGTTTTTTGACTTGTGGATAAAATCATGCACCAACAGAAGAAAGGGAGGCCCTGGTGGGGAAAGTAAGTGTGTCAAATGGTAAAGTGTAGTGCTCGGGCTGGGCTAGAACCCACGTCTCCTGGCTCCTATGACTTTTACATGTCTGAAAATATGTGGCTGTATTTTTATATAACTCTTGAAGCCCAGTGCACAAGATTTGTGGACTCGGGGGTCGGGGTGGGGAGTCCCCTCAGCCCAACCTGCACTCTCTCGCAGTCCAGAAGCCCTTGGGGGATGTTCGACTGACTGCAGTTGGACATCCTTAGCGTTGCTGAGGAGGCAGGAGAGGCTCCCGCCACCATGAGCCGAGAGCCTGGCTTG
>NW_006292095.1:32113-38478 GCF_000327345.1 Myotis davidii | reverse complement strand
TTAATAAATAAACAGTGGCAAAAGGATATAACAACAACAGAGGCATGATATAAAAACGACAAAAACATGATATGAAAACAATAAAAACATGACATAAAAACAACAGTGATGCAGACAATGACTGATAAAGTGATTAAACGTATTCTAATATCTCCTTGTACACCACATTAAGAGTGAAAACACTTTCAGAGTGCTTGACTAATTTCCCTTGTGATGAAGTATTTAGAACTTTAAACTCAAGAGAACATCACATGCTCTTCAAACTCGAGAGAAAGCAACATATAACTGACCATGAGCAAAAACAGATTCAGATAGGAATATGCCTACTTTGTCTAGAGTTTGTCCTTGTGATTTATCAATAGTCATCACAAATGCTGGCATCGCGGGAAATCGTTGTCAAATCAATTTAAATGGGAGGCCAGTGTCAGATGGAGACAAATTAATTCTTGGAATCAGAACAACCTCTCCCTCTGCAGATCCTGTTAATAGTTAAACTTCGATAATGGTAGGTCGTAATCGTTTGATAGTAAATCTGGTACCATTACAAAGACCCCATTTACTATTGAGATTTCTCAATAGCATGATGATTGCACCCACTTTCAATTTTAATTTATGACAGCATTCCCGAAGGAGAAATACTATTAAGAAATTCGATGGGAAAATTTTCCTTTTCAGCATCATCTGTGGAATCAATGGAATCATCACTCGAATATGTGTGAAAATCTCCATCGAGTATATCCAAAATGTCTTCATTTAATTTTTGAACATGCTCATTTTTTGGACAAAGAATTGCACATTTAGATATATATTTTAATATTGTCTATCACAGTGATTCTCAACCTTGGCTGCACATTAGAATCACCTGGGAATCTTTTTAAAATCCTGATTCCTGGTTGACTTAAGCAAGAGCAAGTGTCAGTCAAGTAGAGTGGGTGGGACTCATATTACATTCATCTGTAGGAGAGAATAGGGGTGAAGGAGTAGAAATAACAAGTTAAAATTTTTCGTTCAAGAAATTTCCTGTGAAACATGTAAAGAAATAGCTAAAAGCAGACTTGAATTTGATGGGAAGGGGTTTTTTTTGTTTTGTTTTGTTTTTGAAGTAAGTGTTGAGCATGTTTGCAAGTTAACAGGTAGGAGACAGTAAAAAGGAACCAGTTGGATTTATAAGAGAAAAATGAGATAATCAATTGATAAAATCCCTGAGTGTCATGGACAGATGGGATTCAGAGCAGACCGAAGGATTAACCTGGAGCAGATGGGATATGTCCTCCAGATAAGCAAAGGAAAAGAGAGTGTGTAGGGATGGAAATAAGTCTGTGGTTTGGGAGACAGGAGAGTGAGCACATCTGATAGCTTTTATAGTCTCTGTGACAATGGAGGTGAGCCCCCGCTCAGAGTGATGGGGCAGGGTTTTGAGGCATGGGGACAAGTTCTGACGTAGTCCCTGCGGAAGATGAGCAAGAGCTGATTAGAGAAACACAGACAGGGCGACACTGAGGGCCACACTGACGTTAGGACCACAATTATAAAGCAACACAGCTCTAAATTGTTGCATTTTCTGCAGTGGCCCTCGCCAGTTTAGGGGCACATGTGTAGAAAACATACAAAACATGGCTAGTGCCTTTCCCAGATTTCCTACACTTTGGTCGGTGTGATCATTTGTCTCTTTCCTGAAAACTCAATCATCATTCCTGTGAGATTTTAAAATTTAATTAGGATGAACTATCTATAGGTATTCTTTATGAATCAATAATGCTATCCTTTAAGAATTTCCATTTTCCTTCTCTAATTTTTCTTGACTAACAGTTCTGAAAACTAGGATACCCTGTGTATTAGCTTCCTTTGGCTGCTGTAACAAATCACCACAAACTTGGTGCTTCAAACAACACACATTTGTATTCTTACAGTTATGGAGGTCAGAAGTCTGAAATCAGTTTCATGGGGCCACACCCAGCCTCCAGGGAAGAATCAGGTACCTTGCCGTTCCCAGCTTCTTAGAGCCCTGTTCCTGTTTCCCTTGGCTCCTGGTCTCTTCAAAGCCATCTTGCTTGAGTGGTCACATTGCTGCCTTCTTCTGTCTCATAAAATCTCCCTCTGCCTCAAAATTCAGTTTTCCAGGGTGATTTGACTCTGTTGTTCATTCCCTCCTTCACGTGTACCGTTTCTTCCCATCTCTCTTGCTGCTTGTTCAGTCTCTTTTGTAAGCTCTTCTTTGTTGGACCATCCCTTAATCTTTTTTATCATTGCCTTTGGCCTTTTTTTTCCTTTTTTTCTACAGTAATTTCACACTTGACTTCCTGCTCTTTCATTGTTCAAGTTACCATCTGTTTACAGCCTCATGTTTTTATTTCCAGCCAAGACGTTCTCAGCCCCAGCAGTCACATTCTCACCTTCTCACTGGGATTTCCTTCCTGTACTCTCAACATCCAACAGGCTCCAAGCAGACTCCATTAGCCTGCTTGTCCTCCTCTATTCCTTCCTGGTGAATGGTGCCAAGCCATCCTGGCTACCTTCATTCTCTTTCTCCCTCAGGAAGGCATCAACCCATCCTACATTCTGTCAGGTTTACCACCTAAGTATGTCTCAAATCTGTCCATGTCGCTCATTCCCATCACCTGGGAGACCCTCCTTCAAGTCACCAGGATCTCTTATCCTGGATCATCACAGTTGCCTCCTACTGGGCACCTCCTTTCCCTTCACACTAGTCAGAATGCCCTTAAATCCAAGTCCGGTCATACCACCCCACCCTGGAATCTCACATTTAGAATAAAGTCCACATTCTTTAGCATTAATTAGAAGACTGCATCTAATTTGCCTTACCGCTCACCACTCCCCTGTCCCTCCTACCAGACTCTAGGTCCATCCTTGTTGCTCTTCTTTCAAGTTCTAGGCCATGTCAGAATATCTTTTCTCAGCAAGCCTTTGTGCCTATTATTTCCTTCTCTCTTCACCTTCCTAATGGTTAAATACTTCTCAACCTCATCAGCAAGCAGCATGGGGTAGTGATGAACTTCTCTAGGAAGTTTGTCTGTAACTTCTTTCCCACCCTCTTCCCCAGGTCTGGGTCAGGTGCCTCACCTCTGTGCTACCATAGCCCCAGGGTTCCCCCAGCATCACATTTATCCTGGATTGTCACTAGCATAACCCTCACTAGACCATAAACTCCAAAAATATAAGGAATGCGTCTATCTTATTTATGTATTAATTCTCAATGCCCAGCAGATTATGTGGCATATATCAGTCACTCAAATATTTTCTGAACTAATTCATGTATTAGCACATTAGGAATGACTCAATATAACTATACCTTATGTTGACAAAGACCTATTTAAAAGCCATATCCAATTATTGTTGGGAAAAATTATGACCAGATATACTAAGAGTTTTTATAATACCCAATGTGGATGAAATTTGAGGAACTGTATCATTCAAGACAGTTTCTGTTGCCAGGAACAGAAAACATAGCAACCTATTGAACTGAGTTTAAGAAAAGAAGAGTAGAAATTTATTTGGTCACATAACTGATAAGCTCAAGGATGGCTGACTTTAAGGCTTAAACAAGGTCAACAGGACACAATGGCTCTGCATCTCTGAGTAATGCTTTCTGCTGCAAAGATGGCATCTTAAAACTCTATGTGCTGCCCCCAGCAACAAAAGACTAACATTCTCCCATGTTCAACCAGCTGAAAAGAGCAAATGATTCTCAGTGTAAGCCTAGGTATACATATAGATGGACAGATGGACAGATAGATGAGATGGATAGATAGATGATTGATAGAAAGATAAGATAAATAGATATTATATCTGTCTAAATATCTTCTATTTAGGGTTTATAAAAACACCTTACATATAGACAGACAGATAGGTATCCCTGCCTGGGATACATGTCATCTCTGCACTAACTGCTATGGTCAGAGAGATGTGCTACTCTGGTTGGAGAAGAATAAATGGATGCTGGTTGTTCCAAGTATCAATTTGTTGTCTTTCAGCTCCAAGCCTTCCATTCTTTCCCTTTCTTTGGGTTACTAGAGCTTGAATCCTGTAAATATTTCTTGTTGGCCCCCGGCACAGATGTTTGGACTTGTCTATAGAGGGCACTGGAGGCCCACTGCAGGAGGCAGGTGCTTCATTTCAACCTTCTTGGTTGGGCACAGCTATTTGTTCACAGTGTCGTAGTAGTGGCCTTCATCCATGGGCACGTTGTGCCTGTCGTTTCCTGCTCACCAGCCTGGACTTTTCAGCTGGGGAACTGGCTCTGGCGAGTACAACCCAGCGAACTTTGCCCCTATCCACTGGCCACATCCACACTCTCCTGGGATGTTTGAAACTGAGCCTCGAAGTTTCTTCTAGCCTCAGACCCAAGAGGTAGAAACTTTCATTATTCCCCACCTTTAAAATGAGGAAACTAAGGCACAGAAAAGCATCCCCTGGCAGCAGGAACTGGTCTGGCACTCACAGCCAGGGTTCCTTTGCCCGCGGGACACACACAATTTCAGAAGACGCCAGTGTCACACAAGGCCACTCACTCTGTCAGCAGGTCTGAGCCCAGACAAAACAAGAAGATTGTCCAAACCTCAAATTGACCAAACATCCCTTCTCCCAGGTAATCTGAGTGCTGGCTGCTGCTTTACCAACTAGAACTGTAGCCTTGCTTAATCTGTCCTCCCTGCAGAGTGGATCATATAATCGCCACAAACCCTGGCAGCTTGTATCCAGAGGGAAGCCCCACTTACCGCAAGTCCTTCTCAAATCACCGACCACAGGCCCTAGTCCTCTCAGTCTGTTCTGACATTCTCTTCCTGAACTGCAAGGTGTGCATGGTGTCCCTGGGAGTCTTGGCTGGTGGACATTGTCAACAGCCTAAATTACTCATTTGAGGTCATATATCTAGTCGCAGAGTGCTAAGGGCAGGTCTGGGTGGTCTTAAAGTTCTTTTATATCCCTTCTTAGTGGTTAACCCCTTGGTTGCTCATTAGCAACTTTTATGTTAAAACTTCCTGCTCAGATTTCTGGTGTGGTTTTTGTCTTAGTCACCAGAACCCAGTCTATATAAGTGCGCATCCTAAGTGCTCTATAAGTTTGGGGACAAAAGAGGTCAGTTTGAGCTGAAAGAATGGGAAAGACTTCATGAAGAGCTCTTTCTTAAATGTGGTGAAACAGGACAGGTAGGGTTAAAATAAATGAAAAATACTGTGTGCTTAAACTATGCCACTATTCTCTAGAATTCTCAAAAGGGACATTTTCATAGTATATTTAAGGAACAATATGCATCTCAGAAATAAGCACCCAGGTAGGGAAGTAGCAATAGTAGAAGTATATTCTAGCAATAGTACATGTATATTCAACAATATACATGTATTTCTTGCTCATGTATAGTAGAGAATAGTGAGCTATGCCACTATTCTCTAGAATTCTCAAAAGGGACATTTTCATAGTATATTTAAGGAATAGTAGAAGGTGAGTCAAAAGAATGAAGTTGGAGCATATACAAAAAAATGTACTCAAAATGGATCAAAGACCTAAAGGCAGCAGTGCCTAACAAATATATTTCTTTATTATTATTAACTTAAAAATATTTTTAAATTGATTTTAGAGAGGAAGGGAGAGGGAGAGAGAGATAGAAACATCAGTGATACAGAGAATCATTAATCAGCTGCCTCCTGAACACCCCACCCTGGGGACTGAGCCTGCAACCTGGACATGTGCCCTGACCCAGAATCAAACCATGACCTCCTGGTTCAGAGGTTGGTGCTCAACCACTGAGCCACATGGGCTAGGCTATTATCATTATTTTTTAATAGCATTCAACAATAGACATGTATTTCTTGCTCATGCATCTCTGGGGCAGTTGGGTTTTGCTGATACAGGTTAGGTTCTGCTTTGAGTTGAGGCTATGGGTTAGATCCAGATCTGCTCCTCCTGTACCTCTTCCTTCTTGGACAAGGAGTATTCAAAGCATATTCCTCTCACAGTGAAGGGCAGGAGTTGAAGGGGGCACATTTCAAATCTTTGCTTACAAAGAGATTTCTAATTAAACCCAAAATATTTTCCTCTCAAGAAAGTTTCAAAACATATAGGTTCTTTCTCAAAACCATATACACTAAATTATCTGAAAATAAATTAACGAAAGATGTTCCTTTTTATCTAATTATATTTTAGAGATCTATAACACTGGCCAGTTGAAAATTCTAAATAGCATCTACACTTGTTAATCTTGACACTCCCACTACAATTGTTTTGAAAATTCAACAGGAGATTTTTTTATTTTTTTTATTTTTTATTTATTTTTTTTTAGTTTTATTTATATATATAGATAGATATAGATAGATTAGATATAGATATAGATAGATATTGATATAGAT
>NW_006292095.1:27730-31939 GCF_000327345.1 Myotis davidii | reverse complement strand
GCGCTTCTTTCTTTTCTGTCAGAATTCCATGCAAGCAGCATTTTCCCTGATTATTTCTTTTACTCATAAAACTGCTCCTTTGGCAAAGTCGGTAGCTTGACAACATTCAGCTTTTGTGGAGTTGATTTTTACACTGGCTAAAAACAAGTCTAAAGTATTGTCTGTAAGATATGAGCTGGACGGAGACGTGCATTTCAGCTTCCTGGAGCAGGTAGGGCCTCTCCTCCTGCCTAAGACTCTCTAAGGCTAATTCTCCCATTGCGGGCTGTTTATGCTAACACTCCCTCCCCTGTGCTATGGCAAACAATGCCAATCACACTGAGGACAAGGGTGTTCTCATCTCATGGGAGAAGCATTGAAAACTGACATTTGTAACTTGAAGTTGGAAGCTTTTTCCTCTTTTTAATCCACAGGTCAAAGCACACGGAAGGCTTTCTTTTGAGTGTGATTAATCATCACAGCCTCTTCATGCTGTTGTGTAATAAGCTTTATTCCTGTGTTATGTGTCCCACCAGTTGTTATAGTGATTCTGGGTTCTTAGCACACAAATCTCATTAGAGAGTGGCTGGGTCTCGGTAAGTGAAGAATGTGGTGGAGTGTGTTTCCTGTGGCTTCTTCCTCCCCGTGTCCCCTAAAGCCCGGCTTAGCGACAGTTTCCATTGGATGTCCTGTCACTTAGTCAAAAAACTCCTATGGCGATGAGAGGAAACAGCCTTTACATCCCTCTCACCTAATGCCCAGTCAGCCCAATACAAAGAAGCTTTTAGATTCTCATTGTTTCCAAAATTCAGATACACCTTATAGATCTAGAATTTAATTTCCTTTAAATAATGAACAGATTATCCTAATGCTGAGTAAGTCAAGATATGAAAGTTTCGACAAATTTTTCTCACGAATCTTTTCAATAATAGAAAATCTGGCGTCCTTATCACTATCTCATCATTTACACAAAGGGAGTGTTTTCATCGCACCCTTGAGTACCTCGTAGTTTTTCATTTCAAGCCACCGGAAGATGGAGTCACTGCCTTCAGGAGGCCCTGGGCAGGATGTGTTCAATGATGATCTGCAGGGAATTTGTAGTGGGGTCTGCCACGCTAGACAGGGCGTTGGACTCAGAACTTTGAGGTTCCTTTTAGTATTGAGTCAATGAAAGCCATATGTTGAAACTAGATTATAAAAATACCTTAATAAAGCTAACTTCTTTGCATGCATATAAGCATAACCAATGGACATAAGACACTGGGGGGTAGGGGAGGCCAGGGGATTGTCATGGGCGGGGAAAAAAAAGGAGATATATGTAATACTCTTTGTAATACTTTAAGCAATAAAATAAAAAAATCAATAAAATGTATTTAAAAAAATACCTTACTAAAGCTAGAGATTCTTCCTCAGATGAGAAGGAAAATGTCTGCCCATCTCACCTACCTAAGGTGATAGCTCCGTGTTGTTTTAATTTGCACTTCTCTGAGTACTGGTGAGCTTGTGCAGCTCATCACACTCCTACTGACCCTTCAGGTTTCCTGTTTGTGAAGTAAATGGCAAGGTGTTGAGGACACACCCCTCTGTTGTCACCAGGATACAGCAGCAATGAGGGATAGATGGCAGAGCAGAACTTGTAAGACATTGCTCAGAAGGACATAATCCCATAATACAGCTTTGGGGCTGGACTATTTTGGCACAAAGTATGAAGCAGAGATTGGCTACAATTATTGTCCCCCTGATCCCGGGAACTTTGACCCATGAGAATCTCCAGCAACAACTGTCCCAGAAATCTGAGATCACAAGGCGTGAGGCCAAGGGAGAGTCAGGCCCAAGGTATGGATCCTGGTGTCTGAGGGCAGTGACAGCTGGGGTGACAGGGCAGGGATTTCTGTGGGCTCCAGAATGTCCTCCTGCCTTCAGCAGAGTGGCCATCCAAACGTTCAAGCAAAATCTCATTACTTCCTATGTTTTCTTCATGGAAGGAGAGCAAAACAGGGAAATATATGAACTGTCACCTAGCACTCTCCTAAAGGCAGGAGGAAGGAATGCTTTCTTTTCTCTGACCTCATGTGAAAAAGGCATTCATGGTGGACACTGGCTCCAAGTAGAGATTTTATTACCAAGTAATTTTTTTGTCATGTTTTCTATTTTCCCCATATGTATAAGTATGCCTTTGTATTACTGACATTTGGTTAAAATTGTTATTATTATTTTTAATAGTGTGCAGTAAGCCAGAATCTAGGAATAATTTTCAACTTGCCAATTGGAAATTAAAAATACTTTCTTAGGAAATAGAAAAAGTGCTGGAATGCCTAATTTGTAGATGAGTTTAAGGAGCAATTTCTTGTATAAATATTTGACCTATTCTGGTGTATGCTTTGAATAATTTTGTGTTATTTCCAGAATGATCTGGAATTCTTGGATTTTAACTAAAATGTTCAAAGAAATTGTTAAATAATATTTCTACTTCAGACATGATTTTGTTTAGTTGACATGACCATAGTGATGTTGATAGTGGGGAAGGGCATGTAATAAGAATAGAGCCACAGTTGTTTCATAATTGCTCACCTTACTAACTATAGGTAAGAGGTTTTCTTACAGACCTTGGGAAACTGGAGGATGAAACAAGGCCATAAAAAGATAAGATGCTTGATGGGTCCATTACTCATAAAAGAAATACACTTTGAGAACAGACCAAGGACAGAACACGATTTGATTCAGTTGCTGTGCCCGACCCTGCCCCCCTCTATGAGTTTGCCTCAGGAACAGACTGTGCTTGTGTAACATCATAAAAGATTAGCCACCTTGTTATCAGACTTTGAACTCCTGAAGGCCCAACCACAGACCCTAACCTCCACTTTCTCTGTTACACTTGCAGCTAACAGCTGCATACACCTATCTTCTCCCTCAGGCGTATATAAACAGCGAACTGGCAAGTGGGGGTCAGAGCAGGATTCCCAGGGTGACTGAGTGCTCTCCCCATTCTGGGGGGTAGGGGAGGCCAGGGGATTGTCATGGGCGGGGAAAAAAAAGGAGATATATGTAATACTCTTTGTAATACTTTAAGCAATAAAATAAAAAAATCAATAAAATGTATTTAAAAAAATACCTTACTAAAGCTAGAGATTCTTCCTCAGATGAGAAGGAAAATGTCTGCCCATCTCACCTACCTAAGGTGATAGCTCCGTGTTGTGAGTCTGGGGATAGTCAGGATCAGTTTAGAATCTTGACTTTCAGCCATGGTTTCTGGGGTTTCCTCGTCAGGGGTGCTGGAACTTGAGTGAAAAATGAAATGAATGTGGTAAGTGGAGAGAGGATGTTAAAGGACAGGACTGAGTAGAAGGAAAGTCTGTTATAGTAAAAAGGGGAAATGTAGTTTGTAAAGTCTCAGAAACTTTGGCTCTGGGAGTCCTGGACAAGGAAGGGAGGGCAGCAGTGGGCAGGCTACGTGCTGATCAAGTGGGACACAGTGAGACCTCGTAGCCCTTCGGACCCCACATGAGCACAGGTGTTCTAATCAGGCGAGAGCTGCAGAGCAAAGCAGACAGACCTGGGGAAACAGAGGCCATGCTCACCCCATCTCAGTGGGGAGAGATTCTCTGGCTGTCTGTTTCTGTGGGCTCCAGAATGTTATCCTGCCTCCAGCAGAGTGGCCACCCAAACGTTCAAGCAAACTCTCACTACTTCCTATGTTTTCTTCATGGAAGGAGAGCAAAACAGGGAAATATATGAACTGTCACCTAGTACTCTCCTCACCATAGGAGGGACAGAGATACAGAGGTGGCTGGCAGTAGTAATGAGGATAACACGAAGAAAGGCTCCATCTTCACCCTGTCACAGGCAATTTGAAAGAATGCTGATTGTGTTTTTTAATAAATAAGCACTAGAATTTGTGTGTGTAGTGTAAAGCTTCCGCTATGAGTGAATTTTACTCACGTACTTTCTTTATCCTCGCTGAAGAACATACTTTTATTTTTGTAAAGGCAGGAGGAAGGAATGCTTTCTTTTCTTGACCTCATGTGAAAAAGGCATTCATGGTGGACACTGGCTCCAAGTAGGGATTTTATTACCAAGTAATTTTTTTGTCATGTTTTCTATTTTCCCCATATGTATAAGTATGCCTTTGTATTACTGACATTTGGTTAAAATTGTTATTATTATTTTTAATAGTGTGCAGTAAGCCAGAATCTAGGAATAAGTTTCAACTTGAAACTGTGTTCCGCAAGT
>NW_006292095.1:24544-25692 GCF_000327345.1 Myotis davidii | reverse complement strand
CAAACTTCCTGTCTCTCTTTAAGAGTCCTCATCATATGGTCACTGGACACTCATGCATCTAGTACCCAACAGGATAATGAGATGTACATTTCAGATCGTTTCTGACAACCGTAGTCATTATGGCTGACCTATCCAGAGTGTTTTCAGTGCCAGGCATTTTTAAAAGCACTTTACCTTATTTATCTCATTGCATGCTCAGTAACAATCCTTTGATGGAAATATTCTTCTTCTTCTTCCCACTCTACAGGCAAAGTGGAGCCCACACTGGTGAATAACTTGCTCACGGTCACCTAATTGGGAAGTGGTAGAGTGGGGACTTCCTCACACAGTGTGTCTCCCAGCCCATGTTCAGAACCACTCTAAGTGACTAACTCTAGAGCTGGCAGATATCAGAGTTTCCTGCAATTACCAGGCTCCTTGGTTGGCTGCAATCATTAAACAAGAATAGGACCAAATCTTTGCTCTCTGTGAAGTTCTCGTGATGGTTGAGAACAGTGAGATTTGGCAAGTCCAATGTCCTTGGTTATGATCTGGGCCCAGTCCATGGATCTCTGGGTCCATAACCTTTCCTTTGAGCTCCTGTTTTAAAGCAATATATATGGAAAAAACACTCTCTACTTAATAATGAGATCTTGGATGGGTTTTTGAGTAAAATGGTTGTGCTTCTCTGCCCGGGGCAGTCCCGGTTTATACCTGTTATCCTGGCATAATAATGTGTGGTTTCCCCTTTCATTCTCAGAAGTGTCCTGCTTTGAGCAATAAATTGATCAGTTTACTTAGATACAATAGAGACTTCCCCAAATTCTCATTCTCCTTCCCAAAATTCTCATTTTTCCCATGTCATAATAAAAATAGTTCTTTATTTTTATAAATCCAATTTATACTGATAAAATATAATTTTAATTATATATTTATTTATCATATTAGTTAAGATCAATGAAGCCAGCTACTGAAACAAACAAACAAAGAAACACTGAACAATTCAGGAAGAGTTTATTTCTCACCCATATTACCTCCCATGTTGTACCCTACAGTTGTTCAGGGATCCCAGATCTTCTCATCTGTGGCCCCACTTTCTCTATGCCCTCAGTGTCTCTTCCATCAGCCAGTGGGGAAAGATAGCAGTGAGCTCACTTGTGGGAAGCATT
>NW_006292095.1:14512-23474 GCF_000327345.1 Myotis davidii | reverse complement strand
GGGCATAGAAGGAGGTGGACTTGTGACCTGGCAGAGACAATCTGTAACAAATGGTCTGGTGGGAGGGAAAGAAAACATTTTAGTTTTAATAACCTCTATTGAAATAGAGTTTTTCTCCTTAAAATTACCCCTCTGTCTATTAAAATACCAATTTGTTTACTGTATTCAATTTGGCCTGATTGTTTGCATAAACACAACAAGAATGGTAACCGACTACTTTTGCTGGAATTTTATGATTGAATCTTAATGTGCCCCAGAGGGCCAGGAAGCCAAGCCATCTAGCCGCCATCAGGCCTACAGTATCTGCTGCCCATTGTCCTTGCTTTAAAGCCCATCTTAGTAGCCCTCCTGCTCGTCGCAGCCCAGAGTGCATGGGGATTCCGTCTCCCCTTCTACTCTGACAAACTGCCAGTGATAGTAGGGCATGGGCCTGACGCTCCAGCGCCAGCCATCTTCGGGGCTCCCAAGCAGGATAGCAGGCTTTTCTTATGGCACTCTTATTGGCTTCAAGTCTTCAGAGTCCAGACAGGTCTCTTTAAAACATGATACTCCAGTCAAAGTTTTTGGTCAATAAAACCACGATTGGAAACTGGTCTTATTGAATTTATGCAAAGAAATGTATTGCCATGATTTGTTTAACATTGCCAAATTTCGGAGGAATTACACAAGGAGAAAAGCCACTGACCTGCCTTAAGATCTTCTGATTTTCCTTGTCAGTCCTTTTTATGGACTCTCTAGAGTTATAACAAAACAGTAACTGTTAGATTTCTTTTATTATTCCCCCCTCTAAGTCCTTTGGTGTAACTATTTACTTTCTCTGGCTTACTGGCCTGTACTATTTGATTAATTTCCTTTCAACATTTCTCTTCTCCTTCTTATCACATACACAACCCTTCTAAATTTTATACTTTTAAATTAGCCTTTAAACCTTCTATGTCCTTTAAAAATGTATAACCATGCCTTAGACCTTCTACTCAGTAATTCCTTATTCCTAGAAACCTCAATCCTTTACAGCCAGTATTTCTTAGATTACTAAGAGCAGGTGCTTCCTTCCCTATGCAATTTTAAGTATACTGTATCAGTCTAATTTAGTCTTGGATGGGTTAAAGAGAACAAAACAGGGCAGAGAACATCTTACTGTGCTTCCAGCATAGTTCAGATAAGTAAAAATCAACATAACTTCTGGTCTGCTTTCCCTGCTGACTGCACCCCTCTTTTCTGCATTAACCATTTACTCTGTCCTTAGTTGTTCTCTCCCTCCTATATTTTTCCTTCTTTAACCCCAGAGACTCAAATCCTTCTCCTCCTTTAATATTTTTGACCTCTCTGACTATCCCCCTGTCCCTGAGCCTAGGGCTCCTCTGTCTCAGCAGTCTGAGAGTCTACTACCCTATCTAGTGAATCCTACCACTACTACCCCATCTCACACCCACTCCGGAGCAGTTTTCAGCTCTCTTCCTCCCGGCCATGAGAAAATGTACTCATCTTAACCTAATAAGCCTTTGTTTAAACTTCTTTGGGTTGCAACCTTATACCTTTAAATTAACCCTAGACTTCTAAAATTTTAACCTAACATAGCAAAATTATACATCAGAGCAAAGCAATTAAAAGTTCTCTACTGTCTTCCCCCTAAAGCAGGGTTTGCCCTACCTTTAAACTAACAACAGAGATAACAAATACACTTATGTGTATAGCCAGACAGCACAAAGTAGCTTTCGCTTCACATAGACTCTCACATTTACATTTATACACCAGACAGTCCAAGTTTTTGACTTCTACCAAATGTTTACTCAGAGTTTAAGCAATCTAACCAATTCCTGACTAATTGCCTAAGGGAGCTCTATGGCTTCCCGGGAGGTGATCAAGCTCCCCTTCCACTCACTTGGAGTGGTCCTGATTGATAGGGGGTCGACGAAGACGACTGACCCTGATCCATTTTGACAATGACAAAGACAACAAAGAACAAAGACCACAAACACCAGACAGACAAACTCGGTGCAGCCTAAAGCCGCACAAACCAGGCACCCTGGCCACCGTCGTGGCTGCGGGTCAGGACCAGGAGTACCACTGCGTCCAGCCCTCTGCATAGGTCCTTCCATGGGATGTCCCAATTCCAGATTAACGACCGGTCTTCCTTACCTCTCTCGAGAGTCCAGGTGGCTCAGTTTCCGATTTGAAAGTTTTGGGTGGAGTCTCTTCCACCTCCCTGGAACCTGGGACGGAGACTAGAGTCCTCCTTGGTAGTTGTTCCCACAGGGATGTGGGATATCTTGCTGTGTGCTCAGCAATAAATGGGGGAGAGCCTCCTGCCCTAAATAAGGGGTCCCTCTCACCCCTGCTGGGGATCTCGCTGGGGCCTCCAAATATTATGGGTTCACTCAGCAAGATAGACCACCAACTCAGAATTTAAATTTAAGAGCCTTTATTAAGCTGGCCAGCTGACTACCGTTACAGCCCCCGGCCAAAGAAGAGGCTGAACTGCAGCGCTGACTGCAAGAGTTACATTTTATTATTAAATTTTGTGGAGGCCCAGAGAAAAATGTGTCTTTCAAATTCTGGACCCCCAGTATGGAGGAAACTCTCTTTATTTATACTTTTTCCAGTCTTTTGTCTCCCAGATTTGGAATGAGACTTCCAGGCCTTCTGAAAAAGAAGGCCTGCATGCTGGGAAGGGGCCATGAGACCATATCTCAAGGCCTGGCCTGATGTCAGTACCTTCCTATCTATGTGTTTTAGGAACAGACAGCACAGCATGACCCGTCTGGCCAAAGTGCCAGATATGCAGCCCAGCACAGTTGGATCTCAGTCACATGATTCTACCAAACTGCTGTGAGCATTGAAAATGTGGTCTAGCCATGTGCCCACAAGGAAGAGAAAGGATATAGGTAAATGCTAACAGTCTCTGAAGGCTGATATAAGTAATCCAGTGCACTTTACTTGTAAAAAAATAAAAAAGAAAGAAAGTAGAAAGCAAAGCATTAAATAGAAAGCTAGCGCCTCCTCTGAACAACTGACTGCTGTGAGTTTGGTATGTAAGCACACAAAAATATACTATAGTTTTATGTTCCTGTTTGGACCAGTAGCTTATATTCTACAAAGTAGTCTTTACTGACTAATAAGCACTGTTTCTAATTCTTTATTTGAATATTCTCGTCGGTTCATTTCATCAAGCTGTCATCCCCACTTACCCACTGATGATGCACTTGTGAGGGTGACCAGTGATGTCCTCATTACTAAATTAGACGTTTATATTTGTGATAATTCTTCATTTCTCACCAGCATTAACTAACTTGGATCTTTTCCTTTTTCTTTTTAAGAAAATTAAGCCAATTGGGGTGACATTGGTCAATAACATTATATAGGCTTCAGTTGTATGATTCTATAATACATCATCTTTCTATCACAGAGTGTGTTCACCGGCTAAAGTCAAGTCACTTTTTATCACCATAGATCCCCCTTTCCCTCTTCTGCCTCACCCACCTCCTCCCCCTCCTGAAATCACCATGCTGTATCTTTGTAAGTTTTGTTGTTGTTTAATCCCTTCACCTTTTTCACCCAGCACTACCCCCCCTCCCTTTCATAAGGTTTTGATTTACATTTTCCTAATAGCTAATGAATTTGAGCATTTTTTTATATATATCTGTTAGCCATTTTTATGTCTTCTTGGGCGAAGACATAAAAATGAGCAGGTCCCCTGCTCATTTTCTAAAATTTAACTTTATTGTTGAAAGTATTTTTAGTTAGATTTGTTGGTTCTTGAGTTGTATAATGTCTCTATATAGTTTAGATATAAGCCCCTTATCAGAGGTATTGTTGGAAAATATCTTCTCCCACTAGGCTGCTTGCCTTTTTGTTTTGTTGATGGTTTCTTTCACTGCAGATGCCTTTGAGGGAACGTACTGCTCTCTTCTGATTTGGTCCAGGTACCACCTTCCTCCCTCTTCTGTCAAGCGGAAGATGCACGGCATCTGAGGCTGATCCTTCCCAGAAATTAACTCCAGAGGCTGCCTCATCTGGTAAGAGCTTCCATACCCAGCATCAACTATGTACTTCCTGCCACCCAGGGTCACCATCAGCAGGGGGTGCATGATAGCTCTGGTGTATTTTTCAGTTGTAACATTGCAAACATAGCTTCCCAGCATCGTGGTCTCAAAACCGATTGTGGTCAGAGCCCAGTACAGAAGTTGATTGACCTGGCCACACCACCCACCCCGGTTCTTCCTCACAAGTTGATCAAAAACAGCCTCCAAGCCCAACTCCATGGGTTCCCCACAGTGGATGTTAAGGTTCTCAAAGGGAATGGCCTGGATCTGGTGCTGAAGAATGTCAGTTAATGTTTCCAGGTCCAATTTGTTCCTAGAGTTCTTATAACCAATTCTTTCAAAATATGCTTCGATGTCCATGATCCCCTGTGGCAAGGAAAAGAAAACAAAAACACATACTGTTACATTTGCAGTTGGATTTCCTTAAGTAGGTTAATTATAGTAATGTATTTTAAGTATATACAGACAAATACTAATTTTAAAGAGGTTATAAACATCTGTAATTATAATTCTTTTAAAGATTTTTAAAATTTATTTTTAAATAAGAAATGTTTTCATTATTGTGTTATTTTTGACTTTTAACATATGTAAGTTTAAGGTGTATAATATGATGATTAGATACATTGATATAGCAAAGTGATTACCACAATGAGATTAGCTAACACCATTTTGTAACCTTTTTTCTTTGCTGTTGGTGATTACATTTAAGATTTACTCTCTTACCAACTTTCTTTTCATTTCTTTTTGTATGCAATATAGTATTGTTAATTATAGTTAAGATGCTGTTTATTAGATTCTCTAGACCTTATTTATCTTCTAGCTTGCAGTTTGCACCCTTGACAAACATCACCCCACATTTCCTAACCCCCGCCCCTGTAGTTCATGGCAACCACCATTCTACTCTCTATTCCATGAGGTTGGCTTTTTTTAGATTCCACATATAAATGAAAACATAAAGTATTTGACGTTATTTGTCTAAATTATTTCCCTTAGCATCATAATGCCCTTAAAACCCATCCATGTTGTGGCAAAAGCTATGGTTTTCTTCTTTCATATGGCTGGATGGACACTTAGGATGTTTTCATTTCTTGACTATCCTATCTAATAATATACAAAGATGCAAATTGACCATGCCTTTGCTATGCCCACCATTGGCTAATCAGAGCAATATGCAAATTAATCACCAACAAAGATGGCGGCTAATTTGCATACACTGGTAGAGAGCAAAGACTGAAGACACTGTAGAAGGAAGCCAAGCAATGGAGCTGAGGTAGCGGAGACGGGCAGGAGAAAAGCAGCAGAGAACTAGTAGGTACTGGTGTGGATCAGGGAGCCATCTAGGATCCTGGAGCTGAGGAGTCTGACTGGAACCAATAGGCTGTCTGTGGCCTCTAAGCCGCATATGGCAGCCTGAGCTTGCTAGAACTCAGGTGGGCCAAGAACCTCATTCACAGTAGTTCTCTGAGAGCCTGTAGCCAATGAGGACGATTTGAGCAATACAGCTGTCTAGAGCTATTGGAGTTGGCAGGAACTACAGTGAAACTTGGGCCTCGATTTGTGAGAGACTAATGGGAGGCTGATGCCTTTGGAACTGCCTTGGGGCCACAAGAAACACCTAGGGCTGCTCTAGCTAGTTGGCACCAAAGTGCGATAGGGACTTGAGTTTGCAGGAACCTGCTGAAAGCGTGATGCTGTGGGAGCCAATTGGGCCCATAGGTGCTGTCTACAGCTGTTGTAGCTAGGAGGTACCACGGTTACTGAGGAACTTGGATTAATAGGGACTCAATGGGTACCTGGTACCAAGAAAGTTTCTGTGGACCATGGGAGCTACCTGAGCTCCTACAGCTGGCTGCCACTAAGATGAGCCTGGAGCCTTGGTTCATGGGATCCTATTGGGATCTTGTATCATAAGGTTACTGTTGCTGTCAGGTGCTGGGTTGAGGCAAGGTCCTGGGTTCATGGGAGCCTGCTGGGGGCCTGTGTTGTAGAAGTTGCTGAGTTTTTCTGTTGCCCCTCCTAATGTCATTACTTTTGGATTCTCCTATTTGTTTTTTTTGATCTGCTATTCTTCCCATTCTGCTAGTGTTTCGGCTTTCTCTATTGTTCATGACTAATGTTTTTCTCCAAAAATCTAAGTAGTTCATTTCATTTCTTCTCATCCTAACTTGCATCTGTATTCTTCATCAACATCTACACAAGCTCTAAAACTCTACATTCAGACACAGAGAGAACTACTATAATTTAACGAGCCCATCCCAAACCCTCTCTGCCTCTACCTGCAGAAGCAGTGCTGAGGTACTACAATGTTATGATATATGGTAAATATGGAAGCATTTAGAAAATAGTTGCTAGGATATAACTGACTGAAAACATTATAAAATTTACATATTGACTTATTGCTTAGCTATGTAGTGATACACCCCTTCATTTTTGACTTGCTCTTAAGTTTACGAGAAGACTAAAAGGCACAGAGTAAACACACTTAGGGAGCCCACTGAGATGTCGCAGAAAATCACTTAATATCTTTCCAAGGAAGTTAGATGTAGAATAATTTTTCATTTTAATTCGGAACACTTAGAAAGTTTCTTCTTCCTGCTCCAAACTCTAGAATTAACAGAAAAAAATGAAGAAAGCTACTTGGGTATTGGCAGGAAAGCGAACTCTTTACGAGGGAGAAACCATCAGGCTGGCACCAGAACACTCCACAGGAATATGTTACCAAGGTAAGAGAAAAGTCTGATCCCCAAATACTGTTCTCAGCTAGTATTTCATTTAATCACAAAGGTATCATGAATATGAACATAATCTCAAAAAATGAAAGAACCTGAGGAATGAATGAATGATGAGCTAACTACCCCAATAAATTGTTACCTCCTAAATGGCCAATGAAGTAGAGATCAAAATGAAAAAAGAAAGGAGAGGCCACAGCAAAGGACTGATGGACAACATTGGCTTCTTTTATTACAAAACTAAGAGTAGAAAAAGTTATGAGAATTGTGGGTATTGAATGAACCAGTTTTATGGAAATAAAAATGTTAAATTAACATGTTTACTTGAACAAAAATATGTAGTGAAAGTTGACTCTTTTTTACTAATGTTGATTTCTAATGTGTTTTCTGCACTTTAGTGGAATGTTTTAGAAAGTATGTTCTATCCTACAGAAACATTTTTAAGTCCTTATGATACACTAAAAAAATTCCAAATTCTTTGAAGAGAAAAAATTTTCCTAATTTCAACACTCAGAAAGAATTATAATCAATAATTTGGGGTATTTATTTCTAGTCTTTATCTATGCAATTTAAGAGAGTATGGAAAATGTTTATAATGTTTTATTCTTTATTTTTTCTCAATGCTAGAAAATATGTTTTTTCTAACATGTAATTACAATTATTTGTGCTGATTAGCTTTCCCCTAAAGATGTTACAAAACTTTTAGAAATAAAAATACAAGTGTAAACAAATAATCAATTAATAGTAATTGCTATTTTTTAAATACTATTTTCTAGGGTCAAATTTCTGAATTTGATACCTATACTTATATTTAATTCTAAGAAGAGGAAGTTATAAGTTCATGGATTTAAATTATTTCCCCAAGATTACTCATTTTTCTAGTATTTAAACTCAGATCTTCAGAGTTGCCATGCCAGAAATGATGTTGTATATTAATCTTAGTTAAAGGTGATGATTAAATTCATGGAAATTTGCTTTTCTGAGTGACATGATTAAAGTAGAAAGAGACTAAGCAGGTGACCTGCATCAATAAGACAGATGTTCTAGTGAACCAATATCTGAGCTCAGAACAGAGCATGCTCAGTGTACCTAGAGGGGCACATGGGATTGACGAGGCTTCCGGACTGAGGTTACTATGAGGAGAATTCTGTTTGTACCGCCCAGGTCCCTTCAGATGTCTTACCATGTCACTGTGCCTCCGGACTGGCTTCTGTGTCCTCATGCTTAAGGACCTGCGCCCTAGCCTCTCTCTGGGGGACCTCTTAAGAACTCCTGGAGCTCCTTTTCCTTCCGCTGCAGACAGCTGGCAGGCCAGGGAATGCCTATCCTGCCAGGGCAGCTCCGCGTGAATGAGTTTCTGGCTCAAGGTATTATAACCTTACATTGTGTCTGGCAAAGTCTAAGACATAATTCATAGCCACACTGAAACTCAAGCTGAAGCCTGGGATTTTTCTGAATCTCATTCCCACTAGGATTCTTCCTCTATCCCAGTGGTTCTCAACCTTCTGGCCCTTTAAATACAGTTCCTCATGTTGTGACCCAACCATAAAATTATTTTCGTTGCTACTTCATAACTGTAATGTTGCTACTGTTATGAATCATAATGTAAATATCTGATATGCAGGATGGTTTTAGGCGACCCCTGTGAAAGGGTCGTTCGACTGCCAAAGGGGTCGCGACCCACAGGTTGAGAACCATTGCTCTATCCAGCCTTACTTTTCCAATACTTAATTGGACACTCCCAGGAGCACTTTCGTAGTGAATTACTTGGACATAAATCCTTGTCTGAGTGTCTGAATCTTGGTAACCTGACTTGAGACACATGAGTGGTGCAGTTTGGAAAGTGGTGTGGAAGACAGGTCAGATACACAGAATGAGGCCTTTCAGAGGGCCTCGCACGTCAGACAAAAGAGGGACCTGTTTCTGTGGATCACAGCAATGCCTGTTGTTTTGTTGAATGGTCAGTATTGAAGTTGGACCTACTGTTTGATTTATCCCTCTGCCATATGCTACTTCCTTTGCAAATCACCCTCTTGAGTATATCCCTGCAGAGCAGATTCATATGCAGAACGGACTTGCTCCCCATCTCTAGAATTCTTTCACATACAACAGCAATTTTCAACTTGGTTCAAGATCTTTCCTCTTCACCTTAAATGAAACTGTAACCAAGAGCCTAATATAGAAGAAAAA
>NW_006292095.1:11791-12918 GCF_000327345.1 Myotis davidii | reverse complement strand
GGGAGGAGGGGGATGCAGCCATGAATGCAAGGCCACATGAGGTGGGTGGAGAGTTGTGGAACCAAGGAGAAGATTCTCAAAGACCTGGTGCCCACTTAACTCTGAAAAAGATTTCTGTCGGTGGTGTCAAAGAAGACACTGAAGAATATTACCTAAGAGATTATTTTGAACAATATGGGAAAATTGAAGTGATTGAAATCATGACTGACCAGGGCAGTGGCAAAAAGAAAAACTTTGCTTTTATAGCCCTTGATGACCATAACTCTGTATACAAGGTTGTCATTCAGAAGGACCATCTGTGAATGGCCACCACTGTGAGGTAAGAAGAGCCCTGTCTAAGCAAGAGATGAGATGGCTAGTGCTTCATCCAGCCAACGAGGTCAAAGTGGTTCTGGAAACTTTGGAGGAAGTAGTGGAGGTGGTTTTGGTGGGAATGACAACTTTGAACCTGGGGGAAACTTCAGTGGTCAAGGTGGCTTTGGTGGCAGCCATGATGGTGGTGGATATGGTCGCAGTGGGGATAGCTCCAGTGGATTTGGTAATGATGGTAGTTATGGAAGAGGTTCCCTGGTTACTCAGGAGGAAGCAGAACCTGTGGAAGTGGTTTACAGGGTTATGGAATCCAGGGCAGTGGCTATGACGAGAGTGGCAGCTGTGACAGCTATAACCATGGAGGAGGCAGAGGCGGCTTTGGCAGTGGTAGTGGAAGCAATTTTGGAGGTGGCAGAAGCTACAAGCATTTCGGCAATTACAACGATCAATCTTCAAATTTTGGATCCACGAAAGGAGGAAACTTTGATTATTTTATTTTCTCATCACCATTTATTTCCTCTATGCCCTCTTCCACCTCCACCCATTTCCCTTCACCCCTGCAATCACCACACTGTCATCTATGTCCATGAGTTCTCTTTTTTGGTCTTTTTTGCTCAATCCCTCTCCCCCACCTTCCCCTTAACCCCTAAGCTGTCAGCCTGCTCTCTATGAGTCTGTCTCTATTTTGCTTGGTAATTCATTTTGTTCATTGGATTCCACATGAGAGTGAAATCATGTGGTACTTGTCTTTCTCTGACTGGCTTATTTAACTTAGCATAATGCTCTCCAGGTCCCTCCATGCTGTCTCAAAGGGT
>NW_006292095.1:7050-10937 GCF_000327345.1 Myotis davidii | reverse complement strand
AGGCAGCCGATCAATGATTCTCTCTCATCATTCATGTTTCTATCTCTCTCTCCCTCTCCCTTTCTCTCTGAAATCAATACAAATATATTTAAGAATAAAAATGACATACAATCTTAATTAATGAACAAAATAGATCCAGAGACATAGAAGCATGGACTAGCCTGCCAAACCTCAGAGGGAAGATAGGGGTGGGTGGGAAGAGATCAACCAAAGAACTTGTATGCATATATGCATAACTCCTGGACAGAGACAACAGGGTGGTGAAGGCCTGGGGCAAGGACGGGGGATGGGGAGACTAGAAGGGGTCAATTGGTGGGAAAAGGGAACATATGTAATACTTCCAGCAATAAAGATTTTTTAATTAATTGTTTAAAATAAAAAATAAAAGACATACAATCTTCCAAGACGTAATCAGGAAGAAACAGAAAATCTGAGCAGAGTGATTACTAGAAATGAAATTGAATCAGTAATCAAAGCACTGCCAACAAACCAAAGTCCTGGGCCAGGTGGCTTCACAAGTGAATTCTACCAAACATTCAAAGGAGGATTAATACCTCTCCTTCTCAAACTATTCCAAAAAAACAACACACAAAAAACAACAACAACAAAAAAGAAACCAACCAAAAAACTGAAGAGGAGGGAAAGCTTCCAAACTCGTTTTACAAGGCCTGCATTATCCTAATATGAAAGCCAGACAAAGATACTACAAAAAAAAAAAAGAAAATGATAAGCCAATATCCCTGTTGAACATGGATGTTAAAATCCTCAATAAAATATTAGCAAACCAAACCCAGCAATACATCAAAAAGGATCATACACCATGACCAAATGGGATTTATTCCCAGGATGCAAGGTTGGTCCAATATCCACAAATCAATTAACATAATATACCACATAAACAAAATAAAGGATAAAAATTATGTCATAATAAATAGATGCAGAAAAATCATTTGACAAAATCTAGCATCTATTTATGATAAAAATTATCAGCAAAGTGGGGAGGGAGGCAATATACCTCAACATAATGAAGGCCATATATGACAAACCATAGCTAACATCATGCTCAACAGTAAACTAAAAACTTTTTCTTTAAGATCAGTAACAAAACAAAAATTCCACTCTCACTTTTTCCAGACAAGAAATGAAATACATTTAAATTGGAATGGAAGAAGTAAAACTGCCATGTGCATATGACATGATACTGTATACTAAGTCTAGACCAGTGGTCGGCAAACTCATTAGTCAACAGAGCCAAATATCAACAGTACGATTAAGCCAATTGCCCAAAACCATTTATTGCATCATCTGTCTTTTCCCCATTTAATTGAAATGTGGTTTTTATTCTGTTGTATATTCTTACATGTATTTGGAGATATTTCTCTTGTATTTCATTGATCTGTTTCTCTCCCTGCCCCAGCATCATGTTATTTTAGCTACTTAGCTTTATAACAAGTTTTAACATCTGTCAGGCTGGTTTTTAATTCTGTTTTGGACAAGTTGACTTTCTGAACCCTGTGGGATTTCTAACATGATATCAGAAGGTTCCATGAGCAGTACCCAAAGAGAAGCCAACAAATTGATTCTATTGAGCAAGACAGTAGAGAGGTATTTCCAGGTGTTTCTGGTATTAGTGATAATCTTAGTCTCAGTGTGGACACCATCAACACTTTGATTAAAATTATTATACTTGCTTAAACTTGTAACCTGTGAATCACTTGGGAATGAACAAAACTGCTCTAATACATTGCTCTAAATCAGTCCAAGTTGAAGAAGAGCTCACCAGATTGTTTTCAAAACCCATTGTTCTCAAAAGTAATTTTTAGCTTACCAACAGTTTTGTCTCTTCTTGTAGTCTTTAATCAGTAATTGAATCATTCATGTATGTAAATATTAATTATAAAACATGTTGGCATAATAACCCACTACAAAAACCATAACATGTGGGAACAACTGATTTAATAAGAATTGCAAGAAACCCATGGGACAGTTAGAGAGTATATATCATTATCTCAGAGAGGAAGGGAGAAGGAGAGAGATATAGAAACATCAATGATGAGAGTGAGTTATTGATTGGCTGCTTCCTGCATGCCCCCCATTGGGGATGAAGCCTGCAACCAGGCAAATTTTTTAAACTTAAACTATATAGGTAGGTACATTGTTATTAACTTAATCAGGGTACTCCTAAGGCATGTGCCCTGACCGGGAATTGAACCCTGACCTCCTACTTCATAGGTGGATGCTCAACCACTGAGCCAGGCTGGACGGGATGCAGCTTCTTTTGTGCATTTAGAATTAAGAAGCTTACATGGAAGTGGGAGAAATTGAGGTGGGGATTATGTGTTTTCTTGAGGGTATTTTCACTTCTGAGAGGTCTGAAAAGAGGCATTTCCAAGGTGTTTAGTTAACCTGATGCCCAGAAACAATGGACAGGGCTTGCTTTCAGCAAAGATTAAACCTTTTACTAAAGAAGTTCTGTGCCTGGTGGGTGACTACCCACCACGACCTGCCAGGTAGGAATTTATGATCAGATCACCCTGTGAGGTTACTTTCAGTTCGATTTATAACAGCACCACTCCTCTTCTTGTGCACAAATGCATGTATATACATGTGTCTCTCCTAAGAGGATGATTGTGATGTTTATATCTCAGTACTTATTTTTATTTTCCTTAGGTTTTTGCATTAGCCAGGACTTCTCGAATAATGTTAAAGAAGGAAATTTTTTTTAAAAAAAGAGAGAGAGAGGGAAGGTGGAAGTTAATTAGGCTATAATTTTGTAGTTTAGTAAGTCTAACTCTGGATACACTTATGTAAATATTGGGAAGTATAATTTCTCTTTGATTAATAAAATATCATAAGCTTATTTGAACACAAGTATGAAATATATGTGCACCACAACCAAATATGAGTATAAATCTGCTCCATAGATTGGTAACTTTAATAAGAATATTATTTTCTAAGACTCTGTGTCACCAAAGCATAAATTAGTATAATCAACACAAATACACAAGCACACAATTTTGTTTTCAGTCTTAAATTTTTAATTGAATTTACAGAATAATTTACAACAATGTCAGATGTTTAAACTTTGAAAGAATAAACCTTTACATTGATTCCCTTGATGTGGATGAAAAACCTGAGTTATATTTAACTGGAATTAATTTAACTGGGTTTTTAATTTAAATGGGTTTTCTCTTTGAAGCATCTCATGGCATGGATAGAGAGCTGGCTTCACTTAACTCTGTATAAGTCCTTCTGCTAATGGAACACACATTGGCAAGATCACACTCACTTTTCCTACATACAGAAGACATCAGGAAATTAAAAACAAGTGGCATTATTTTATAAAAAGTTATTTGTTCCAAATGAAAAGATTCACTTCAAAATGATTGGAAATCAGAGCTTCTATAGCTACAAGTTTTAAATCTCATTGTAGGCACAATGCTTAAAAAAACAACAACTATCCTTTAAAATATGCTTATTCTGAAAATATAGATATTCTGGTAATCTCATTTTCAACAGTGAAGACTCCTCTCTGTAGACTCCAAGTTCTGAAGATGAGGCAGGGTAATGGGTGAATCAGAAAAAATTAGGAAATAGAAAGGCAGGTCCAGAATAAATGTTGAATACCATAAACTCTTAATCCACAAATCTAAGAGTTCAATGAAATTCAGCCTATGAACACTTACTAAGCACTCTTTGTGTGCCATGCAATGGGCAGCAGAGGGTAGAGAGTGACAGAAATCCTTTGACCAAACTGTCATCAACCTCCCGAACGTTCTTCTAGTCCAGGGGTGGGCAACCTTTTTGTGAGTGCGTGCCAAAACCAGCAAAATCTCTGACTCAAAGTTCTTCTGTGTGCCAACCCCAATTTTTTGAGAACATGTTAC
>NW_006292095.1:1965-3352 GCF_000327345.1 Myotis davidii | reverse complement strand
TCACCTTAACATAATAATGTGATTGGTAATGTACCCTTCCTCAAAAAATTAGATCCTCACCCCTGCCTCCCAACTACAAAAAGAGGATTAATTCTTTGTAATGTCAATCATGTCATGTCAATATTCTATGAGCCGACCCTAAAACAGTGCAGTGATGTTACCGATTGGGGTTACTGGCTGAGACCTCGGTTCTTCTTGTCGATGCAGAAAAGATTTTAAGTTCAACAAAAAAGAAAGTAAAGCAAAGTGGGGTTTATTGAAGATACACTCCAAACGAGGAGCAGGCCAGTTTCGAGAGACAGTGACCCCCAACCCCTGGGTTATATGTTTTAAATGAGGGATCTTCTAGGTAAAGACTTTTATTTGCAGAAAGTCTTTGTGATGATTGACAGAAAATGATTATATAACTATATTTATTCTGCACATGCCCTTACCCATCATGCATACAGAAAAACCCATGGGGGGTGGGGTCAAAACCACAATGCAAATTTTATTGTAATTAGTCCAGGACCCTAGTAAGATCACATTGAGGTCATGCTGTTTTCCTCTGAGCTTGTGCCAAGAACTGGCTGATTCTGAACCTGTCACTGGTGGTCTGCTGGCTGCTGAGCCTCCCATAGAGAGGCAGTCTGAAGGCAGTGTTGGTCCAACTCTTGTCAAGACCTCAGAGCAGGCCGCATTCCAGCCACTCATGTCTAACTTTCTACCTAACAGTGGGTCAAAATAAATGGAGAAGGGAAACCAGGGAAGTATGAAATTTATCTAACCTTTCTGGACCTCACTATCCTCAAGACAGCGAGTCGTCCCTCATGAAAACTTTAAAAAATTGAGTGTCAAAAATTGAATTGTCAAATCATCCAAGAAAATAGTTTTCTATAAATTATTTCAACCTATCCACCAATATCAGAAGCAATTAATAAAATACTTTGGGAAGCTCTTCGGGGTAGCTGACATGGTTCTTACAGGATGCTATATTCTGGTTGCCTGTGGTGTGCAATGAGGGACATCATTGTCTTTGATTTGAATCACAACCTATTATCCTGGCATTCGCTATGCTCTTAGACATTTCAGAAGGTGCTTTGAAATTCAAACAATATTGGCTTATGTCTAATGCAGTGGTTCTCAACCTTCTGGCCCTTTAAATACAGTTCCTCATGTTGTGACCGAACCATAAAATTATTTTTGTTGCTACTTCATAACAGTAATGTTGCTACTGTTATGAATCGTAATGTAAATATCTGATATGCAGGATGGTCTTAGGCGACTGCCAAAGGGGTTCCAACCCACAGGTTGAGAACCGCTGGCTAATGCCTTCCTTTCTTTCCGTTATCTTTTCCTTTTTTAAAATTCTAGAGTAATTACTTTCTGAAGGGTAAATGTGAAGGAA
>NW_006292095.1:0-1561 GCF_000327345.1 Myotis davidii | reverse complement strand
TACAGTTTGAGTACATGAAACATGGAGTTTATTCTTGTGTTATTTATTAATTATTGTATTCTTTTCCATACAAACAACTGTAAACCTATTTCTCCTATTAATGGTAGAATTCTAGTTAGGAACAAGTCATCTTATTATCTTAGAAGATGGTGCTAATTTAATGAGACAAATACTGATTTCCCATCATCACATTAACTTGACTCAGCTCTGTGACTGCAGAATTTGCCCTGAAGTTATACAGAATGATTTTAAAAATAATAATAACACCTGGGTAATTACTAAAACTCTATACACTTAATTTTGTACCAAATAACCATACAAAGTTAGATAATATTTTTACATGATAACATTAAAAGTAGTAATTATATAGCTCAGAGATATTTTTAGAAATCATAAATATCCTTCCTTCATGTATGGACAACATGTATAAGAAAAACCCAACCAGGGCCAGGAATTTGAATTTTATAAAACATTAGATGGGCCTTCTCCAAAAGTCTACTTACTCAGAAGGAAAAAAAAATCAAGACATGTATCAAGACAGCATTTCTGTCTTATCACTTAGCCAAATAGCTATGGTCAGGTACATGCCCATAGTCATCTGCACAGCAACATTTGAAAAGTAGAAAGAGGTAGAGTTTAAAAGACCTTCCCCTCACCCTCACCTCATTATCTGATGCCTAAAGTTCTATCATTTACTTAACACATGATCACCTTTTTAGCAGGTTGCTCAAAGTTGGCACTACGGTCATGTGCACACAGCATTTCAGTCAATAATGGATGGCATATACAGTGGTCCCATCCTATCCTATATAATAAAAGGCTAATGTGCAACTTCTCACCTCGACTGGGAGTCCCACCAGAAATTCGACCAGGGAGTGGGACCAGCAGGCCAACCACCCGCAGCCCCTTCCCTCAGTCCCTCCCCCCAGTCCTCCCTGCCCCTGATTGGCCCCTCCACCCCAAGTGGGGGTGGGGCCAGCCAGCAAACCACCCATGGTCCTTCCCCCAACTCCCACCTGGCCCTATCGGGCCAATTGGGGTGGGTGACCGGACCCCACCTGTGCACAAATTTGTGCACTGGACCTCTAGTACGATTATAATGAAGCTGAAAAATGCTTGTCACCAAATGACTTTATGTTGTTGCATCAGTCACTTGTTTGTGCTGATGCTGGTTTAAACAAACCTACTGCACTGTCAGTCATGTAAAAGTATAGCACATAATACTTGCTATTGAAATTAAATAATGATGTTACAGGTTATGGATTTACTATACTATACTTTTAAGGTTATTTTAGAGCACGCTGTTTCTACTAATTAAAAAAAGTTTGCTGTAAAACAGAATGCCTTGTTACGCCTGCAGCAGCCTCATACATCTCAAGTTCACTGCATCTCTTGAATTGCCTCATTTCCTCTTGTGCTTGATTTAATCTGGTGTTGTGCTGTTTAGTATCATGCTGTACAGGCTTGTAGCCTAGGAGCAATAGGCTATACCATACAGCCTAGGTGTATAGTTGGCTCTACCATCTAGGTAAGTGCACTCTATGATGTTTGCACAATGACA
>NW_006292094.1:7384387-7385475 GCF_000327345.1 Myotis davidii | reverse complement strand
CTCGGTCCAGTAACAATGTCACAATGTGACTCCACGAGTCCGAGGCACCGACCAGGATCCAGGACCAGGACGAGACAACTAGCCGACTGGCTGACCGGCTCTCGGGACCTGCCACAGCCGCCAGGCGAGGCCGCTGCCAGGGACCCCGGGAGGCCGGCCCAGGCAGGAGGCCCCAGGAATCAAGTCCAGGCTCCAGGGTGAGTGGGAGCCACAGCAGCTCAGGGAGGCGGGCCAGGCTGCAAGAGGCAGAGATGCCCACCCTGGGCCCCGTCACACAGGCCCTTCCTCGGGGAGCCCCCAATGTGACGGGGGGCTCCCCCCTCCTGACATATGAGCCTGGCCCTCCTTGTGACTCAGTTTCCCCTCTTGTCAAAGGGACAGAGCCCTGCTTACACCACCAGTTCCTTGAAGGGCTGCTCCCCGCGTGGCTGCCCCTCCACCTTCTGTCCCGACCCCCTTCCTGCTGCAGCCGATGCCTGCCCGGCCCCCGATTCTGCACAGCCAGGCCTTGGCCACGGGCCTCTGCTCAATGTCCTTCAGCTCAGGCCGCAGGCCCCGGACCTGAAAGACCTGAGTGTGAGGGGTGCCAGCAGGGACCCCTCTGACCCCCACCCCCACGTCCACTGGAAACTGGTGTCTCTGGCCTCGCCGGGGAGGGAGAGGCCTGGCCGTGCGAGGTCTGCAGCGCAGGCAGGAGCCGAGCCACGTGGGCCCGTCCGGCTGCGCCTCTCAGTAGCCGTGGCCCCGGGAACCTGCTGAGCCAGTCTCTCATCTGGGGTGTGGCCCCCAGGCCTCCTGGCAAGTTGTTGGGGGCCCCCTGGGTGGGTGGGACCTGGGATGACTCCTCCAGGTTAGGGGTGGGCAGTGGTGAAGCCAGCCCCCTCTGCACCCCAGGGGCCACGCCAGTGACCCCCACATCCCCCCTGCTCCTCCCTGGGGCTGAATGGATGTCACAGGACTGGTGACCCCGGTGACCTCAGGGGGGCGGTGTCCAAGGCCTGGCCCTGGTGTGGAGCAAGGCCAGCAATGAGAGGCTCAGGGCCTGGGGCCTGGACCACGAGGGGCCGCCTCTGCTGCCCCCACAGGGC
>NW_006292094.1:7382618-7383192 GCF_000327345.1 Myotis davidii | reverse complement strand
GACGGATGTGTCTCTCTCCGTCCCTCCCCCTAACACTCGCTCTAAAAAGAAAAAATCGATGGAAACATCCTGGGTGAGGAGTAGCAAAACCCCACGTATAAAGGCTAATGTGCAGTGTCCCCTCGGGAGTTCGACCGCTCGCTATGACGCGTGCTGACCACCAGGGGGCGGCGCGGCCAGGCCTAGGGACCGGCGCTCCCCGTGCAAGAATTTCGTGCAGGGGCCTCTGGTAAGTAAATAAACAAAGAAACTGAAAAGAAATGTAAAGTCCCCCCCCCCCCTCAGGCCACTGCAGGCGCTTCGAGTCCCCCCGCGCCCCAAGGCCGCCGTGAACAGCAAAGTCCCTGGGCCGGGGAGAGACAGGCTGCCTGGGGGCCGGGGAGACAGGCTGCCTGGGGGCCTGCCCTCGGGCTCACCCTCCAAGTGCACACAGTGGGTCTCACTGTTCAGGTCTCGAAGGCTCTGAGCTCAGAGTGATCAATCCTGGCTGCCTGGGGGACGCCTGTGCTCCGCAATTCACCTGGGCCCCCCCTCACCTGGGCCCCCCCTCACCTGGGCCCCCCTCACCTGGTTG
>NW_006292094.1:7381536-7381989 GCF_000327345.1 Myotis davidii | reverse complement strand
TGAATTTAAATCTTATTCATTATTTTTATTATTATGACATTCTGACCTTTTAGGTCTCTGGCAGAACCGAAAACCCAAATGCTAGTGCATCACAATAAAGGCCTTTTCTTCCAGGTGATCTAGTCAAAGCTTGCCTTTGCCAAGATACTTAGTCATTCCCATTGTGAAGCACTTCTCCCAACTTAATAACTCTGGGGTAACTTTTGAACCAGGAAGTCGATGATGTCGCTGCGGTCGTTCACGGTGCTCACGTACTGAGTCAGCAGGTCCTGCTCCCGCTGCCGGTCCTGGGGGGACTTCAGAGCCTCTGTGGGGACAGCAGTGTCAGCCGAGCCCCGACCCCCTCAGGACAGGGCCCCCTCCTCCAGCGCAGGCCCCTCCGTGGGGGACAGAGGGCGCCTCCAGGCAGCACAGACGGAAGGAGAAGGAAGGACCACGTCCGAGAGGTGAGGC
>NW_006292094.1:7375366-7375592 GCF_000327345.1 Myotis davidii | reverse complement strand
CCCGCCCGCCTGCAGGGCAGCGCCCTCAGCACCGCCAGGAGCCAACCCTCCAGCCGCACCAGGTCTGGGACTCAGATTCAGGCCTGTCCGGTCCCCAACCCTCCCCCTCTTCTCCCCTTCCCCCCACAACCCTGTCCCACCCGAGACCTGAGACCCACATGGCTCGGCCTCCTGCAACCTGCTGGCCCCGTGTGCTTCCCTCCTTCTAGGTCTGAGGACTCCTGGT
>NW_006292094.1:7371567-7375160 GCF_000327345.1 Myotis davidii | reverse complement strand
CACAGCTCCCCCTGCCGGGCGCAGCCAGGCAGCCCCGTCCAGCAGCGCGGGCAGGATCCTCGGCACAGCCCGGGGCCAGCGGCCGCTCAAGGCCAGGCGGGAAGAGGGGGTGCAGGGCTGACTGAGGGTGGGAATAGACACACACACGTGCACGTGTACAGGCACACGTGTGTTCACCCATGCACACACCACGTGCATGCACCAAGGCCCACCAGGACCACTCTCCCTCCCCGCAGCATGGCCCACAGTCCCAGCCCCGGACACCGCCCCCAGGGGCGACCCCTAGACCCTGTCCCCTGGCTGGGGTGGGGGAGGTCACTGGGACCCTGGCTTCCTACTGGGAACTACCTGAGAGGCTGGACTGGGGGCCAGCAGGGCCCGGTGTCCTGTTGGGCCGCACTGGGGTCAGGGTGATGCAGACGCCCCCCTCGGAACTCCCAGGGACCTTCTGGGGCACAGCCCCTGCCCTCGGCTCCCCTAGGACCCGCGGCTCCATCAGCTCCGGGGCCCTGGGCGGGAGGCAGGAGGTCAGCAGAGAAAGGGGCGGTGCCCCCACGCCCACAGGCATGCCTGAGGCACACACACCGCCAGAGGAAGGCTGCGCATGGAGTGTGGAGCATGGGGCGTGGTGCGCTGAGGCCGACGCGCCTGCCTCCTGGGACCCTCCCAGAGCACAGGTGTGTCTATGTGCCCCCTCACCCCCTGCAGGTGGGGCACGTGCTCGGGGGTCAGGCCGTCCTGGGCAGCTGACCCTGGGCCCACTGCCCAGACCAGGGTGGACTCAAGCGCCTGCTGGACCCTCCTGCCTGGGGTGTGTCTGTGGGAGCCGCCCCTTCCCACAGCCACACACAGGTGGGGGGCCCCGGCCCACTCCAGGGTCAGGCCCACTGAGTGTTCTTGTCCCTCAACCACTGAGGCCAGTTCACCGAGTGAGGATTCCAGGGGCCCTGATGGACCCACACAGCCACCCACCTTCCTGCCTTTCCAGTTTTCCAATGGGAACACGGCCCCGTCACCTGGGCTGGTGTGAGCTGTCCCGTCACTCGGGCTGGTGTGAACCGTCCCCTGTCACTCGGGCTGCTGTGAGCCGCCCCTGTCACTCGGGCTGGTGTGAACCGTCCCCTGTCACTCGGGCTGGTGTGAGCCGCCCCGTCACTCGGGCTGGTGTGAGCCGTCCCCTGTCACTCGGGCTGGTGTGAATCGTCCCGTCACTCGGGCTGGTGTGAACCATCCCCTGTCACTCGGGCTGGTGTGAGCCATCCCCTGTCACTCGGGCTGGTGTGAACCGTCCCGTCACTCGGGCTGGTGTGAGCCATCCCCTGTCACTCAGGGACAGGCTGCTGTGGCCGCTCAGGCTGGTGTGAACTGTCCTATCCCTTGGCAGAGCTGGCTTCGGCTGCCCAGCTGCGATGCTGGGATGTGCCCACATCCCTGCTGTGGGTGTGTTGATCAGCTGATGTGTGTTTTTTACTCAGGAGCATTTGTTGAGCACCTACTATGTGCCAGGCCCCGGGCAAACCTGGGACACAGGCTCCGGCTCGGGCCCGTGAGCACAAACCCACAGGCACGGGGCAGGTCCAGGCGCAGGAGCCCCCCAGCCCGCCCACTCGCCCCTCACCTCTCAGCCGGCTGCTTCTTCGCCACGGGCTTCAGGTGGCTCCTCCATGCTGCCGGCCTGTCCACCTGGTCCTTCTGGGAGCCAGCACTCGGGCCTGGCGGGGGGCAGAGACGGGACATATTGGGGGGTTCTGGGGAGAGTCTGTGGGAAAGGCTGGGCCCCACCATCTCTCTGCAGCCGTTCCACTCACAGGCGCCCCAGCAGCCAGAGCCCCGGGAAGGAGCACTGCTGGGAGGCGGGCACAGGCCTGCAGCCTGGAGGACTCACACCGCCTCTCTGGGCCTCACCTTCCCCGCTGCCCAACAGGTTAGTGTGTCCAGTGAGCCCGCGACTGGCCACTGTCCGTGCGGGGGACCACCCCCTGCCCCATACCCTCACTGCGGGGCTCTCACCCTTCGCCAGCGGGGCCTCTGGCTTCAGCCTGGAGTCAGCAGCTGCCCGGCTTCCCCCTGAGGATGCCGCTGAGCTCGTCCTGCCCGCCTGGGGCGACGTGGATGCCCGTGCGGTGGTGCCCACGCTCGGGGGGGCTGCCAGCTCAGTCCTTGCCGGGGGGCTGAGGGCCGGGGGAGACGCTGGCTGTGGCAGCTTGGCCGATGGACCTGCTCGTGGCCCTTCGGCTCTGGGAAGGCCGTTGGAAGCAGAGGCAGTGGCTGGGGAGAGCCTGGGGGTGCGAGAGCGGGGATCAGGCACAGGTGGATCCAGGAGCCCCTCCCATGATGCTAGCAGAAGCCCCTCAGCCTCCCTCGGTGGCTGGTTCCAATGCCCACCCTCCTGGGGGAGGGCAGGCCCCTCCAGGGAGGCGGAACAGGCCGTGGACACACTCCGGCACTGCCGTATGTCTGACCTGACTCTCCTGTTTAAGGCTGGCGTGGGATGAGTTTAAAATGCCCCCCGAACACACCAGGTATGGGGTGTGCGAGGAGCGGCCGCACCTTGTCCCTCCCTCCCCAACCTGTGCAGAGCCGTGGCCCTCCCGGGCCTGCCTCGCTCGCCCTCCTGGTCCGTGGCCACCCGGGAGCCATGGGCCGCTCTGGGAAGAGGGCAGCACGAGGCAGTGGGCGCTGTGCCAGCCAGGCGTGGCATCTCCTTACTCGCTAGGTGAGTAGTGAGCTGAAGGGTGTCCCCACAGTTCCTGGCCACCAGCATGGGTAGGCTCTTTGCCAGTGGAACAAGTGAGGGTGAGGTCATCCTGCATTAAGGTGCCCTAAGTCCAGTACCACGTCCTTATGAGAGACAGAAAGGCAGACAGACAGAGAGACAGACGTGGTGACAGGCACAGAGGGAGGAGGCAGCCACGAGCCAAGGGGCACCCGGGCACCAGAAGCTGGAAGAGGCAGGAAGGACTCGCCCCAAGAGCCAAGGAGGGGCCCTGCGACACCTCAATCTCCCACCCTGGGCTCCAGCACTGCCCGCACACCAGCCTGGCTGGCCCAGCCCGGGACATTGGCACGACCCTCCTCCATCCCAGGATGGCACCCGCCCCGGTGTGTGCAGAAAGCACGGGCGGCTCAGAACTCCGGGGTCAGATAGGTGACACCTGGGTGTTAAACAGGGATCCTCAGCAGGACCGAGCCCCATGGGAACCCCCAATGGCATGCAGGCGGCAGCCTCAGATGGTAGCGGTGTCCCCCTCCCGCTGCCCGCCAAGCACTCTGGCTCCCTGGTCTCATTCTCCCATCTCCCAGATGAGGAAACTGAGGCTGGAGGGTGAGGCCTCACCATCACACGGCCGGGTGGTGCAGAACCGCAACCATCCCAACCCCTCTGGCCTCTGGGATCCCCAATGTGCCGACAGGGCACCCCAGCCCTCCTTCCCCACGCACCTGCCTGGCGCCTGAGCGCCCCCGAACCCGGGAAGGGCCTTCCGGAGACAGCTCAGCGCTTGCTCCCTGCGGTCGGCCTCGGAGGGCGCGTCAGCTGCGGCTGGGGCCCTGCTGGCCAGCCCAGTGCTGGGGGCTCCGGACGCCTGCAGGCC
>NW_006292094.1:7369661-7371023 GCF_000327345.1 Myotis davidii | reverse complement strand
GCCCCCCCCCCAGCAGCGCCGCTGCCGTGGCCCCCCCACAGGCCCCACCTGAAGCAGCTGCGATGGTACAGCTTCCCGTCCACCAGGTGCCGCTGCACGAGGTGCACGTGCCGGCCGCAGACCCCACAGGAGCTGCTCCCTGAGCTCGGGCGGCCCCGTCAGCCGCAAAAGATCCCCCCACTTCACAGATTGGAGAGCTGAGGCCACAGAGCAGCAGCCAGGGCCCAAGCCCAGGCCAGCTGGACGCCAAGTCCAGGGGCTCCAGCCTGGCCAAGGGGGTGCGGCTGGAGGCTTGGTTTGGAGGTTCTTGAGGATCTAGGACCCCCACTGTCCCCACCCCAAGGCACAGAAATCCAATCCAACTCCGACTGTCAGGCCCAGCCGCGGGAGCCTGGTGTGACGGCCAGGGGACAGCAGGGGGCGCCCGAGCACAAGGTATGGCCCCTTCAAGGCTCCACCTCTGAAAAGTGGGGACACAGCTCCCTGTGTGGGCCGGCCTAGGAGGGAAGACGCACCCACTTTCTCTCCTGGGCCCACGGGAGAGGGAGCAGCCGGAGTCGAGAAAACCACTCGGAGCCCAGATATGCCTGGGTTCAAGGTTCAACCGAAGGGGAACTCAGCCGGCGGGGAACTCCCTGGGCCTCAGTTTACCCATCTGCACAATGGGGACCCTATCCCGACCACACAGGACTGAAGGAACTCGGGAGCCAGTGCCCGTGGGCTCCTGCAAACGTTGCTGAGGCTGGGCCAGAACCCAAGTGGGCCCCAAGGAGCCCCCCCGCCCCCCGGCATGGGTTCAGGGGCAAACTCAGCCTGCCCAGCCCCCTCAGGGAGAACCCGTGGGAACCCCAGAACCAGAGGGCGGGCAGGGCTGGCGCTTACAGCCTTCAGCGGGGGGCCCTCTGCACCCCTGTCCTTCCGCTGGACCATGGTGTTTGTGCTGACCGGAGACAGCGGCAGCCCCCGGGCGGGCGTGGGCGAGGCCTTCTTCCCGGACGGCTCCTCCTCAGCCTCGGACGGGGACCTCTTCACGCCGGCCATGCCCCCAACTAGCAGGAGACACAGGGTCAGGGGCCGGCCCAGCCCCCCGCCCCCCTGGCGCCCAGTGTCTGGGCCACCCCTGGGGCAGGGCAGCTCCAGCAACAGCCAGCGCCACCAGCTGGGGCCTGGCCTCACCCGCCTCCCGCCCTGCGACCCTGCTGGGGTCAGGAGAGGGGACTTTTCTGTTTCTCCACCAAGTGGGATGGAAGGCGGGGAGGCGGGCTGGCCCCAAGCCCAGACAAGCCCAGAGCGATTCCGGGGATTTCTAAGGCCGGGCCGAGGAATGTGGGGGGAGCAGGAAGCACAGAGCGCTGGGAGAGA
>NW_006292094.1:7367760-7369626 GCF_000327345.1 Myotis davidii | reverse complement strand
CCTGGGAGGAGGCCGCAGCACAGGGGGCTGCCCACGCCCACGGGGCAGGGGGTGCCCGCCAGGGGCAGCGGGGCAGCACTCACTGGGCGAGCGGCCGTGGAAGTAGTTGTAATACTGCGACACGTAGGTCAGGATGCTCAGCCGGTCCGGCACCTTCAGAGCCACCATGTCCTCGGCCTCCAGCAGGGCCGGGATGCCCAGCTGCTCCTCGGCCACGCGGAAGGCCTGGGGAGGGACGGTCAGCGGGAGCGGCCAGGCCACCAGCTCACCCCGAGGTGCCAGGGGCAAGGACCCCACTGGGAGCCCAGAAAAGCCTGGGCCCAAGGTTCCAGCTCGGCCTGTGTGTCCTCCCTGGGCCTCAGTTTACCCATCTGCATAATGGGGATCACGTCCCGACCACGCAGGACAGAAGGCGCTGGGGAGCCAGCCCCCGCGGGCTCCGGATGTCAATGCCCACCCAGTGGGGCACAGGGTACCCAGAGGGCGAGGGGCGGGCTCTGCCCTCTGTCCCCAGCGTCTGGGACGCGGAGCCCACTTTGCAGCAATGAGACGGGTGGCTGGGCCGGAGGAGGGGGACTCACCAGCTGGTTGTTCTCGTAGACGTTCTCCTTCCTGAGCGCGTCGAAGTCTCTAGGAGGTAACGGTGCAAAGCAGCTCAGACCCGGGAGGCAGGGCTGGGGGCCTCGGGGGTCAGCCTGCCCGAACGGGGAAACTGAGGCGCGTGTGCGGTTTGCCGGGGAAGGAATGTGGTCGCCGCAGCCTCAGGAGGGCTCTGGGCCCTGCTGGCCGGCACAGCCCAGCCCAGGCCTGAACCGAGGGCACAGCTCAGAGGCCTGGCATGTCCCGGGATGGGGCCTCAGGGGGACATGGGGGGGTCCAGGGCAGGGACAGCGACACGCAGTGGGGGACAGAACTCGGCCACCCCCCACCTGGATCCCCAGGCACCTCCCCAACACCCACTGAGTCGGTGCTCACACCCCCACATGCTATCGATGCCCACCTCTCAGGGAGGAGGAAGCTGAGGCACAGAGAGGCTCGGTGACTTGCCTGAGGTCACCCAGCAGAGACCAAAGCCGGGCCATGGCCCCAGCGTCCAGGGGAGTTAAGGTTCCACCAATCGGGGCAGACATGGTTTTTAAAACACATATTTTCATTGATTTCAGAGGGGACAGGAGAGACAGGCACATCAATGATGAGAGAAAGTCATCCATCAGCTGCCTCCTGCACGCCCCACACTGGGGATCGCGCCCACAACCCGGGCCTATGCCCTGACCGGGAATCGGACCACAGCCTCCTGGGTCCTAGGTCGATGCTCAACCAGCGAGCCACGCGGCCGGGCTGGGCGTGGTACTAAGCGCCCACCTGGTGCCCAGCCCCCTCCCCGGGGAACAGAGCCCTGCCCCCCCACACCTGCCACAGGGGCAGGACGTCCCAGCCACAGGGTCCCGTCACCAGGCTGCCCGGAGCCCCGCACACGCCCAACATGGGCACCGCGGCCCCTGGCACCCCAGAAGGGTGTCTGAACAGACAACACAGCCAGACCAGCAGGCAGCTCGGGAGGCGGTTACAAACACGTCTGTCTGTCTGTCTGTCTGTCTGTCCAGGGGGCTGTCTGTGGGGCCTGAACGGCACCCCTGAAGCTTCCGTGTGACCTGGATTGTTCTGGAAGCTTCGCAGCAGGGAGAGCCGGGGAGAGCGTGGGTCTGACTCCTGCAGGGTGAGCCCCCTGCTCCCAGGGCCGCAGTGACCCCGCGAGGGAACCAGCTTCTGCTGGGCAGTGGGGGCCCTGGCTGCCCGCCCCGCTCCCCTGGGGGCCCTGCCGTCCATCACCCCGCCGGCTCCCGGAAACCCCCCTTCCGCCCGACC
>NW_006292094.1:7366116-7367323 GCF_000327345.1 Myotis davidii | reverse complement strand
CCTCGTTTCAGGCCTTGCTGGACCACGAGGTTCTGGTCCTCGGAGATGGGCCAGGCATACAGCTGGGGCTCCGTCAATGCCTATGGGGGAGCGTTCTGTTGCCCTTCACTGGCTCTTTCTTTTTTTAAAATATATTTTTATTGGTTTCAGAGAGGAAGGGAGAGGGAGAGAGACATCCATGGTGAGAGAAAATTGCCATGTATTGACGGCTGCCTCCTGCACGCCCCCCACTGGGGATCGAGCCCACACCCGGGCCTGTGCCCTCACTGGGAATCGAACCCTGACCTCCTGATTCATAGGTCAACGCTCAACCCCTGAGCCCAATGGGCTGGGCCACTTACACTTTCAACACCGATGAGTGAACCACCCACAGCCCCACTGGGCACATGGCCTCTGGCGATGGCTCGCTTGGCCCGCGCCCCTGCCTGCCTCCCACGACCACGACCACAACTGACCGGGACTGAAGGGACTGCGGCCGCTGAGCCAGCCCGCCTCCTGGCCCCAGCGCCTGGGGCTTTGGGGGGCGCTGGGGCCGAGGGGCAGACAGAAGGGAAAGCCATTCCCCAGCTTTCTCCAGGCCCCCTCAGCGCATCTGGAGTTAATCACCTCTGAAGGGAGCAGGGGGGAGGGGGACAGAGGGACAGACGGAAAGCTGGAGGGAGAGACACAGCAGAGAGAGGGGGAGACAGGGCTCGAGGGAAAGTGACCCCAAGGCTGACACCTGGGACAGACATGGGGAGAGGGTGGCCGGGAGGGACGAGGTGCCTGAGGCCCCGGGCAGGTCCAAGGCCCCCCCTTCTTGTATGCGGTGGGCAACTGAGGCACCTCAGCAGCTGCCCAGCTCAGGCCTCCCCAGGCCAGCACCACCCTGCTCCCTACCCCACCAGAGGGGTCAGCCCTGGGGCTGCTCCGGTGCCCGGGGCGGGGGTCTTGGGGGGTGTTGGGCCCTGGGCCGTCCCCAAGGAGGGGGTCCTGCAGCCCCCCCATGTCCATCCCAAAGATTCTGGCCAGAAGGCTGGGCAGCCGGCCCTCAGACGGGGACAGAAGGCCTCTGTCCTCAGGCACTCCCTGCTGACCTCATGCGGGAGGGACAGTGCTGCCTCAGCTGCTGGGGGGCCCCCGGGAGTCTCCTGACCCCCCCAGCAGGCGTGTCTAGAATCGTGGTCCAGGAGCCGCCCTGCCTGGCCCTGGGCCCTGACCCCTCCGG
>NW_006292094.1:7365790-7366031 GCF_000327345.1 Myotis davidii | reverse complement strand
CGCCCTGCCGGGCCCTGGGCCCTGACCCCTCCGGGCAGGGATGGACAGGTCACCACCACGGCTGGGGGAGGGGAGGCCCGCGACCTGCAGCTGCGCCCTGACACCACTCGGGCGGGCGTCCACAGCTGCTACGACGGCCCCTCCTCAGCCGGCCCTGGGGCTGCCTGCTGCTGGGGGGCTCCTGCCGGGCACCGGGCACCGGGCACCTGACTCACACCGGCCCCCCCTCCAGGGGACCTTA
>NW_006292094.1:7364460-7365484 GCF_000327345.1 Myotis davidii | reverse complement strand
GGCCCAGAGGAAGCGGCTCCCGTGTTGCAGGAAGGACTGAGACGAAACAAAGGGACTCGGGGACAGGATGTCCCCTCTGGCTGCAGAGGGTCTCACCGGACGGAGGGGGTGGTCTCTCCCTGCGGGTCCTCCCGGCCCCTCTGCTCCCTGCACCTCTGGGACCAGCGGGCAGCTCTCCGCTTCCTGGGGAGATGCCCCTCCCAGCCACCACCTTGCCCAGAGGCACAGAGGGGTCAGAGTGGAGGTGGGTGCTGAAGGCGCAGACACGGGCACAGCGAAGGGCTCCTACACGGGACACGCGGGTCCCCACACTCAGGTGCACACCCCCAGCCCCCTCAGCCGCTCCCTCAGCCAGTATCTACGCAGCCACACCCACCAGGTGGAAGCCTGCACTACTTCCTGGTTCTGCCGTAACAAATGACCACACACCGGGCAGCTTGGACAACACACTCATCCCCACAGCTCTGGGGGCCGGACATCGCCCGGGTGTGCCCGCGGAGGCTGCAGATGCTGTTCCCTGTCCCTCCACTCCTGGTGGCTCCACGCGGCCCTTAGCTTGTGGCCGCATCACTCCAATGTCCGCCTCCGTGGTCACATGGCCGCCTCCGCCCTCTGCACTCGCACCTGCACAGCCTCTGCTTTCAGACAACGACCGAACTCCTACCATATCTACGGAGCCCCAAGGGCAAGCCCTTATCTCTAGACCTCCAGCTGTGCGCTGGTATCCACTGAGCACCTGTCATGGGCCAGACTCGGTTCCAGGCGCTGGGGACGCGGCGGTGAACAGAACAAACAGACGCCCCACCTTCTGGAGCCGAAAGTCCAGTGGGCAGATGGACCGCAGCCAAGTCAGCAAGCAGGTCACGTGCACGGGCCGGGCGGGCGCCCCTCCCGCGGAAGTAAGCGGCCTGGAGCTTCCACTCATCCCCTCACTGTCTGTGACTAAAATGTCTCTCCCGGAGGCAGGGGCACGGCCGCCTGCGCAGACGCAGTGCTGAGCGCAGCAGGCGCTCCACGGCCAGGT
>NW_006292094.1:7357729-7362277 GCF_000327345.1 Myotis davidii | reverse complement strand
AGCCAGGGCAAAGGGGGCCCCCGCCCTCGGGTGCCGGCCCCGCTGCTCCCCGGAGGCTTCGGATTGTCCTTTTCGATGCCCCCTCACCACCAGCCTCATGGCCACCACAGACGGGACATGAGGCTGCCGGGATCCCGTGCCCGGGAAATGGACCCCCGCTGGCCTACCTGTGGCCTCCTGGGAACACGTGCCCCCTTCGGTTCCCCTAGCCCCCACAGCGCCCCTACAGCCAGCACCGCAGTTTCGGGCGGAAAGGCCTTTCCCATCGGGTTTTGCCCTAGCCAGGTGGCTCAGCTGGTTGGAGCATCGTCTCATGCACCAAAAAGTCGCGGGTTCGATTCCTGGTCGGGGCACGTATGGGAGTCAACTGATGGCTGTTTCTCTCGCTCTCCCTTCCTCTCTACAAACATGTCCTCAGGTGAACATGTCCTCAGGTGAGGATTAACGAAGAAAGGCAGCATTCTTCCGGGTTTTAGGCCTGGGTGGTGCCGGGCAAGGCGGGGCTCACTCCTGATTCACAAAGAGGCGCCTGAGGCTGGGCCGGGTGTGGGCCACCGGCCTCCGTCCCGGGCTGGGTCCACTCGGCTGCTCCTGGGGCACAAGCCCTCCTGGGGTCGTGGCGACGTTTCCGTTCCCCACTCTGCGTGTCTGTGACAAGTGGCCAAGGAAAAGCACCTCTCGAGGGCCCTCAGCCATCGGGCGGCTCCCTGCACGTTCTCCCCAGGAAGCCCTGCCTGTGGCCACGTGGACAGACAGCCGGAAACACTGACACCACCATGTGCGGTCCCCCTGGTGGCCCAGCCCCAGGCCTGTCCAGACCAGGCTGCAGGAAGGAAGGAAGCAGGGTGCTGGCCCAGCGTGGCCCTGGCAGGGAGGCAGCGTGGTCCGTGCCCACTCGAAGGGGCAGAAACTGGGCCCTCCCCCCAGACCCGGCTTGGCATCCCAGCTTCCCTGCAGCTCACCCTGAGGTGTGGACACCCGCCGCCCAACAGGGTGCGAGAGGCCCTGGCACAGGCGGTGAGCTCCCCGTCTCAGGGGCATGTGACCTGGGATGCTCGCTGGCATGGCTGCTGCCCACACCTGCTGGGGTTTCCCAGGATGAGGACAAAGGGCGAAGCATCCGGTTCAGCCAGACAGGTGGCCCAGCCCAGAACAGGGAACAACTGGGTTCCTTGACCGCAGGGCAGCAGTTAGAACTGGAAAAGCCGGTGAGATGTCCCCACGAGGGCTGCTCCGGGGCAGTGACGGCGCATTTGTGGGGTGTCCCCACCAGCACCTCACACAGCACTCCCTTCTGTGGGCCCTGCTCCTCTCCAGGCCCCCAAGCCAGGGCCCGGCCCACCTCCTCCTGCCTCCTATGCAGCCACCCTCGCCTCATCCTGACCGCTGTGCCAGTTCCCGTCCCCCAAAGGGGACCCGGCCATGAGCGGGTCTGCCCCGCACCAGCTGGTGGCGTGTGGGTTCTAGACTTCACGCGGGCAGTTTCATAAGACGAGTCCAGGTGATTTAAAAAAATTTTTTATATAGTTTTTATTTTAGAGAGGAAGAGAGAAACATCATGATGTGAAAGTCATTGATCGGCTGCTTCCTGCAGGCCCCTCACTGGGGATCAAGCCCGCGATCCGAGCATGTGTCCTTGGCCAGAATCGAACCCAGGACCCTTCAATCTGCAGGCCAATGCGCTATCCACTGAGCAAACCAGCGAGGGCGAGTCCAGGTGACTTTAAGAGTGTGTTTATTGCCGAGCAATAAAATATATATATATTTTTTTAAAAAGTGTGTTTATTGACCTAGCCTGTTTGCTCAGTGGATAGAGCGTCGGCCTGCGCACTAAAGGATCCCGGGTTCGATTCCGGCCAGGGGCACATGCCCGGGTTATGGGCTCGTTCCCCCTGCCCCCCAAGTAGGGGGCGTGCAGGAGACTGCCAATCAATGATTCTCTCTCATCATTGATGTTTCTCTCTCCCTCTCAGAAATCAATGAAGAAAAAGTGTGTTTATTAAAGCTGGGAACTAACATGAGAAAGGCAGGAGGCCCCGGGGCCTTGGAGACGGGCTCGGGGTAAACCTGGGGGAGCTGCCTCGGCCCATGCTCCCCTAGTCGCAAGCCTCCTGGGGACCCTGAGTGTTTAGGAGGTGCAGGCCTGTGGGGGAAGGAGAGGGGGCTGGGAAGGCCTGTGTGCTCCTGGGAGGGAGAACGTGCACCCTACACCCTCTTCCACCCTTTCCAGCCCTCCCCGGGAGTCTTGGGAGGATCTCAATGGACTACCCACCAGCTCTATTCCCTTAGCGTCACCCGCCCTCGGGGAGGCCGGCAATGGCACGTTTGGTTTCTGCTGCCTTCCCGAGTGGCTGGTTTCAGCGGCTCACCCTCCGGACGGACGGGAGGCGTGGGAGCCATTTGCTCCGTGTCCGTTGTAGAGCAGGAAGGAATGACTAGCTGGCCGCACACTGCGTGTAACCACCTCAGTCTCCCCACACCACTTGCCAAGGGATTTTCCTGGCTTCTTACTCCCCTGCCTCCCTAGCTCCCTCCCGCCCTCGGGCCGCCAGTCAGCTGAGGGACACCCTCCCAGCAGCTGAGGGACAAGCCCCACCCGGCTGCCTCCACAGCCTCTGAATAAAGTCCAGGGCCTTATCAGGCCGTCCAGCCTCTCTCGCCCCTGCCGCTCCCTGGCCTCACCCTCCCACGCCTGCCCTGCCCTCCTGGCCTGGGTCTGGCCCATCATCCCTGCACTCAGCCGCTCCCGGGCCTCGGAGACCCCCACTCCCGCCCACAGCCGCCCACAGGTCCCTGCAGGGCTCCTGCCTCCGCTCCTCTCCCTGCTGGTCCCAGGAAGCTGCCACCTGCGCCTCCCCCATGGCACCTCCCTTCCCCCCGATCCTGGTGTCAGCCTGGCTTTGTACAGGGCCTTCTGTGTGCTGCCAGCACCACAAAACCCTTCACGTCGGGAATGAGAGCGGTGCGCCTGCTCAAAGCCCTCCCAGGCCCCCTCACACAGAGCACCAGTCCTCACCCTGGGCCCTCCAGCCTCCCCTCGATCCTGACGCCCGCCTCTTCTCTGCATGGTGGGCGCCCTCAGGACCCTGCCTCAGGGCCTTTGCACCAGCTCTTTTCTCTGCCTGGACCCAATTTCCCAGCCTCCCTTGCAGGTAGGTGGGGCCGTGGGGCCGAGTCCCTGCCAGTGGGGGGAGCAGGCTCTCCACTTCCAGGGTCCACACTGGCTGGATACTACGGACTTAGAGATGATGGGGCCACAGATGCAGAGGCCTGGACACTGCAGGGTCAGGGGGAGGCCAACACTGCCCAGGAACAGCTGCGTTGGCCTCTGGGTGAGAAACAAGTGTGGGCTGAGTTCAGCTGCTGGAACCTGGGCCTGTTTGTTACAGCAGCTGGCTTGCATCCTTCCCTGACTGATAGATGTGCACCAACCAGCACTGAGCTGCACCTGGGACAACACTCCAAGGGGACAGTGCCGCTCAAGGACAGGGTCCTCTCGCTCCCCGCTCAGTCAGAAGACCCCTCCTCCTGGGAGTGCAGGGCAGATGGCACCAGGGCCGCCCTGTGGCCCTCTAGCGATGGATTATGCGGTGGGAGGCAGATACAGAACGACCAAGGGACGTCCCTCCTCTCAATTCCCAAGGCCCTGCCCAGAGCCCAGCGCCACGCTCACAGCCCCAGGCAGGAGGGAGCCTTAAGCTTGACACCCATTTTAGGGGTCTCCTGTTAATTAATTAGGCACCATGAGCAACGCACGCCAGCGTCCGCCTCGGGTGTATTAACGGCACATCTATAGGGCGTGCCATGGGTGGTATCCGTTCTCACATAATTCACCACCCGCTCCTCCCTGGGCTCCGGGAGAGCCCGGCCAACGCCAACTCTTACATTTCATTATAAATGGCTTTGGTGGGCATGTCGGCAACTTTTACATCTCCATCCACTTTATTATTAATGGCTTTCCTGAGCGGAGGCAGCCAACGTCGCACACACCGTGTCATAAATATTTGATCCGGCATCTATAGTCCGCCATTTATCATTTATAACGGGTTACAAAAACATTATAAAACATTTACCACCCGTTTATAGATCATTTTTGGCTACCACGACACTGTGTTATAAATGCATTATTCATCCTCACGCTGTTGCTGCAGCCCCTCATAAGGGGCCTGAGGGGGGCAGGGTGAGTGGGGGGCCTGGGGGGGGAGCCGTGTTTTTCACCAGGCTCCCGCCCGGCGCGTCCCCGCCAGGCCAGGCTGTACCAGGAGGCACTGGGGCGGACCCACACGTGGTGGCTGACGAAAGCTGCGCCCCGCTGTGGGCTGATGAAGCCCTCACCCAGAAAACTCCTCCTCACCCTTCAAGACCCACTGGACACCCACCTTCTCTCAACAGCCCTTGCCGAGTCCCCAGGGCATGGCCTGTGGGGTCCAACCTCAGGCCCCGGAGGCCCAGCGGGCCGGGCTGCGGGACCCGGGTCCAGACGGGGTTCTGGGGCGAGCTGACTCCGGCTCTGCCTGCTGGGTGCACACGGCCGTTGGTGAGGTCGCC
>NW_006292094.1:7356159-7357505 GCF_000327345.1 Myotis davidii | reverse complement strand
GGCGCTCGGCCCAGCCCGCATGGGCCCTGCAGGTGCTGCCAGCCCCTCCTCGGACCTTCCACCCGTCGCCACTCACCGCCCACAGCTGAGCAGCCGCCCGCCTGGGCTTTCCCCATGTGACGGTGCCCTGCTGCCCCGCTGCACAGGGAGGCAGGTCACAGCACAGGGCCCCGATGCTGGTGGGAGGGCACCATGAACAATGCACAGGGCCCCTCACACCCAGCCCCACCCCACACGGACATGCACCACCCACTTGCCGGTAGTTCTGGGGCCCTGGGTGAGGGAGTGGCACTTTGGGGCACCCGTGTCCTAATGGCTGTTTCCCAAGCTTGGGTGGGTGGTGTGGGGAGTTGTGTAAGTGACATGACGCAAAGGGGGTTTCCTAGACATGGCAGTTCCTGGCAACCAGGCTTGGGGCCCGTTGGGTAGGGGCCCCCCCTACACACACACACACACACACACACACACACACACACACACACGGCACCCAGGCCAGGCAGCACGGGGGCCCCTCAGCTCCACGCCTGTGCTATGCGACCTGGGGCCTGCCCTTCCCTGGGCCGGGCTGAGCCTCTCCCCCAGGAGTGGCCATCAGGGCTTTCTGTGTCCCGAGTGAGGCCCATGACACACAGGGAGGACATGGGCACTGAGGGGCGCTGTAGGGGCAGCGGCCTGTGGGCAGACATGGCAGGGGTGCTGGGGATGGGAGCAGGGGTGCCCGGAGAGAAAGGCCCAGCGAGGAGGGAGCTGAGCCACCTGCCGTTGGGGAGGCACCTGCAGTCCCAGGGGCTCTGGGTGAGGAGACCCTGTCCCGTCCCCCCAGGCCATCTCCAGGGGCCCAGGCATGGCCAGGACCAGTCCGGTCTCGCCCACTCAGCCAAGGCTTCCAAGGGCCTGGCCCGTCGTTAGCCACAGCGCCCCCCAGTGGCCCCGTTGAGGAGCCTGGGGGTGCAGGTGGACCTGGAGCCAGCGCCTGAGCCCTAGCAGGCCCTGGGCGGGGCAGGGGTCCGAGGGCTTGGCTAGCGGGGAGCCGTGCAAGGTAGGATGGTGGCCTCTGTGCAGGAAGATCCTCGGCTGCTGCGGGTTAGGGTGGGCGGGACGCAGAACCCACAGCAAAGGCAGGGGAGACCCGGAGAGGCTGCTGCAGCCGGGACCCAGGCCTCACTGGAGCTCTGCCCTGGCACTGCCCCCGCCGGGAGCCCCAGGCCCTGTGGTGGGTACGGGCAGAACTGCCCTGCGCCTCTGCCCTCAGCCACACTGGAGGGGGGCCTGCTGGGCCCAGCCTCCTGACTTGGGTCCTGTGTGGAGGGCGGAGCCACAGCCGACCCCGAAGGCCCGCTCCCTGT
>NW_006292094.1:7350786-7355696 GCF_000327345.1 Myotis davidii | reverse complement strand
CCTTGGCAAAGCAGGGTGTACTCCGGCAGGTTCCGGAGGGCCGTCTGCGCCACCTCGAAGTCCCGGCTGCCCAGGCAGTACATGAACGTGGGCAAGAAGTCGGCGGCGATGCTGAGAAGGCATGTGCTCAGTGGGCACCTCCCCTCCACGCCCAGATGGCCCAGGCTCCAGACTCCACTCCAGAGCCCACGGCCAGGCCCCGCCCCCCACTCCCCCCCACGCAGCTCACCCGGGATTGTTCTGGATGGAGCCTATGGCCAGGCCCCGCCCCCAACAAGGCTCACCGGGGATTGTTCTGGATGGAGCCTAGGGCCAGGCCCCGCCCCCCACGCGGCTCACCTGGGATTGTTCTGGATGGAGCGCAGGGCCAGGCTGAAGGCCAGGCTGCGGCACGCCTCCTCCTCGGAGCTCATGAGCCGCTGGAGGTTGGTCTGCAGGGCAGGGCAGGGGCAGGTGTGACAGGCAGCCTGCTGTCCAGGCACAAGCCCTCAGCCCCCAGGGTCACAGCCTCCTGACAGCCAGGCCCTGACAAAGACGAGGACAATAGCCGGGAACCCGCCCCCAAGCCCCTCCCGGCGCCTGGCCAGCTCTGGGACCTCAGACCCGTCGGTGAGTTCCCAAGCAAAGCGGTGGCACTGCCGTGGTCCACACTCGACCGTGGGCATCGGGGGCCGGGTTCAGACACGTGGTGCCCCCACCCCCAGGGCTCCCCCGCCAGTGCCCACGTGGGCTTCTCCATGCTGGCTTGCGGAGGCGGGCACAGCACAAGTTGCCGACACCCCAGGAGGAGCCCACGTGGGGCAGCAGGTCAGCCCCCGGAAGGCCCCGCTCACTCACCGAGAAGAAGCCCAGGATCTCGGGTCTCCGCCGGGACATCTCGTCTATGTCACCCAGAACCTCCAGCAGGTCTGTGGGGGCAGGGGTCACACGAGGGGGGCAGCTGCAGCAGGACCGGCCGGCAGTGCCTCGTGCCACCCACCAGCAGGGACAGAGGTCAGGAGCTTCCCAGGCCCTGGCCTAGCTCTGCGGGCTCCCTGGGTGCAGTGTGCCCATCACTGGAGCCCCCGCCTCCTGGAACCTTCTGCACTGTCCTCGGTGCTGGGTAAGGCCCAAGGGAAAACACCCCCCGTTCCACTGGCCAGTGACCAGCCACGGCGCCGGCCAACGGGGAGCTTTCAGGGGTGCACACCCTCCCCGAGCCTCTCCAGCCCTGAGGGCCAGGGATCTGCATCTGTGCCAGGCTCCTCAGACGCCCCACCCCTCCTGCCAGGTGGCAGCGCAGCCCCAGGCACACATCACTCCCAGGCCTCCCAGCTCCACCCCCGGGTGCCAGCAGCCTGAAACCCCGGCCCCAAGGACTCCTCTCCTGCAGATGCCGCCAGCCGCCAGTTCCCCTTTGCCAGTACCTCCGCCCCCCCCCCCACTGCAGGGTCCCCCCAACCTCCTTTGCCTGCAGCCGGCTGCCCTCCCTCCAGCGCCCTCTGCACCCCCAGGAGGCAGCAGGCCCGCCCCTCCCAGGCCAGCAAGGCGGCTCTTTCGGGTGCCCTGCAGGGAGGCTCTAGGCCCAGCCCCAGCCTCACCCTCAACGGTCTGGCCTCGGGAGAGCCTCTTCATGTAGGGGGCCATCTCGGCTGCGGTCAGCGGGGTGAAGAGGGAGACGCTGACCAGGGGCAGGGAGCCCGCCGAGCTCTCGTCTGGAAGACAGGAAGCCAGGCCTGTGGCTGCAGACACGGCCGTCCCGGAATGCTATCTACGCAGGGCCGCCCGGAGGGCGATCAGGAAACACCCACCCCGAGGCTGCAGGACCCGTGGGTACAAGCGGGTCGTCCTTGCCCAGCAGTCCCCGAATCACAGGGCAGAAGGTGCCCCCCAGCGGAGGCGGGCTCTCAGCAGCGTATGCAACAAGGAGCCAAGGGGGCGCCTGTCACCTGCCGCTCCCTTCCTGTGCTCCCCTGGCATACAGCAAGCGCTCAATAAAGGCACCTGAGTGCTGGGCTCTGTGCTAAGTGCTGCACGGACTGCCACGAACCACACTCACACCTGCGATGGACAGCAGAGCAGCCCTGAAGGGCCAGCGCCTGTGGGCTCAGTGGTCACTCGCCCACTTACCAGCTGGTCGGGGACGTGAGGAGCGCCGCTGGCCCGGCCTGTGGGGGCGTCACTGTCGCACGCGAGGGCCAGACAGAACAGTGGGGGGCCTGGCCAGCTTCCATGGTGGGGCGGGGTGCTATGGGGTCACACGGGCCACAACACCCCTCAGTGCTGCCTGCACGTGCCCGACTGGGGTCGCCACCCAGGGACACCTGAGCCGGTCTAGGGCTGCTGCTGCTGGGGCCAGGCCTGGAGCCTCCCCAGAACCCTGGGCCCACTCACCCTCGCCCTCCTCGTCCAGGCCGTGGTCGGCTCGGCCATCCCTGCTGGGCAGGCTCAGCCCCGCGAGGAGGGACTTGAGCATCACCAGGTCACTGCTGTCGAAGGACAGGTCGCTGGGGAGAGCACAGGCGACGGTGAGGACACGGCTCCAGGTGGGGGCGGGCAGGGCCCCGACCCCAGGAGGCAGCAGGTCTGTGACCTGGCCACTGCCCGCCTCGGGACCCCCGGGCCACCCACGCCACGGGCACTCACTGGAGCGCGTCCGCGTGCTTCTGCAGGAAGGCGGCGGCTGCCGGCGCGTTGCAGGTGATGTACTTGTGGGTGAACTGCACGAACTTGTTGAGGAAGGGAGCCAGGTGGCGCGAGGACTTCCTGTAGTTCTGCAAAGGGGCCGCCGGGCGATGCAGAGCTCGGGGCCGAACACGCCGCCCAGCCGTCGGCCTCCCAGGCCTCCCCAGGGACCCTGGCACCATGGCCACCACCCCCTCTGGCCACGGGGCTTAGGTGGAGGGTCCCGAAGGGTCAAAAGGCCTCGTCCTTCATGACCTCCGTGCAGACAGGGAGCCGTGACCCCAGGGCCACAGGCTCAGCAAAGGCACAGTGGGTGCGCAGACGCAGCCCTGAGCCCCCATGGTGTTTTGAAAAACGAGGGGTTTGCCCAGACCTCTGAGAAGTGGGGGCCTTCCCAGGCGCTGGTCCCCAGGGACAGCCAAGGGGCTCTGCTTTCCCGCAGGGATCCCAGGAGCCCCCACCCAAGGGCCTGGCCAGGGCGGTGGGGGCAGCTGGCTGAGGAGGGCGCGGGCGCAGGGAGGCACCCACCAGCAGCAGGCGGATGAAGGAGCGCAGGCAGTCCCACAGCGCCCCCTGGTGCTCGCTCTGGAACACCTGCGGCTGCAGCAGCTCCAGCACGCCCAGCACGTGCAGGAAGAAGGTCAGGTGGTTCTGCTGCCGGAACTCCTGGAAGTTGAGGTGGGTGCGGCCGTGCAGGAGAGCGGCGATCATGGGCAGGTGCCTGGAGACAGGAAGCGCGCTGGGTGGTCTGCCCGCCCGCCACTGGGCAGACCCCACCAGAGTCGGCTGGATGCCCAGCTGATCTGAGGTCCGACCCACCGTGCCTGGCCCCAGGTCTATGAGGAAGTGCAACGTGCCCGCGCCTTGGTCTGGGCCCCTGCCCTCCCGCCGAGGCCCAGCTGCTGGGCTCCCGCACCTGGCCAGGCTGTGCATGTGCCCACATCAGCTGTCAGCCCAGACCTGCTCTCAAACGGCATCAGGGGTAGGGAGGGGTAGGGAGGGCATCGGGAGTGGGGAAGACCGTACCTGAGCAGCAGAAGGGGGTGAGCCACCGCCAGCTTCCGACAGGCCATGTTGGCGTCAGCCACGCGGCTCTCGGACGCCCGGGAGTCGCTGGTGTCGGCGAGGAGGGTGATGAAGCGGTGTGTGAGCACATCCAGCTGAGAGGAAGGGGTCAGAGGCTGGGTCAGGTTTGCTGCCTGCAAACCTCGCTGCCCGCCCAGAGCCTGTGCCCCTGAAGGAGCTGCAACAGGGCACCACGGGGCGTGTGGGGTCCCGGGGCCAAGGTCCCCGTCCTCCAGGACCGGGCAGGCCAGCAGTGACCAGGGAAGCCTTCCTTCTCCCAGCGTCCCTACAGGTCGGCAAGCCCCAGCCAAGGTTTCCACGCGCACGCACACGCACACGCACACGCACACACACACACTTGAGTCAACCCCTTTCCACAGAACAACAGCTCTCACTTCTGCTGCAATGACCTGGCGAGCAGGGAAGCCTACGCTGTGCGTGGGGCATTAGACGCTGTGCGTGGGGCATTAGACGTGCACAGAACGGGAGTAGAGTGGTCAGGAGACAGCAGCTCCTCGCCCGGGTGCGGATGCCCCCCACCCCTGCCCACCCCCAGGAGAAGTGGAGGCAGGTGCCCCTGCAGGGCCCACCAGAGGCGGACAACAAGCAGGTGGGCCTGGCCCATGGCTGAAGCCACGCAACCACAAAGAAACGCACCACCCGTGCAGCTGTGGCCTGCGTGGGTCTCAAAGGAACTACACTGAGTGACAGGAGCCCGCCCAGAGGGCGCAATGAGTCTGTCGACAGAAAGCGCAGCTATAGCGCAGGGAGAGCGAAGGTGACGGGGAAGGGCAGAGGGCGTCCAGGCGAGGGCACGCTTGCTGGCTGTGCGCCATCTCAGGGCACACGTCAAACCTCACCACCCGCATCACACGCCCTGGGCTGGGTCCCTCCCTGAGGAAGGACGGGGACGCGGGAAGACACGGGTCTCTGCTCCACACCGAGGACCTCTAAGGAGAAAAGCCACATGCGAGCCCCTCCACGCGGTCGCAGGCACGGGCTGCCCAGACACGACCCGCCTCGCACCGGATTCCTGCTTGTTTTCAAATCTGAGGAAACGTGTCCCTCTGTCCCGTTTGCGTGCCCCCCTCAGAAGCAACAGACGCAGCGAGCAGGGCGTCGGCTCACCTTGCAGATGCTGCTGGCGGTGGCGCCCACGCTGCGCAGCAGGGGGGCGCGGG
>NW_006292094.1:7349528-7350442 GCF_000327345.1 Myotis davidii | reverse complement strand
TCCACCAGGCCCAGGAGCTCGGGGGCCTGGACCTGCAGCGCCAGCTCCTCCCGCCGCTTCTGCAACGGGCACCCAGTCAGCCAGCCCGGGTGGACCAATGGGCTCGCACACGTGTCACCCCAGCCCGCAGGCGGGTGCTCCCCATGACCTGCCTGAGGGGTGCGCTGGTCCCTTCCCTGCCAGATCCGAGGCACGTGGATGCAAGCCCAGAGGAAGTCCAGGGAGGCCGAGGGGTCAAACCTGGGGGAGCAAAGAGCCCCAGGAGCGTGAGGCCGTCCACAGGGCAGGGACAGACGGAGGAGACAGGCTCCCTGGGAGGACACGGTTAGGCCACCACACTCCCAGGGGCTCCTGATGAAGGGCCCAGATCAGCGGTCCTGCCTGACCCACGCTGGCCCTGCCCACCCCCGGACTTGGCAGCCACAGAGGGTCATTTGATGCCCACGTGGCACAGTGTGATGACAGCCGTGGGCGTGACCTGGGGAGAGTGGGCTGCTCCGGGCCTGGCTGCCTGCCTTGGTGGTCACATGCAACAGGGACACTGGGCCAGCGTGCTCTGTACCCCAGGAGGCAATGCCCACTGACGGGGCCCCTGCCTGGGGCAGTGCTGCAGCCAGGGCTGGGCGAGAGCTGCAGGGCCCGGAGGAAGGAGGGGAGGTGCTGGGTCGGACGCCCGAGCCTTGGAGCCGCGTCCCCGCTGGGCCCTGGCCGCTGGCAGGTGGGAGGAGGGGCTCACCTGTGCTCCCGGTTCTTGCCCAGCAGGACCCGGATGCACTGGTGCAGCGTGGACCAATTGGACTGGTGCGTGAGGAGGGCCAGGAGGTAGGGCCGGAAGGAGGGCACCTGCGGGCCGGGCTGACCTTTGCCCTGGGGAGGAAGGCGGCCTGGTGGGCCCTGCCCGAGGAGCAGGGGGC
>NW_006292094.1:7349064-7349490 GCF_000327345.1 Myotis davidii | reverse complement strand
TTCCTCCGCCCCCCCCCCCGTCCGCTCTGCTTTCCAGCGCCCTCTACGGACAGGCGGGCACAGAGGCCACCCCTCCCTGCAGGGCCCGACACCCCCTGCTCAGAGGACCCGTCCCCACAGCAGCGCTTCGCTCCTGTCCGTCAGCCGTGGCACCGCCAAGTCCCCTCTGCGAGCACCTGGGCCCACAGGCACCGACCCTCCCAGCTGAGTGCCAGCAACCAGACCTGGCCGGTCGGTGTGACGGGCTTGGAGGGAACATGGATGAGAACAGGGCCCCGGAGTGGCCAGGGCCCGGGTGCCAGTCCTCGCCGCGCAGCCCACCTTGCTCCGGGAGAACAGCAGCCTCTGCTGCAGGTCGGGGCAGCTGCCGATCACCTCGGGGTCCAGCGTCTCCAGCCAGTCCACCAGGAGCCCCGAGCAAGGCCC
>NW_006292094.1:7329109-7329427 GCF_000327345.1 Myotis davidii | reverse complement strand
GGCGGCAGGGGCCGCCCACACGCGGCCGGCAGCCGCTCAGACGACAGGTGCTGAGCTGAGCCGACTCATCGGGGACGGGGACACACGAGGGAGACATCAGAACAGCCTCGCCCGCTCGCGGCCTGGCGGCTGCTGCAGGACAGCCCCAGTGCCAAGCAGCTCACACTTACCAAAGTGGCGCAGCCCGAGTGACCAGTGCTCGGAGCCCCTCCCCGGTCCGCTCTGCTTTCCAGCGCCCTCTACGGACAGGCGGGCACAGAGGCCACCCCTCCCTGCAGGGCCCGACACCCCCTGCTCAGAGGACCCGTCCCCACAGCC
>NW_006292094.1:7324802-7326177 GCF_000327345.1 Myotis davidii | reverse complement strand
AGCCGCACGGCCTCCAGGCTGCAGGGAGGGGAGGGGGCTCAGTGACGCCCTCGGAGCTGCCCAGCAGACCTCCCCCCCGCAGCGCAGGCTCACCTGCTGCCATCGGTGTCCTGCTGCCCCGCGGCCAGCGGCTCCTCCTCCTGCAGCAGCAGGGAGCTCACCACCGCAACCGGCCTGGAGGCCGGGAGGGCAGTGGCGGCCGAGAAGAGCGCCGTCAACAGCTCCTCCAGGTGAGGCGACCTCACCCTGATCAGGCCCCGCAGGACTGTGGCAGGGACAGAGGCGATCGGTGTGTCATTCCAGCTTCGGATGGAGCCGGTGGCCCTCAGACCACCTGACTCCAGAGGGACAGTCCCTGATCCTGTGCCAACAGGGGGCAGTGTGCCAGCCCAGGCCGGCCAGCAGTGGGTGCAGCTTGGGACCTGCCTCAGCGTGAGAGCTGGGGAGCCACAGGACTGGCTCACGGTGTTGGGTGGGGCCTCGGTGGGGGCAGCAGGGGCGCCAGGGGTCCTCACAGGCCCACATACCTTTGCTGATCAGCTCAGGTTCCACACCACACTTCTCCCCGGCCTTCAGGGTGGCAACGAGGGCCCGGACAGTGGAGCTGACCACCTCCATGTCCCCACGGAAGGCCAGGGCCTCTGCCAGGTGCAGGAATCCACTCCGCACTGCAGGAACACACCTGTGTGACCCCGGGCCTGGCGTGGCCTCTACCCCCACCTCTGTCAGCCTGGTCTGTCCAGACAGCCCCTGAACTGCCAACCCCACTTCCCTCCCTGGGAGCCTCTCCACGGCCTGGCCTCGCCCACAGGAGCCCAGCAGGCACTCGGGGCACGCAGACCCGAGCACGCAGCTGCCTGTGCCGACAAGGCCGTCGCTCCCCACGGGCCAGCACACGGCTCAGCCCCACCCGCCCTCACCGTCACTGATCCTGCGCTGGGCCGAGTACTGGGTGGCAAACAGCTTGAGCTGGGCCTGGAGGGGCCCGGCCTCCACGCCGGGGCTGTCCAGCCACTGCAGCATCTGCATGAGCACTTGGAGGAAAAGCGACGAGAAGCCAGAGTCCTGGGGCATGCAGCGCTGCGGGACAACAGGGCACATGGCGACACCGCTCAGGGCCGCCCAGGCTGTGGCCGGGGACACGGTCCCAGCACCTGTCAGTGCTCCCCAGGTGCCCCTGGACCTCAGTCGTCACTGAACACCATTGCGGGCCACTGGGGGCAGCAAGGGCGGGGAGATTAAATGAACGTAACGGACAGAGACACAAACGATAAGACACACTCGCACGTAAACCTGAGCAGGTGCGGCGACAGACCAGTCAGTGCGTCCGGGTGGGAGGCACTGGGGGGAAACCACCCCTCAGCTCCGGGCTGGA
>NW_006292094.1:7320255-7324739 GCF_000327345.1 Myotis davidii | reverse complement strand
GGCTCGCGCCAGCTCCTGGCCCAGGGCCTGCTGCAGCGCCAGGGCCACAGGGCGGGCACTAGAGAGCTGCCACCGTGGGCCTGGGCTCAGCGGGAAGACCTGGGCAGAGGAAAGGGCAGTGGTTGGCAGATGTGGCCGAAAGGGGCCCTCAGCCCTCACTGCGCCCATCACGACCACGCTCCCCCTTGGCCAGAGGCCGGTCCCTGCAAGGCTCTCCGTCCAGGGAGGGCCAGGGCCTGCGAGGGGACCCCAGCTCAGGAGCGAGAGCACACGGCCACCTCGGCCCTCCATCCACAGGACCGGCCTCGCCCGGGGGGAGGTGCAGGGAGAGTGCGAGCGTGCGAGTAGAAAGGTGGTCCTGCACCCGGTAAACATGGCTGCATGTGGAGGGAACACACGGACACAGGACCACCACCTCGGGGCTCATGTGCACGTGTGCCAGGAAGAGGGAAAGCACGGACGCAGGAGTAGAGGGAGGGCGGGGGCAGAGAGCGGGCCCGGGGCCTACAGTCAGCCAGAGGCAGGCTGCACGCTGAACGCACTAGAGATAGCCAAAACACTCTGGACAGTGTCGCACCCGAGCCCCTTCTCAATAAAGACGCAAAGGCACAGGCACGGCCACGCCTGTGACATGCAGGCTCGTAGGACACACGAGGGCAGGTGCCCGCTGGAGCCAGGCCCGAGGCGGTGGTGGGAGCCATGGCACCTCTGGGCCGTTCCCAACACCGAACGCGTCTGCCAACCACCCAGAGGCGGGCCTGCTCTGAGCTGCTCGGGGAGGACACGGGGCACCGGAGGGTCAGCGGAGTCTCCGGGTCAGGCCCTCCCGGGCAGGAGGAGGAGAGACGGCTGGGACGCCGGCTCTGAGCCCCGGTGGTGTGGCCGCACCTGCAGGAACACGCTGGCCAGGTCGTCCTCGGGGCCGAGCACCCGCACCTGAGTCGAGGCCCGGATCCTGCCCTGGCCCGGAGGCGGCTCCGGGCTGCTTTTGGGTTTGGGCGCCTCGGCACTGTCTGCAGGAAAGGGAGGTGTCGGCTCAGAGTCCCCGCCTCGCCAGGCCCCCACCCGAGAGAAGAGCAGACGTGTGGGCCGTGCGGGGCCGGGGGCAGGAGCCCAGACGCTGGCTAGCAGCCCCCATTTCCCCTGGGTCTGGGCTGGGCTGGTACCTCGCCGCGGGGGCAGGGAGGCCGTGAGCAGGGAGTGGAACGTCTGGCCTCCGGACGCTCCTCGCTCGTGCTGCACCTCCACCAGGTGAGCCATGTAATCTGTGAAGCAGCAGCTGGGAGTGAACACCATGGGCGGAGCTGGGCCCCCCTGGGCCCCCCAGCAGGAGTGCTGGGCACCCCACCCAAGGGCGTGCTGATGCCCGGCTGACTCGATGGACAGGGACGGCCTGGCCTCTCCTGACAACCCCAGCCTCTCCTCCTGCTCAGAGCTACAGCCCCCCTCCCCCGCCCCCTTAGATCCCAGGTCCCGGACAGTAACTGGCCAGCGCGGGGACCCAGTCCTTACTCTTGTCCATGATGTTCTGCTCCAGGGTCTGGGGGTCGTGGGCCACGGCCTGGTCCAGGTGCAGCAGGAGCTTGCTCATGCTGGACACGGGGATGCCGAAGGACTGCACGAACAGCAGCAGCTGCTGGGGCTCCAGGTCCTGCAGGGCTGAGGCCACACGCACTCAGCCAGCATCGGGGGCCGGTGCTCCCGCCCGAAGGCAGCTCGAGGTGCAGCCGGGTCCCCCGCATGCTCCACGGCTGTGTGCCAGCCCTGTGGCTTCTGGCCTCTTGGCTCTGAGCTCCCTAGCACCCGCCGTGGCTCCCGAGCCTCCCACGGGTCCAGGCTCCTTCGAGCACATCCTCCTCCCGTCCGCCCAGGCACCACCACTCCCTGAGCTGCTTCCTGCGCCCAGCCCTGCCTGCCCCGCCCAACGGGACATCTTCCAGCTCCAGGAGCGGCCCTGCCTTCCTTCCCCCTCTAAGTTCCGGGTGGCTTGGTCCTTGTCCCACGGACGGCTCACGCCGGGCTCTGTGCGGAGCCTCCCTCCCCGGCCAGCCCAGCCCAGGCCATACCGGCGTCCACCAGCCGCGGGACCTCGGAGCGGATCATGCGCAGCTTCAGCCAGTCGGGCAGCAGCAGCGCCTCCTCGGATGTGTCCACCAGGAAGGCCGTGGGCAGGGGCTTCTTGTCGGGGAACCAGATGTCCAGCAGGGCCAGGAACTCCTCGTCACCCGCTGGGGAGAGACAACAGGGTCAGCAGCAGACACGGCTCGGCCGAGGAGCCCCGCCCCGCCCACCGAGGCCAGCGGGGGGAGCCCAGGCGGCGGGAGCCCAGGCCTTGGGGAGCAGGTGCTTCCTCATCTCGTCCAGCAAAGTCTAGGATCTGGGGGATCGCGGAGAGTCAGCTGAGAGTGGACTTGTCCTTCGTGAAACCCCGTTTTCCCGCTGGGCCGGGAGAAGGGGCGCGAGCACAGGAAGGCACCCGGCGCCTCCCATGGGCATCACATAACCACAGGCCAGTGTGGCCGGGCAGTGAGGAGTCACGGCCTGTCCATCTGTGGTCCGACCGTGTGGGTGCTGCTGTGTACGCCCCAGAAGCCTCTGGACAGGCAGGGAGAGGACTCCCCAACACGTCCACTCCAGGGGACACCCATGAGGGCTGGGCCCTCCGACTCTGCACCCACAAGGTGGGCAGGCCCCTCCCCCCCAGGCTGCTCACCGCGGGGCGGGCCCAGCGTCAGCAGGATGACCATGGCGTGCACCACCAGGATGTGCATGGTGGCCGTCTCCCCGCTGCTCCAGCGAAGGAAGACCTGGTCCTGCGACTCTGACTGCAGGGAGAGGAGCGTGAGGGCGCGTGGGCTCCGGGGCGGGCGGGCTCCGGGGGGCGGCTGCCTGCCTTACCCAGCTGTACACCTCCTCCCCCTCCTTGCTCTTGCGCATGCGCCGGACGTAGCGGGAGAAGATGGAGAGCAGCGCGGCCAGCACAGCGTCCGACTCGGCGCTGCAGGAGCGCTTGGAGAAGAGGTGGGACATGATGGTGGAGCGCTCCACGATGAGCCGGGCCACGTCCTGGGGGAGCAAGCCGTCAGGGGCTCCTCTCACGCAGCCAAGAGCCCAGAGCCGGGCACCAAGGCTGCCCCGGACAGCACACCACGCTCAGCCTGGCGCCCACGGCAGGGGAGGGGTGCCGGCAGGGCCTCTCAGACACACGGACAAGAAGTGCCAACAGGGTTGGGAGGAGAAGGGCAGGGCCTGGCACTCCTTGGAGGGGACACAGCCCTGACAAGAGCCACCCACCCAGCGTGAAGGGTCCGGGGACACATCCCACCAGCGACAGGAGTGTGACCTCAGGACCCAGAGGGGTGGCCGTGCACCGTGTGCTGGACCCCGGCCACGGCTCTGCCCCGCAGGGGACCATGCTCTCCGTGAGGCCCTCATCGCGGGCTCGCTCGCAGGAGCCCACTGGGTCCCAGAGCTGCCGCAAGCCCCTGGGAAAGCAGATCCACAGAAACGAGAGGACAGATGTGGGCCCTCCCGGCAGCACCCAGAGCAGCCAGCATGGCCCAAAGCAACAGGGCAGCCAGGCCTGGGGCCACGGTGGCTCGTCGGGCAGCAAGTGGCCCGATTCCCCCGCCCCTGCTGCCAGCTCTGACGAAGGTCCGCCCGGAACCAGAGCCTCACCAGCGCCAGGTCGCTGTGCGGGCCCTGCTCCTCCACGGGCGTGTGCTGGGACAGGTAGACCAGGTAGGCGCTGACCGTCTGCGGGTCGGTCTCCATGTGGACGGCCTGCTGCAGCGCCAGGGCGGTGGAGGCGCTCACGCTGTGGAACAGGGGCAGCCGGGGCAGGTCGCGCAGCAGCCACTGGTAGCCCTGCAGCGTCTCCGCGTCCCCCGAGTCCTCCTCCGCCGGGGGCTCCTTCTCCTCCCCGTCCCGGTCACGCAGGCTGCCCTCCGACAGCACCAGGGACAGGCCCTGCAAGCGGACGGGGGTCAGCAGGCCTCCACCACGCCTCCGCAGGGCACCCCGACGGGGCGGAGTGGGGATGAACAGGCTTCCGAAGCCCAGGGCGCACGCAGGCTGCCACGGACGGACTGCGTCCTGTTAGAGCCGCCCCAGTGAGAGAGCAGCACAAGCACATGTTCAGCTGCCCAGAGACACACACGCCAGGCTCCCAGCTGCCCGGGAGGGACATGGGGAGAGGGCAGAGGCGGGTCTGGGGTGTCACCAGCACAGCCCTCCCGTGAGAACCAGGCAGGAGACCTGGTGGGCACGGCCACCGGCTGGGAGGAGAGCCGCCTGTGGGGTAGCGCGCACAGGACAGAGGGCGGCTGTGCTCACCTTCATGGCCAGCACCCGGGAGGCCACCTGTGAGGAGCCGAGGCGCCGCAGGAAGTAGTCCAGCACCTCGCACGTGGTCTGCTCGTCCGCCTTGGGGCCCAGCAGCAGGTCCTGCAGGCGGCCCAGTAGCTGCTGCTGCTTCTGTTGCC
>NW_006292094.1:7318439-7319657 GCF_000327345.1 Myotis davidii | reverse complement strand
CCCATGCCAGGCTCAGTCAGAGCCGAGGGCGGGAACTCAGCGCAGCACATACTGGGGGTCGAGGCTGGTGAGCTGCGACAGGAGGAGGCTGCTGCTCTCGGTGATGGTCTGCTTGGTGGAGGCGGCTGCCAGGTGCCCCTCAAACGCCAGGATCTCCTGCTTCTCCCGCTGGGAGGTCTGCAGCTCGCGGCTCAGCATCTCGGTGCGGGTCTCCTCGTCCGTCAGGGTGCACGGCGGGTAGGAGTAGTTGCTAGGGCCAGAAGGAGGAGCGGTCACCAGGCAGCGAGGCGCTCAGGGCCCGCCCGGTGCCCAACTTTAGCCGTCAGCCCCACTGGGAGCCCCGCCTCCAAGTCAGACGTCCGCACGGGAGCCCGTGTCTCCGGAGCCCAGGCCTGGCTACCCGCTCGCCCTGCACACAACACCCCGAGGTGTGCAGAGCCGTGTCCCCAGCCCGGGCCGCACGCAGAGCCGCACACAGCGCCGCTTTCTGGGCTCCCTGAGGAGCGAGGCGCTCAGGCTGGGCCGGGCCTGCCGTGCATAGAGGCGGGGCACCTGTCGGCCCAGCAGCTTCCACACCTGCTCCTGACAAGCCACCTTGTCTCTGTCGGCCTCACCCGGTCCGGCCCCCCATTCCTCTCTGTTCTGTCCTACGTCACACCACCCTCTGCCTGACCCCACGCGTGCCCCCAGGCCAACCCTGCAGCCAGGAGGAGGGAGTCAAGCTCTGGAGACGGAGATTCAGAAACTTGAGGCCCAAGGAACAGGGACCCCAGAGCAGCTCGGCCGGCGCTCCGCCTCCCGGCACAGACGGCCGCCCCTCAGGGTCCGCCAGCCGTGGGCGAGCCAGCGTACTTGGTCATCACCATTTCCATGAGCATCTTCAGTGTGGGGTACTCCTCCCAGGCGGCCAGACCTGAGGGCAAGGAGACAGCAGGTGGCAGCCGGACACAGCACCCCCACTTAGCCACCACCAGCACCCGGGGTCCCCGGGCCCCCTTCCCAGCTCGTGATCCAGTGGGTCACTTGTCGGCCCAGCCCGCTCCCCCAGGTCCTGACAAGCCAGACGCCCAAAGGAAGAGCCGCCAACGCCCAGCCAGGGTGCACCGTGCGGGCGCGGGCTCACCGATGTTCTCCGGGTTGAACGCGGCGACAACCAGCAGGAGGGGCCAGGCCTTCCAGTAGAGGGTGGAGATGGCGAGGTTGGGAGGTTGTTGCAAC
>NW_006292094.1:7317364-7318399 GCF_000327345.1 Myotis davidii | reverse complement strand
AGCCACACGCGTCAGCGACGAGCCTCAGGCCAGGCCAGGCGGCTTCCGCACGCGTCAGGGACTGACCAGCTCGGCAACTGCTTTCAAGCTCACAGCCCGGGCCTGGCTGGTTGCTCAGTGGATAGAGCGTCGGCCTGCCGACTGAAGGGTCCCGGGTTCAATTCCGGTCAAGGGCACAGGCCCAGGTTGTGGGCTGGATCCCCAGTGTGGGGTGTGCAGGAGGCAGCCGATCAGTGATTCTCATCATTAATGTTTCTCTCTCTCTCTCTCTCCCCCTCCCTTTCTCTCTGAAATCAATAAAAACGTATTATAAATAAATGAATAAATTGCGCAGCCCGGGCTGTGCCTCACTGTCTTCGGGGGGCGGTTCTAAAATTCAGGGGTGGCGACAGCTGCCCAGCCTGTGGACGCACTAAAACACCGAGTCACGAACTTCAGACGAGGGAGGCGCACGTGGGCTCTCCACAGGGCTGCGGGAGAGCAGCGCTGTCCAGAGACAAAGCGTGCGTGTGACAACACAGGGCGAGCCTGAGGCCCGAGGGAGAACCGGGGCCCCTGAACCCCAGGGCGGCGGGAAAGCGCCTCGGGCTCCGTGGGCTGGCTTCACGCTTTAGCCCCGGGGGAGGGAGGGAGCACCAGGGCAGAGCGAGGGGATCGGACCAGGCGCGCCCAGGCCTACCCCGGGGGCAGCTGGATGTTCTCGGGGTGGTGGTAGGTGCACAGGTTCAGGACGGCGTCAAGCAGCTGGACCCGCTCCACCTTCAGCACTTCCACGTCTGAAAGGCAAGGCCCAGAGCCCGTCAGTGGACACCGAGGCCCAGGGACAGGCCGCGGCACCAGGAGCAAGAGGACGGGCCTGCTCCCAGAAGCTGGGATGGAAGGAGGACTGACGGGCACCAGGAGCCACCTGGGGAAACGGAGGCAAGCGCTCACTGGGTGGCGCCTGAGCCGGTCTAGCGAGCGGGCAGGGCTGCTGGGGGTAGCAGCACAGCGGGCAGGGGGAGCTGACCTGAGTGAGAGCCCCTGGCGGGCGGC
>NW_006292094.1:7316403-7317327 GCF_000327345.1 Myotis davidii | reverse complement strand
CGCCTGCACAGCCGCAGCTCGCTTCACCAGGTGGTCAGCCAGCTCCATGGCGTCCGCGGGGCCAAGTGGGAGCTCGCGGGACAGCCCGATGACCAGGATGCGCATCAGTGTGTCCTCCAGGATGGGCACCTCAGAGCACAGGCGGAGGAAGAAGCTGTGGGGGGAGCAGGGAGAGGCTGGGCTCGGGGGGCCAGCCAGACTGGCAGGTGGCCCCAGTGCCAAGTGTCAAAGGGGCCACAATCCCCTCTCCCGGCCCCTTGTTCCTGAGGCCTCTGGACACGGCCTGGCCTCCCAGGGAGGAGCGTGAGAAGGTGCCGGCCCTTCGGGGGCTCAGAGCGAGGGGCGGCCAGCAGAGCCTGCGAGCCCCCAAATGGACGGGGGTGTGTGTGGAGCGAGCTGCACCAGCAGCAGGGACTGGGGGGGGTGCACGGGGTGGGGGCGCTGGGCTCGGGGGAGGCAGAGCGGGACTGCCCAGGGGAGAAGGACGTGTGCGCAGCGGTTTGGAAGCCACCAGGGGTTGAGATGGGAGCCCCCGGCGGAGCTCCACCTCTGGGAGTGAAGGTGGCACAGGAGGCGGCGGCGGGGGCAGGGATGCGTGGACTCGTCCTGGAGCAGACCCCGCCCACCGGCACACACACTCACTTGCGGTCGCTCTCGGGCGGCCAGTTGTCCCACTTGTAGTAGGTCTCCGGCTGCTCGGTGAAGAGCACCTTGTGGAGGCTGCAGGGAGGCAGGCAGAGCCGCCTAAGGCCTGCGACACCCCACGCCTTCCCGAGAGCCGGCAGCAGCCCCGACAAGCAGCCCTGACAAGGCCCGCGGGCTGGCAGGTGGCAGGGGGTGGACATACCCCAACCCCGGGCACACGGGACCCCACCTCCGCCCCGCCGGAAGGTCTGCCCGAGGTCACAGCACAGGGCGACCCCG
>NW_006292094.1:7314231-7316243 GCF_000327345.1 Myotis davidii | reverse complement strand
GGGCAGCACGCCCCAGGCCGCACCAGTGCACGTAGTCCTTGGGGGCCATCTTGCTGATGGAGGGGACGACGGTGTGTAGCCACCAGACCGCGTCCCTCTGGATGGCGGCGATCTGGTTCTGGAAGGAGCGCAGCACCTCGAGGTCTGAAAGGGACACACAGGTCACGGGGGCGCCTGCACGCAGCTCACGGCCGCCACGCCTCCCAGGGTGCAGGTCAGGCTGGGACAGGGAGGGAGGCCTGGGCCCTGGGGCATGGCCGGCAGCCACAGGAGCACCCCGGCGCCCTGCTGTCTCCGACCGGGACCCCGAGAGTCACGCCTGGCCCGATCCTTACTCTTCTTCTCTCCCTTGTCCCAGGCGATGCCGGCCTCCTTCACCTGGGCCGTGATGCCCAGCATCATGGACACGGCCAGCACGTCTGTGATGTGCACCACGAACCGCTCCTGCAAGCACAGCCCAGCACAGCGGCTTACGCCCAGGCCTCACCCCGGGCCTAGCACACAGGCTGCTGGACGGGACACCGGTCCATACGGCGCTGGGAAAGCCCGTCCCAGGAGAGGGCCAGGCGGAAGGAGGTCAAGGGACCAAGAGCCCGTGGGAAGGAGATGCAGCCAATAGGGCTGGACAAGCGCCTGCCCCGGAGAAGCGTGCACCACACGCCCTGTGCCAACTCGCCTGCGTGGCATGTGACGCCCTCCACACCCGGCCCCAATCCCTGCGTTTAGCATCACCCCCCCTCCACCCCGTCGCTCACCCTAAATCCCACCCGGAGCAGACCCAGCCCGCGCAGTCCCCATCCCCTGGCTCCCTGGCCCACCAGCTCCCACCTGTCCCCACCTCCACACCCAGCCCAGAGGGGTCCCTGGCCAGCCCCTCCCTGGTCCTCACAGGACGGAGCCCTGCTGCCCCCTGGGACTGGCCGCTGCGCACGTGGGCACTGTATGTAGCTGAGAGGCAGCGAGCGTGCGTGCCCACCTTGAACTCCATGTCCAGGTACTGCGGCTCCTTGCGCTCCTGCATGAGCCCCAGGCAGAAGGCCTGGAAGTTGATCTCGTGCTTGGTCTGTTTGATGATCTCCCGCAGCAGGGCCCGCGAGGCCCGCAAGTAGTCGTCCTTGTTGGTCAGCAGGTCCTGGAACACCATCGCCAGGAACTGGGGAGAGACCAGCAGGGAGCTCAGCACCAGCACCAGCGCCCCAGGCCCACCCCCAGGGCCTGGCTCGGCCCTGCCAGAGCCCCCAGCCCTTCCAGGACACGGTGCCGCCTGTTTTCCCAAAGCACCACAGGGCGTGCTAATGCGCAGTCACACCCAGCGCGGACCCACCCGGCCCGATCCCAGGCCACGGGATGAGCCTGCGCTCCGCACAGCCGGCTCCAGAGCAGCGCTGCATCGTATTCCCCCCGCCGGCAGCTGCCCTGTGGGAGCCAGTCCTCGCTAAGTGAGGGGACAGATGACAGCAGACACGGGCTGCAGGGCACCCAAGCCCTCGGGCTGAGCAGCCGGCTCAGCCCCACACCAACTCCAAGCAGACCCCGGCCCACCACCTCTCCTGACACCGGCTACAGGACGAGAGGGAAGCCGTGACGTCTGGCAGTGTCCGCGCGGATTTTTTACACACAACCAAGTGGTTTAAAACCTGGCGCGTTAGTCACAGGAGTGCTGTTCTTAGGTCTCCTCAGAAGGGACACTGAACACAAGACTCACTGCTGGGCCGCAGGCCAGTGCCAGGAGGGCCGAGGGACACATGAGGGACCCTCTGGAGCCGAGTGCGAGTCAGACAGACTCAAGCGCTCCCAGTGCCCTGGGCACGGCCCGCCACCCCTACGCGCGCTCCCCCACGCACTGGGCGCCACACACGGCTTCGGCTAAACACCTGGCTCGGCAAAGAGGCCGGCGCCCTCTCCAACCGGCAGTGGGGCCCAGGAGGAGGCACGTGACGCACAGCGGCCGCCTACCTTGGGGGCCAGCTCCGCGCTGTGCTGCAGCACCGTGTACAGGATCTGCATATTGT
>NW_006292094.1:7312376-7314017 GCF_000327345.1 Myotis davidii | reverse complement strand
AGGTCCTGGGCCGGCCGCGTCAGCTGCAGGGAGGCCGAGTCACCACCAGCCCCGAGACTCGGCCACAGGCCGCGCCCAGGAGGAGACCCGTGTGCCGCCCTCACCTTGGGGTTCTGCAGCCACATCTCCAGCTTCTGCACCGTCATCAGCCGCACCTCCTTGTAGCCGCAGGTGGAGGTGAGGAGCCGCAGGAGGTTCCGTGAGACATTGTCGATGGGCTGGCGCCGGTTGAGCTGGTCCCGCAGCATGTCCAGAACATACTCCTCCACGCTCTCCGCGAGGTCTTCATACCTAGGCCAGGGGGGAGGAAGGGAGGAGGCAGGAGGGAGGGAGGGCGGCTCTCCTCCGAGCCCACCACCTGCCTTCCAGCCAGCCAGCCACACACACACACAACCATCCACCACACACACGGAAGCACATATACTCACATACACTTACACACATACACTCACCCACTCACACATTGACACACACACTGACACACACACACTCGTTCTCAAACACTGACACACTTACACACATACACTCACCCACTCACACACACATTGACACAGACACACACACACACGCACACTCGTTCTCAAACACACACACACTTACTGACACACTTACACTCACCCACTCACACACACACTCACACACACACATGCACACTCGCTCTCACACACACACTGACACACACACATGCTCACTCACACACTCACATGCACTCGCTCTCACACACACTGACACACTCACTGACACACATGCACACTCGCTCTCACATGCACACTCACTGACACACTCACATGCACACTCGCTCTCACATTCACACTCACACACACACACACACACACTGACACACTCACACTCACAGCTGGGGCCGGGCCGCACCCTACCTGGGCATGAGCTGGCCCTCCTGCTCCGGGCTCAGCTTCTCCTCGGCGATCAGCAGCTCCGTCTGGCTGTCCTCCTCCTCAGTGAGGGAGGGGTGCGGGCTGCTCCCTGCAGATGGAGGCCTCATGGAACATGCACCTGCCTGTCCCGTGAGCACCTATTCCCCTAATGCCGGGCTCCCTGGTGGGAGTAACCCCAGCCCCCCCTTCCGCTGAAAACCCCGTTCCCTCCCCAGGCGGACCGGCTTCTCACCAGCACTGAGGTCCCCTCCGCTGCGCCCGGCCTCCCCCTGCAGGAGCATGCTCTTGGGGGGCATCCTGGTGTTGAACGCCGTCTGGATGTTGTCCACGAATGCCTTGCAGTGCGGGCTGTCCACCCAGATCCGCTCCCCCAGGGAGTCCTCGATGTACACCTGCGGGGACAGAGGCTGGCGTCCAGGCCCCCGGGCAGCTCGAGCGCTGGGCCGCGGGGAGAAGCAAGGCAAGGGCTTTCCCACACGCTGCCAGCGCCTGGAGGGGGCTCCCAGGAACCGCCAGCGGCCCGTGCAGGAGAGAAGACGCCCAGGGCCGGCGAACAGCCACCCCGAGGGAACGCTGCTGGCTTCTTTCTCCTCCTCCCGGGCACTCGGTCCTCTCCCCCCACGGCAGGGGGGTGACGCACCTTGACAAAGATCTCGGGCCAGTTCTCGTCCTCCTCGTAGGCGGCCATGAGCAGGCTGCAGGCCAGCACGGACACCAGGCTGTTGCCCTTGGCCTTGAAGTTGAT
>NW_006292094.1:7311513-7311860 GCF_000327345.1 Myotis davidii | reverse complement strand
CAGCGACGGCCAGGCAGGGCGGCGCCGGCGGCCCAGGTGCGGACCAGCCGCCTCCTGACCTCCCTGCCTCCCACACCTCCCCCGACTTGTCCCGCAGCCCATCTGTTTTTCTACGAGTTGGTCAATCCGTCCCAAGTTTTCAAATCAGTTAGCACAGTGCCATTCGGAGCCTTACTTTTCTGTCTAGCGGCAGCCGCTGCGTGGGGGGGTCTGTCCCTCACGGTTACCCCACCCCCGCAGGCGCCTGCTTCAGTGTCTTTGCAAAGAGCCCTTTGAGTTTCACCCATTTGTTCTCTTAACTTCCTCAGCTGCAGACTTAGCACTGGCACCTGCTCCCCAGAGTGTCG
>NW_006292094.1:7310845-7311276 GCF_000327345.1 Myotis davidii | reverse complement strand
CGCGCAGGGGTCAGCCGCGCCCGCACACGGGCAGAGCAGCTGCTGGGGGGAGGGTGTGCGTGCGCGTGGCTGGGAGGGGGCAGCCGCACAGCCCTCGGCCCGCCCCCGCCCTCACCTCGATGACCCCCTCTGTGGCGAAGATGTTGGGCTTGGTCTTGGCCAGGTACATGAGGCTCAGGCACAGGGCGCTGTCGGGCTTGGCGCGCGTGGCCCGCAGCTGCTTCACGGCCCCGCACAGCACGCCCTCGATCCGGTCGTCGTTGCCCTCCAGCTCGGCAGCCTCGATCTCGTCCAGCAGCGCCGGGGGCGGGACTGCGGGGCAGGAGGCACAGAGGCTGCCCATCAGGTTCCCCCAACGCCTCGGGCCGACCGCCCCACAGCGAGGGTCTCGGGCGATGGTCCCGCTGGCTGCTCCAGGAACCGCAGTCCCC
>NW_006292094.1:7309351-7310804 GCF_000327345.1 Myotis davidii | reverse complement strand
AGGGCGGCCCCGGCGGCCCAGGTGCGGACCAGCCGCCTCCTGACCTCCCTGCCTCCCACACCTCCCCCGACTTGTCCCGCAGCCCATCTGTTTTTCTACGAGTTGGTCAATCCGTCCCAAGTTTTCAAATCAGTTAGCACAGTGCCATTCGGAGCCTTACTTTTCTGTCTAGCGGCAGCCGCTGCGTGGGGGGGTCTGTCCCTCACGGTTACCCCACCCCCGCAGGCGCCTGCTTCAGTGTCTTTGCAAAGAGCCCTTTGAGTTTCACCCATTTGTTCTCTTAACTTCCTCAGCTGCAGACTTAGCACTGGCACCTGCTCCCCCCAGAGTGTCGTCTGATCTCCACCCTAACTGCACCTGCTCGGTGCCCACAGGGCGGGTCGGAGGGACTGGGAGTGAGCAAGGTCCCGCCTTGACGACACCCTCGAGGTCGGACATTACACAGCGGAGCGGCCTCTCCCTGTTCTGCGGGAAACGTGCCCGGGCTGGTGCGGCTCCGCGGGCTGAGCGTCTTCCCGGCAACGAGAGGAGGCCCTTCAATTCCCAGTCGGGACACAGGCCCAGGGGACAGCGTGCAGGAGACAGCGATCGATGTTTCTCATCGATTTTCTCTCTCCCTTCCTCTCTCTCTCTCAAACCAATAAAAAACTACAAAGTCGGTTACCATCCAGAATGTCCTTAAATAACCACATTTCACTTTTATCTCCACAACCACCTTCCAGGGAGGTGATGCTGAAAACAAACGGGGTCAGGCAGTAAGTGAGCGTCGCGGCCTCAGCCCTGCAGACGCTCAGGCTCCGCCAGCGCGAGTGGCCCAGGTGAGGCCCCTGCACGAGGGTCAAGGGCAGGGGCAGCTGTCACCTGCCTCACTCCCAACACTGTGTCCCCGACCCTGCGGCCCCCAGGGTCCCTAGTGGCACCCAGTCCAGCGCAAGCCTCCCCCCACCGCCGGCCTGGGCCCTGACCCCTGACCCCTGCGCCGCCCAGCCTCACTGTTCTCCGAGCACAGCTCCGCCTGGCGGTCCTGCTCCAGGACCCTCTGCCTGTGAGCCCTCCGCCCTCCATGAGGCCCCTCCCCAAAGCTGTCAGCCAGCACCTCCACGCCCAACCTCTGCGGCCCTGGACAGCTGACAGATCTGACCTACGGGTCACGGAGCCACCAGGTGGGATCCATGGGGACTTGAGGCAGGAAGCGGGCAGGCTGGGCTGCAGAACTGGAGGCTTTGTGTCAACAACAGGACCCGGGCTGTGCCTGTCCTGGTCACCGCACCCCGACAGAATCCGGAGGCACAAGAGGTGCAGACCCCACCCCCACCCCCCAGCGCTCGGCCTGGAAGTGGCCCCCAGATCCCGGGGGAGGGGCGGGGTGGGCTCCGACTGACCTTCGATGGGGACCACGGACGGCTCTTTAATCGACGGAGGCGCGTTTTGTTTTTCCGCCACCGCGGCCTCG
>NW_006292094.1:7307494-7308852 GCF_000327345.1 Myotis davidii | reverse complement strand
TCCTGGGCATGTGCCCTGACTGGGAATCGAACCATGACCTCCTGGTTCAAAGGTCAGTGCTTAACCACTGAGCAACACCAGCCAGACCTGTGGTATTCTTGCTGATGTTCCTACAAGACAGAAAATCTAAATTACAAGGAGAGTATCTTTCTAACTTATTTTTTAATCCTAAAACATTGTTAATAAGAAACTTATAACTGGGCAGGGTCTAGAACTGCTTTATTTTATTATTATGTGGAATCATGGAATTAAATTGTGGCCCACCATTGGGACACTAAGGTTAGGTTTGTTTTTTTTAAAATATATTTTATGATTTTTTACAGAGAGGAAGGGAGAGGGATAGAGAGTTAGAAACCTCGATGAGAGAGGAACATAGATCAGCTGCCTCCTGCACATTCCCCACTAGGAATGTGGCCGCAACCACGGTACATGCCCTTGACCGGAATCGAACCCGGGACCCCTGAGTCTGCAGGCCGACGCTCTATCCGCTGAGCCAAACCGGTCAGGGCGGGGTTCTCATCTACATGCGGGACCTTCAGAGACCTGCTCTCCCATTTGTGGGTCCCAGGGAGGCTCTGGGGTCCCCACGTGGGAGGCAGGAGGGGCCCAGGGGACACAGCACCAGAGCAGGAGGGATCTGCCAACTCCAGCGGGTTCCTGGCATGGAGGCCGCCCCTCATCACAGCCTGGGGCTCCTGGCCTGCCCGGGGGTCACTGTCACAGCGACCCAGCCGCCTCCTCTTCTTGGGGGTCTCGGGCCATCCTAGGGCCTCAGCAGCCACCTCCCCACCAGGAGCAAGGAACCTGGAGCAACAGCCTGGCCCAAAGCCCGGCCCTTGCCCGCGACCTCCTCTGGGGGAACCATGGGGTCCCTAAAAGCTGACCCCCCACATGGCGCATGGGGGAGCGGGACCCCAGGGAACCAAAGCCGCCGGGTCAGAGCTGTGAAACCTGTTCGGATCTGCTGGCGGGGCTGGGGGGCTGGGGTGAGAGGTACCAGGGGGTCAGTGTGCATGCGGCGCAGCTAGCAGGAGTCATCGTCGGGTGTCCAGCAACTGGACGGGTCAGTGCAGCCCCCGGGGCGTCCAGAAGCTGCTGCCAAGAGCCAGACGTCTGGGAAGGAAGCGGTTAGGGACCAGCATGTGGGCGCGGCCACGTCGCTCTAAACGTGGACAGAGTGGCCTGGCCCGCACGGCCCAGGGGTTGAACATCCACCTGGGGCCCAGGAGGCTCATCATGGGTCTCTCTCTCTCTCCCTCTCCCTTCCTCTCAAAATCAATAAAAATGTTTAAGGTGGACCAAGTCTGGGCAGGACACCCAAGCGGTTCCCGTGGTTCCGCGGAGGGCAGGCCACGCAG
>NW_006292094.1:7306678-7306889 GCF_000327345.1 Myotis davidii | reverse complement strand
GCTCCCGTGGACGCAGGCAGGTGTCCCCGTACCTGTGACACACCCCCACCAGGCGCCCGAATGACGGGCGTTTATTCTCTGATGGTCCCGCGGGTCTGAGACGGCGGCGGCGCGGGGCTGCGTCCAGAGGTCCCAGGCTTCCGGGGGTCACCTCAGCCTGAGACCCTCACCTGGTTTCTACCTACCAAGGACCAAGGCCTGTTCTCTCAAT
>NW_006292094.1:7305045-7306632 GCF_000327345.1 Myotis davidii | reverse complement strand
GACTTTCTCTTTCCCCCCCCAAACCACGGCCTCAGCCCTGACTTAGAAAGCCGTCACCCCAGCCCGGCCGCGTGGGTCCATGGTTGAGCTTCGACCTGTGAACCGAGAGGTCACGGTTCGATTCCCAGTGAGGGCACAGGCCCCGGTATCACTGGTCCTTCTCTCTCTCTCCCTCTCCTTTTCTCCCTCCATCTCAGACCCGCGGAACCATCAGAGAATAAATACCCGTCGTTCGGGCGCCTGGTCTGCGGGATGTGTCACAGGTACGGGGACACCTGCATTGTCCTCGGGAGCCCTGGGTCCCCACCAGAGGCCCCTGGCTGCTCCTTCGTAAATAAAAGGCCTGTGGCCATCACTGTCACAACCAAATGAGCAGCGGCTCTCACAGTGGGGGGGGCGGTGCAAGCTGTGAGCGGCGGAGGGCGGGGCAGCCAGCTGAGGCAGGCGGAAGCAAGCTACTCAGCAGGATTTTGTGTGCGCTGGGCCTCTAGCGTGTGTGTGTGTGTGTGTGTGTGTGTGTGTGTGTGTGTGTGTAGTTAAATAATAACATACATAAAAGAAAGCCTCCTCGCACCCTCGTACCCACCCCTTTTCTCTGTGGCCTGCCTTCCCGTGGGGACCGAGGACGGCGCTTACATCAGGGTGATGAGTGATGGGGGGGAGGCCAGGCTTCTGACCCCACAGCCCCTGGTTGTCTCTGCGGTGACCCTGGAGCAGGCGAGAACCCCTATTCCCTCCCCGCCCTGACCTGGTGACGGCGTGGTGGGCACGCCCTCCCGTGGGCCCCGCTGGCCCCTGGGGGGAGGAGAGCAGACCGGGGCAGCCCGAAGGGGGGACTGTGAGCAGGACCGGCCCAGCCCAAGGGAGGGGGGAGGGGGAGGGGGCCGGCAGGGCTGCAGCTGCTGTGGTCTAACCGCCTCTGGGCCGGGAAGCAGCTGTGCCCACTGCCCCTGGGCCTGAGCTGGGCGGACGGGCAGTGTGTCCCTGCCCCAGGCAGGTGTCTGCCCAGCCGGTGTCCCCAGCCTTGGGGGGGCGGGATGTGAGGTGAGGTACGTGGGGACAGCCACAGGGCGCCCTGGGGGCTGTCATCTCCCCGCTGCCTGTCCTCTAAGCTGAGAGCTGCCTCACCCACTGGCGCCCACGGGGTGGTGACAGGACAGCATCAGCGCGTGAGCTAGGGGGGCCTTGGAGACACCCCAGGAGGAGGTGACAGTGGCTCCTGGGCCGAGCGGAAGGCTGGCGCCCCGGCCACCCCGCCCAGTGCCTTTGGAGCAGGAGCCAACGGGAGGAGGAAGCTCCAGAGGCAGCCCAGGCTGGAGGCGGGAAGCCTCTCCAACAATTGCCTTAAAATAGACCAAACGGACAGCTCACGAGGAAATGCGTCCCAGCCATGGGAAGGGGGGCTAAGGTCTCCCCTCGATGGGGGGCTGAAAGGCAGGGCCGGCACTGACCCCCAGTGCTGCCCGGGGAAAGGCTGCGCTCAGGGCCGCGGGGCCTCCTCCAGGCCTGGCGTGGGGGGGCGGGCGGCATTCTGTCCCGTGACCCCAGCTGGGTGCCCCCCAGGCCTCAGGTTCACTTTCTGCTCCG
>NW_006292094.1:7304672-7304924 GCF_000327345.1 Myotis davidii | reverse complement strand
GCGGGGGAGGGGGGGGCAGGGGAGTCTGGACCCCTCTGCCCAGCTCCCTGCTGTGGAACCCCAGGGCTCTGGGGAACCCAGTTTGAGAACCAGGCCAAAGCCGCCAGCACTAGTGAGTGGGGACCCCTGTAGGCAGCTGCCCACTCCCAGGCAGCACTCACCCAAACTCCAGGAATCCCCCACACGGCGGAGGCGGAGGAAGCTCCCGGGCACCTTGTGACCAGAGCCATATGGGCAGGGAGGGCCCGGATC
>NW_006292094.1:7304092-7304482 GCF_000327345.1 Myotis davidii | reverse complement strand
TCTCTGCTCCCAGGCACAGCTCCAGGGACACCCGCCCCCCACAACCCCCGCCCCCTCCTGGCCGGCGCCCCCTGGGACAGGGACCAGGGTGGTCCTGGGTCCAGCTCTCTGTGCCCCTGTCCCTACACACCATCCAAATGTCCCCAGCACTGCCGGCGGGGGGCAGGGGGTTTGTCCCCTTGTGTGACCTTGTTCCCGTTTCCTGCAGAGCATACAGTCTATCCTCCGCTTGAAATGAGAAAAATGCCCTCGCGCACCCGTCTTAAAAATAGGTGAGTAAACAGACAGGAGCCCCAGAACGCTGGGGAGCTTGTGGGCGCCTTCAGGGCCGCCTGCCGCCCGCGGGGACACACAGTGGCTCCTGCAGTCATTGCTCTCGGGCCTCAGGTC
>NW_006292094.1:7303495-7303966 GCF_000327345.1 Myotis davidii | reverse complement strand
GAACCAGCTCCACGCGGCTGTGATGGGGCAGGTCCGTCCACCAGCCTCCGGCCCTGTGGGTCAGAGGACCCTCCCTGGTGCAGGGCAGTAAGTCTGGCATCAGTGGACGTAGAAAAGGGACCCTTGACCACGGCCAACCCGGGACCAGGGCCGCGTGAAGGCGTGGATGGCTGTTCTCGCGGGCGGAGCGGGCGGGAGAGGTCCACGGGGAGGGAGGACTTACGGACACTTAAACAGGAAAGACTGAAAAACAGACAAAAGGAAGAAGCGAACCCTCGCCCAGGCCTGCGTGGTTCCCCTATTTCATTTCATGTAACAGCCAGATCGTTTTGAACAGTAACACTCACATGGTCCCACAGTCACAGCTGACACACCGGGGCGCAGAGACCACCTATCCCCACCCCCAGGCACCCCCTCCAGGAACCTCTCTGTCCCTGTTCACCCTCCCAGTCTCCCCTGGGTGACAAGCTC
>NW_006292094.1:7301529-7303122 GCF_000327345.1 Myotis davidii | reverse complement strand
ACTCCCGGCCCCACCCCACCCCCCGCCCCAGCCCTGCAGGACGGGGGCCCCTGTGGGGTTCGGGAACGGAATTGCAACGTCATGTTCATGTGCGTTCCTCCTATTACGGCCTCTTCCCTCTGTGGGGCCTTTGCTCCTGTCCTTCCTTTTTCTATTCTAGGGGCCCCCCGGCGTGGGGGACGGTCCTCTGGGGCGTGGGCTGCAGTCCTTTTCCTAGGACCCCGTGCCTGGGGCTCTGACTTGGCTTACGGTGATTTCTGCCTCGGTTTTTCTGTTTGTTTGTTTGTTTTTTTTATGGTGTCTGGATTTTTAATCATGATTGGAAAACTGTCTCCCCACTCAGAGTTTTAAAGGAAGTTATTTATGTTTTCCTCAAACAGGTTAATGTTGTTTTTTTTAATTTATTTTTTTGTGGCAAAACATACCTAAGGTGAAATTGACCATTTTAAGCATTTTTAAGTGCATCGTCCAGTGGCAGAAGTACACTCACCTTTTTGCACGATCCTCACTGCTCTCCATTTCCAGAACTTTCTTGTTGTTTCATGGTTTCTTTTTAAGAATGTTAAATCTGCCCTGGCCGGTTTGGCTCAGTGGATAGAGCGTCGGCCTGTGGACGGAGGGGTCCTGGGTTCGATTCCAGTCGGGCGCATGTACATTGGTTGCGGGCACATCCCCGGTGGGAGATGTGCAGGAGGCAGCTGATTGATGTTTCTCTCTCATCGATGTTTCTAACTATCTCTCTCCCTTCCTCTCTGTAAAAAATCAATAAAATATATTTAAAAAAGAATGTTAAATCTTTGCTCTAGTTGAAATGTGGACAAACTGTGGGCCCAACTTCATCTTTTTCTAGATGGTTATCACGTTACCTCAACGTCATTTATTAAAACTCCAGCCCAGCTGGCGTAGCCAGGTCAGGGTTCGATTCCCGGTCAGGGCACCTGCCTGGGTTGCAAGCTCGATCCCCAGAGGGGGGTGTCCAGGGGGCAGCCGATCGATGATTCTCTCTCATCATTGATGTTTCTATCTCTCTCCTTCTCCCTTCCTCTCTGAAATCAGTAAAAATATATTTTAAAAAACAACAATAAACTCAATCCTCATTCTGTTTTAGCAAGCCCATTTTATTTAAAAAATGTTTTTATTGATTTCAGAGAGAGACATTAACATCGATGGTTCCTGCACGAATCTCAACTGAGGATCGAACCTGAAACCCAGGCGTGTGCCTTGACCTGGAATCGAATGGGGTGACGTTCAACCCACTGAGCCGCACCGGGCAGGGCCTTGAAGCCCATTTTAAAGTCGGTGGGTCCCAGAGTGGAGCAGTGAGGAGGCTGCCCCCCCCCCGCAGTCACGCCATTAGCGTGACCACCATCTCCCCCTTCTGCCTGAGCCCCGCCGGTCAGCGTCCTGCTCACAGGGGCCGAGTGAGATCTGTTAGACCCACGCTCATAACCAGGCTGTAGTGTGAAAAGACTGCAGTCAAGTTAGGAAAGGGAGGACACCGGTGAGAAAGTGAACAATACCAACCACAGAGGGAGGGCAGGAGGAAGAGGGCCGCCCGGCCAGTGGGGTGCCCGTGCCGGGTGCCGGGAGGAG
>NW_006292094.1:7300546-7301483 GCF_000327345.1 Myotis davidii | reverse complement strand
GGATGGGGGTGAGGGGCGGGCAGCTAGCCCCTGCTGCAGGAGACCCCTGAGGCCCGGACACCTGGCAGGTGCGCTGTGCCCCTGGAGGCTGCAGCTCCTCCCTGAGCAAGGCGGGCCCTCCCTCTGACTCACCACTCCTGTGGGCAGCTCGTGGAGGCAGCTCACTGCTTCTGAGAGGGGCATCCAGAGCCGTCCGGGCCTGGCCTCCCACCCAAGCGCTGTCGAGGGCCAGGCCCTGTGTGTGTGTGTGTGTGTGTGTGTGTGTGTGTGTGTGTGTGTGTGACCTTCCAGCTCTGTCCTCCATCGGCAGCAGGAGGAGGCTGCCCCTCCCCAGGGCCTGCCTCGGTGGGCCTGCCCCCTCCCGGGGGTGGCCGCCATCAGCGGGGGCTTCGGTGGGACTGTTCCCAGGCCTGGGTCTTGCAGCCTGGACAGCGGAGCTGTGGGTCACACCGGTTATCACCACGTTGCATTGCTGGCTCTCCTGCAGAGAAGAAATCCTTCCCTTTACCCACGTGTTGGTCAAAATGGGAATCAAAAGCCCAATGGGGGTGCCGGTCAGGAGGGGCCTCCAGGCGTCCTCTCCTCCTTTGTGGGTGGCCTGGGTGCAGGCAGAGGTCTGGGTGCCCTGCACACATCCGGCCATCCCCTCTTGTGGTGAAACAGGGGACCCCACCACCTGGTTGTGATGTCCACAGCACTGTCCTGGGGCCCTGGGGCCGGCAGGGTAGCCCACGACTCTGAGACTCGCGGTGGGCCCCCCTGGGAATAGGGATATGGGGTCCCATCTCCGAGTCCAGAGAACGCGCTCCAGGGGTACCAGGGGTGCTCCCGGCTCAGAACGCCTGCGCCACGTGCGGAGCTGCCAGCATGCGGGACGGGCGCACCCCCACACCTGCAACACAGGTGCATGCTGCTCGCCGGCACAAGTGGACATAGG
>NW_006292094.1:7299321-7299667 GCF_000327345.1 Myotis davidii | reverse complement strand
CCGGGTGGGGTCCCGCCGGCCCCGCGGCCCCTTCCCACCTCGGCCGCCGCTGAGATCGGGATCGGAAGGGGAAGGAGCAGGGGACTCGCCGGCCGAGGTCACGTTTGAGCAGCTGACCTGCCCGGGGTTCCCCGGGGGGAGGCCTGGGTTGGGAGGGGGCTGGGCGCACGTGTCTCTCCCCCCCAAACCCCGTGGTCCGCGTGTCGCTGTCCTCCGTGAACGGGCGTCTCCTCGCTCCGAGTGCGCGTCCTTCCGTGGTTCTGCCGAGTTTGGACACAGGACCGTGTCCGCCTGCCCCCGCCGGAGTGGAGGAAGGAGAGGGGAGGGGAGCTGTTGCCCAGGCCCC
>NW_006292094.1:7298728-7299004 GCF_000327345.1 Myotis davidii | reverse complement strand
GTCTGGAGGCTGCGGGTGGGCCGCACCTGCACCTGCTGCCTGCGGGCGGCCAGGAGCCCTGCCCTGCCCCGGTGCCAGGGCCAGAGGGGACCTGCCCGGTCCCCTGATGCCGGGCTCTCATCAGACAAAACACAGAGCGAGGCTGGGGGGTGGGGGTGCTGACTTCCAGGGGCCGGGCGCCCACCCTCAAGGTGGTGCTGGAGCGGGAGCTTGAGGCCGGCTCGGGGGTGGGCCTCACTGAGTCGGAGCGGAGCGGGCAGTGCTCCGGGCACCATT
>NW_006292094.1:7296704-7298618 GCF_000327345.1 Myotis davidii | reverse complement strand
GGTGCCGGTCAGGTCCGCGGGCAGTGCCGCCGGCCAGCGAGGAGCTCTGCGGGCTGCTCCGCAGTCAACAGTGACTCACCTCTGCCCCCTGCCCCCCCTGCTCCCCCGCTCCCCACCAGTGGAAGGGACGTGGCTCCCTGCGGTATTTACTTTTGCTTTTCATAATCACACTCGTCATGCTTCCTCTTTCTCACAGTTTCAGGAAGTCGCAAGTGCCAGCTTAAAACTAGTTTTAGGGCAGGTGGGGATGACCCTCAGATCACACAGTAACCACCACACAGTCACTCACACACACACATTCACACACACACTCTCAGTCATACACATACAGTCACTCACGCGCACACAAATACACACTCATACACAGTCACACACACACACTTACAGCACTAATATACACACACTCACACATACGCACACTCATACACAGTCACGCACATAGTTACACATTCACACACACAGTCATACACTCACACAGTCACTAATATACACAGTCACACACACATAGTTACACATTCGCACAATCACACACACACAGTCACTAATATACACACATACGCACACTCATACACAGTCACGCACATAGTTACACATTCACACACACAGTCATACGCTCACAGTCACCAACATACACACACATACGCACACTCATACACAGTCACACACACACACATTCACATTCAGTCATACACATAGTCAGTCACTAATATACACAGTCACACACACATAGTTACACATTCGCACAATCACACACACACAGTCACTAATATACACACATACGCACACTCATACACAGTCATACACTCACACACAGTCACTAATATACACACATACGCACACTCATACACAGTCACGCACATAGTTACACATTCACACACACAGTCATACACTCACACAGTCACTAATATACACAGTCACACACACATAGTTACACATTCGCACAATCACACACACACAGTCACTAATATACACACATACGCACACTCATACACAGTCACGCACATAGTTACACATTCACACACACAGTCATACGCTCACAGTCACCAACATACACACACATACGCACACTCATACACAGCCATGCACAAGCACACACGCTCACCTCGTCTTAGATGGAGCCCCGCCTGGTGCCCTGGCCTGGCCCGGTGCCTGCCTGTTCTCCTGTGGGCCTATCTGGGCGCCGGGCAGGGGGTGCGGGGCCGTATGGGCGGAAGCCGCCCTCCAGGCCCCTCCCTCAGTGCAGTGCTGACACACCTGCTTCTGCAGCAAACCCCGTCTTCCAGGTGGGTGGGCAGGCGTGGTGTGAGTGGGGGCAGGCCTTGGGTGCAGCCAGTATGTGTGCTCAGGGAGAGGGCGCCCACCTACTCCAGGGAGGGCAGGAGCAATAGGGGAGAAGTTGGGAGCCAGTGCAGATTGTGGGGGGCTCTCAAAAGCCGGAGGTGGAGGCCTGGTCTGCGGCAGGTGCCAGGTGGCCAGGGCGGGGAGGGCTCTGGAAGGATGCTGAGTGGGAATGGCATCCCTCTGCCTGGCTGGGGGGCTGCGCTTGCGGGACTGAGGTCAGGGTCCAGACAGGGAGGCTGGGCCAGAGCAGGGAGACAGGCTGAAGCGCAGGCCAGGGTTTGCGAGTGGAGAGGGGAGGCCCCGTGTACGATTTCTGGGTGAAAATGTGGTGGGGTTGTCACCTGAGCTGCAGGCGCAGGACGGGGCCTGCTGGGCGTGTGGGCCTCCGTTTCCCCGGGGGCCATGCCTGGGCAGCTAGGAGGGGCTGGGGGAGGACAGAGCCGCAGGGGGCCCGGAGGACCACGCGGAGCTGTGGGGGGAGCAGCCAGGCAGAAGCTGCGTGAGGAGAGCCAGGGTCCAGGGCACGGCTGGCCGGGGTGTGGGGTTCAGCCCGCATCAGCTGGCACTGCCTCC
>NW_006292094.1:7294663-7296065 GCF_000327345.1 Myotis davidii | reverse complement strand
GAACTGCAAAGACAAGGTGACCAGACGTCCGCCCGGCCCGGAGACGGTCATGCGTGCTGGAGGGCAGCCGGCCAGGGCCAGCCTGCAAGCGGGGTGTGGGCCGGGCTGGTGGGGTGCCCAGCAAGGCTCTGGAACGCACCCCACACTGAGGGGAGCTGGCTCAGGACATCAGCGCCTGACGTCCAGTGGCTGGGACGGTGGGAGCCCTCCTGGCTCTGGGCGCTGTCTGCAGTTGGGTGCCATGGGCGTGCGGTGCCGTCTGTAGTGGAGGGTCCCCGGTTCCCTAGAGCAGAGGTGGCCACCTCAGGGGGGTCGGGTGAGTCAGCTGCCGCTCTGCTGCCTGGAGTCGGGGCTGCTCCCCTAGCAAGGAACCCCCTTCCTCCCTCCCTGTCTCCCTGCTGCCCCTGCCCTGCCAGGACCTGTCTCCCCACCCCCCCAAGCCGGGAGAACAGAGTGGAGGCGCATCTTCATCTGGTTGGCTGGGAGGGCCGACGGGCAGCACCCCGCGCCCCTTCACTCCACATGACAGGAAGTGTGGAGAGCCCCCCATGCTGAGCCCAGATTCGGCTTCCCGCCCACCCGAGGCTCACCCCAGGCTGGGCGGCTGGTTAATCTGGGTAAGAATTAGCCCCTCCCAAGGTCTATGCTGCCTTTTCTGCCTGGCTGGCTGAGCCCGGGGCTGCGTGGGTGCGGCCACTGCCCCCAGCGGCCTTCAATGATGGCCCGACCCTGGTCCAGCCCAGAGCAGCCAGCGCACGGGAAGGTCCGCGGCCCAGAGCCAAGGCAGGAGGCAGTGGCCAGCAGCCGGGGTTTGCTGGGAGTTGGAGAGAAAAGTGACTGAGGGTCCCAGACCCTGGCCTCAGCGCCCTGCCTCCTGCCCACCGGGAGGACAGTGCTGTGGGACTGCGCTCGCTGCCCTGCCCGGCGCCCGGACGGAATCCGGCCGTGCTCGGTGAAGCTGCCCTGCCCTCTCTGGGGCTGGAAGGGGAGGGACGCGGGTCCCTCCTTCACTCAGAGCTGCGTTCCCTCCTTCGGAGGAAGAGAGCTTTCCTGTCCTTGTCAGATGTGCCTCCGGGGAGGTTTCTGGCTTTGGGTTGAGAACCAAGTCCTGAGTTAGAACAGTAAACAGTTCGGAGTGACAGGTGCTGACGGTCACACTCGGACGGGCGGCCTCGTGGGGGTGGGAGGTGAGCCTGTGACCGTCCCTCAGGCGGCACTCTGTCCGCAGGCCCGCCTGGCCCTGGGGTCTGGGTTTGAGTTCTGTTCCTCGAGGTCTGGGCCTGGAGCGCCTCCGGGAAGCTGTGAGGGCAGCGTGTTTGGTGTCTGGTGTCGACCAGTGCTGATGCGGGGACCCAGCTTCAGGCTGTGGTGGGGGGGCTGCGGGCTCCGCCGGTGCCAGGCT
>NW_006292094.1:7294214-7294422 GCF_000327345.1 Myotis davidii | reverse complement strand
CTAGACCTCCTCCCGCTGCTGGGGAAGACCCAGGGGATGGGAGCAGGCGCCTGAGGCAGTGGGCGTGCCTGCTGCTGCCCAGCTCCCCCCTGGGCCCCTGGCTCCTCGGGCCCAGGTGCAGCCGGAAGCGCTGGGGGCAGAGGGCAGAGCCCAAGCGGGGCCTTGCCCAGCGGAGGCCTTTGGGACAGGACCCTGGGGCCCCTCGTTT
>NW_006292094.1:7293717-7293941 GCF_000327345.1 Myotis davidii | reverse complement strand
GGTTCTTGCTGCCGCTGGGGGCCGCTCAGCGTCACAGACACCTAGTGAGGACGTGTAAAAGCAGCTGTATCACAGGCTGTTCTCCAGACCTCCTTCCACACGCACTTTCCTCACGTGGGCGTGCCCGGGTCAGCGCTGGGTCCTGGTGGTGTTGGGTACGGGCAGGCCTGGCGCTGGGGCTGGGGCGGCCCTTGGGCGCTGGGGCGGGGCACGGGGACCAGGCC
>NW_006292094.1:7292122-7293643 GCF_000327345.1 Myotis davidii | reverse complement strand
CTCCTCGGGCCCAGGTGCAGCCGGAAGCGCTGGGGGCAGAGGGCAGAGCCCAAGCGGGGCCTTGCCCAGCGGAGGCCTTTGGGACAGGACCCTGGGGCCCCTCGTTTCCAAAAGGAGATGGGGACCCCCAGAGGAGAGGGTTCCTGGGCTGCTCCTCGGCTCGGTGACCACCCATCGCGCCCTCTCGGTCCTGCTGTTCTCCTTGAGCAGAAGGCCTGCGAACTAAAGACTGGAGCCGCGGCCAGGCCCCAGGTGGGAGGGACCCGGCCGGGGCTCCTTGACTTGGTGGGTGTGGGGGAGACTGGCCCTCCTGGGGCCTGCTTGCGGGCGAGGGGGCTGAAGCCCCCCCCCCCCCGTGTGCATCCTGGTTCCGTCCCGAGCCCCAGCACAGGTCCCGGGGTGGGCAGGTGGGCACCCGGGGAGGTCCCTGCCAGGACTCTGCCCTGCGCCTGCCCTGGCCGAGCTGGCTCTGGACACAGCGGCCCGTCGGGTCGGGTCGGGGTCTGCTCCAGGCAGGTCCTTGGCCGGGCCTTCCGTTTCCCTTCGGGGTGGGGCCGGGTCTGTGGGAATGTGAGCTCTTGCTCTGTAAACAGCCGGTGACTCACCGCACAGCTATGCCTGGCGGCTCGGCCTCATGACGTGCTGGCTGGGATGGGAGCCCGGACACCGCCACCCCTCCTCGCGGGCGATGATGGCGATGGCGTGGAAAAGTTTCCCACAGCCCCGCGGCGCTCCAGCGCGCTCTGACCCCTGCACAGAGCGGGGCTGGCCACCCCAGATGCCAGGGGTCAAGCCACTGTCAGAAGCAGCTCAGAGCGCCCTGCTAGGATCTCCCCAAACTGCGGCCCGTCGTCTGGGGCACACGTGTGTAACCACGTGAGGGCCAGGGGAGCCCGGAGCGCCACTGCCCCCAGCCTGACCTCTCCATCCCCATCGAGGCCCCCGGCAGAGTGCCCCATGGACGGTGCGGGGCCCGCAGGCGTGAGTGCTGAGACCTGGGTTGAGTTTGCGGCCCCTGGTGGTGAGGGGGTGGAGGGCCCAGGGGTGCTGTCTGAGGGTCCTGGGCTCCGGCTGAGGGAGGGTGGGGTGGAGTCTTGCTTGAGATGGAGGCTGTGATGCGGCTTCAAGGCCCGAGGACCCTCTGTGGTGCTTGTCTGGTGTCAGGATGTCCAGTAGACAGGGTCCTGGGAGCTGGCAACACAGCCCACCAGCAAGCCTGGTGCCTCCCCTTCCCCCCCCCGCCCTGCCCCGGCCACAGGGGCACAGGGATGAGTTTACTGTCCCACAGCCTGTGGTGTCTGCGCTGTTGCCCCAAAGCCATTGTTGCTGTGGGCTTCTCTGTTTCCATGACAACCATCAGGGGTTGGCTACTTCCCAAGGTCGCCATGGCAACTATCAGAGGGGAGTCATGCTTGGGATGCTTGGCTGGCTTTTTCATGAATGATTAGAGTGTGTGACACAATGCAGACGCAAACACTAGGAGGGCGGGGGCTGGCCGCGGCAGGGACAGCTCCTGCCAGA
>NW_006292094.1:7291161-7291723 GCF_000327345.1 Myotis davidii | reverse complement strand
TCAGGAGGGGCGGGGGCCCGCCAGGCTTTTGGGGTGCTGCAACTGGACCGAGGGAGGGTGAGCTGAACCTCCTCGGGGCCTCTCCGCTGTCGGGATGGCCCTGCTCGGTCACTGGTGGCGGCACAGGCGGCCCCGGCCAGCGGGACCTGACGTGTGGCTCCTGTGTTCTCTGCTTTCTAGTTACGATTTCCAGGCCGTTCTGTGCGGGTGACGGTGCCCAGGTTATGACGACTAATCCCAAACCGAACAAGGCATTAAAGGTAAGCGGGGCGCCCTAGCCGGTGTGGTTCAGTGGATAGAGCATCAGCCTGCGGACGGAAAAGTCCCAGGTTCCATTCCCAGTCAGGGCACCTGCCTGGGTTGCGGGCTTGATCCCCAATAGGGGACGTGCAGGAGGCAGCCAATCAGTGATTCTCGTCATTGATGTTTCTCTCTCTCCTCCCTTCCTCTCTGAAATCAATAAAGATATATTTTTTTAAAAAGGTAAGAAGGTTATTGTACTTCACCAGGAGAAGTGGGCCACCAGCATTTTTCATCTCAAACTTAAAATTGAAGAGTCTAA
>NW_006292094.1:7273403-7273763 GCF_000327345.1 Myotis davidii | reverse complement strand
GTCAGGGCCAGGGGCAGCCCAGGGGGAGGCGGTGATGTCACAGCTGCAGTGCCCTTGGCAGAGGTAGGCCGGCTGGGAGTGCAGGCGACTCGATTGCCCCTGGCAGGGCCCTTCCTCCGGGAGGACGGGCTCCTATGGGGCAGGTGGCCCCGCAGGCGCCTGGTGGGGTCATTCTCGGAGCCTGTACCGTGTGTACTTTGGCCCCTAAACGTGGCGTCCTGGACCCACAGGCACAGGGAGAGTCCGCAGGAAGCAGCTCTGCTCAGCCTGGCGTCACCCCGTGGCCGGCGCTCTTGCAACAGGGGGTGGGGTGGGGGGAGCAGGGGAGCTCCTCGGGCTGCCGCTGGAGTGGAAGGCGTG
>NW_006292094.1:7272200-7273006 GCF_000327345.1 Myotis davidii | reverse complement strand
GAGAGCATCAGCCTGCGGACGGAAAAGTCCCAGGTTCCATTCCCAGTCAGGGCACCTGCCTGGGTTGCGGGCTTGATCCCCAATAGGGGACGTGCAGGAGGCAGCCAATCAGTGATTCTCGTCATTGATGTTTCTCTCTCTCCTCCCTTCCTCTCTGAAATCAATAAAGATATATTTTTTTAAAAAGGTAAGCAGGGGTGAGGGGGCAGCCCAGGCCGTCTGTGCCCGTCTGCTGCAAGGAAGGAGGCCCTGTCCCAGGGCTGTGGGCTGAGGAAGCGCCCCCGAGTGGGGGGGGACAGAGTCAGGCTGTGGCCTCAAGAGGCGCCAGCCCTCGGGTCCAGGAGGAGGACTCCTTCGTGGGGGCGGGTGGCCCTGCCCTGGGGCCTGCTCTTGACTCCCTCTTGGCCTGAGGCTGGCTGTGCCCTTGGGCCGCTGTCTCTGGTCCCGGGAGCCCACGGGATCTCCATGCACCTCCAAGCCCTCCTGTCACCCGCCGGCCGTGTCAGTCTGTTCCAGGCACTGGAGGGTCACAGGGCAACACCCACGGGCTGTGGCCTGGCAGGTTTGGGTGGCTGACTGGCCAGGTCGTGGCCGTGTAGCCAGGTCAGGGCCACGCGTGTGCACCCCGAGCGAACACGCACACGCACTGGCCACCCGCGGTCACCCGCCCTCCAGGCTGTCGCTTCGGGGTCTGTCTCCCCGGGAGTCGGGTGGGGAAGGGCCCGGAGCTCCTGGCCTGAGGCCCGAGGACCCTGCCCGCCTCCAGCCTCGGCCGCAGCCTCTGTCCTGCTGTGGCTGGAGCCCCA
>NW_006292094.1:7271168-7271394 GCF_000327345.1 Myotis davidii | reverse complement strand
TGTGTTGGGGTGACGAGTGAGGTCCCCAGCTCCCAGCTGCCGCCCTCTGGCCCTGCCGCCACCCGCAGAGCCTGGGACGGTGAGGCCGGGAGTGGGGGTGGGGCGGGAGTGGAAGGGGAAGGGGAGCTCTGGGTGGAATGGGTTGGCTGCAGGGCGTCTGCTTAGCTGTGGAAGTTGGAGGTGGAGCTGGGCTTGTTCCCACTGCCAGAGGAGGGAGAGCAGGATG
>NW_006292094.1:7269249-7270550 GCF_000327345.1 Myotis davidii | reverse complement strand
CGATGTGCTGCTTTCCCAGAATGCCCGGTCCCACCCCCCGCGGACAGGGTCACGGAAGGAAGCCTGGCGTGTCCCTCGTGCTTTTCCTTTCCGATTATTGAAACTCTCTGTCACATTTAATGTATGGACTTTATTTAAGAGGAGAGGCGAGGGCCTGTGCGCAGACCGAGGTCTTCCAGGGCACCTGCCACCCCGGGCAGGCTCCGCCTGCAGCTCACCCCCTTGCCTCAGCGCTCAGCAATTTCATTTCAATATTTATTTTTGTGCTGCTTCGACCCCGATATAAATTATTGAGGAGACCCTCTGCGTGGCCCGTGTTCCTGTGGGCATGCCCGTGCCGCGCCCACACCACCGCCTAATTTATTGCTGTACATCTCAGCTGTGACGCTTTTGTACCTTTGCAATAAAGACTTTTCTGGTTTCAGGTTTGTCTTGCTGTGTGGTTGGTGGTCCCCCCACATCCCTTTACCCAAATCAGGTGCTGCTGTGAGCGGGTCACCGGTGGGAGGGGCAGCAGGCTCACTCCCTGGCTGGTGGACGGGGTTTGGAGGGTCCCACCTGCTGGCCAGGGGCCCCCGTCCACGGACGCAGCCTCGGCAGTGGCCACCGTCACCCTGAGCTTGTCAGTGGCAACCACCGATGTTTCCCAGCCGAGCAGACCCCCTGCAACCAACCCTGCTCCTCCTCGGGGAGCCTCCAGATCTGGAGCTGGCCACAGCCTGTGCGTGTGAGCTGGGGAGGCACAGGCCCTGGTTCCCCACTGGGCTCCCTGTCCCCCAGGCCCTCTATGTGAATCGCTGGGGCCATTTTACAGATGAGACTACAGAGGCCAAGACAAGCCACTCCTCCCTGTGTGGCCACTGCAGGCCCCCCCCACTCGAAGGGCAAGGCCCCAGAGGCCTGAGCAGCAGCCCTGACCGGCTCCATGGTCCCTTCACCTGCACAGGCTGGAGGCCGGACACCTGTTCTGTCCTCACAGCTGGACTTTGTTCTGCCCACGACAAGTGTTGCGGGGCCAGGATGGGAAAGAACGGGTCTCTGCAGCTGTGACCTGGCAGGTGGCTCAGCCTCTCTGGGCTCGGCCGCCTCCCGGGCTGTCGCGAGGAGGAAGTGCGTGCGGTCTGGCCAGGTGCTTGGCAAATGCCAACCTCCTCTCCCTCCAAAGCACCAAGCCCAGTACTGCCCCCTGCCCCTTGCACAGCTGGCCCACGGCGCCCTGCACCCAGCGTGTCCCTTGGGCCTCTGACTATCCGTGCGCACAGCTTGGGGCAGCTCAGGCCCGCGAGGGAGGGGGGTGCGGG
>NW_006292094.1:7267460-7269135 GCF_000327345.1 Myotis davidii | reverse complement strand
CGCCCGGGCCGCCAGCTGCAGAGGCCGAGATAAGTCGTGGGGGACTCCAGTGGGCGCAGGGGAGGCCCGGCCTGTCTTATCAGGGAGTCCCAGGCGCAGGGAGCAAGGGGCAGGGAAGACCCCACCCATCGCGGACACCGCTGGCCAGTCCGTCTGATGAGTCGGGGACTTGGCACCTCTGCCTCCTTCCTTGGTGACATGGGAGCAGGCGGCCTGCAAGGGGGGGCAGGCTGCGGGGCGGCCCCTGGGCCTCCTGTCTGTAGGCTCTCGGGCGCCTGTGCCGCTGCCCAGCCCCCGACACCTCCCCCCGTCACCCCACCTGCTGGACACCCAGACACAGGGCCGGCCAAGACTTGCGTCCTCCGCTGCCCTCAGCCCGCCCCTCCTGCTAGGCCCTGCCCATGTGGTGACCCCGACCTCCAGGCTCCCAGAGGGCGGGCAGCACCCAGACCCGCTCCCCCAGCTCTGCAGCCGCGTGTCCCACGAGGGAGAGGACAGGAGGCACCTCCAGGTCTCAGCTCCTCCCACCCGCGGGGCTTTGCACGTGTGACCTCCCACGGAGGGCGGGGCTGGCATAGAGGAGGCCGCGCGTGCCCCCGCCTCGGGGCACAGGGCAGGGCATTCGTGGTGGGGTGAGCTCCTCGTCCTGTCCTGCTCGGAGCTGGGACGCTGCCCCCAATTCCCAGACTTGGCACCACGGGCCCCTTCCACCTCGCGCCCCGCATCCATCAGCACTGGCCCTGCCGGGACAGAGGCCACGAGAGTCATAGCAAACCCAGGGGTTTATGTATAAATAACCCGGCTGGTGGCCCCGGCACCCCAGGCCCCCACGGGGAGCCCCTCCGGGGTGAGGGCTGGCCAGGGCTCCGTGGCTGAGGGATGTGCAGCAGCGCCCAAGAGGACCAGAGCCAGGCCCAGCCGGGACCCGCCCACGGCCTGAGCTGATGCTGTGCCTGCAGCCGCCCAGCCTGGGACCCGCTGTCAGGGCGGCCACGCGGCCCGAGGGCATGGCCAGCTGCACCGGCAGGTCCCTGGGCTCCTGGACACGCACAGGCGCCCTCTGCCAGGGGCCGGGCAGGAGGCTCTGGGAGGGGCGGACCTTTGGCCTTTGGCGGAGGGTCGGGGGCGAGGAGCCCTGCCCTTTCCCAGCGGCCAGACCACCCGGCCCTACGGCTCCTCCAAGGGGATCAGCATCCTCTTCTCCAGGCTGCGGCTCCTCCGGTCCCCGCCCACCGCGGGGAGGGCGCGGGGCCCCGGGGCCTCCTGAGTGGCCTGCTGCGTGTAGTGCTGGTAGGCGGGCGAGAAGTTGTGAATGGCGTCGCGCACCATGTCCTGCGTCTGGGTCTCCCTGGGCCCATCTCCCCTCGAACCCCAGCCGGGCATAGCCTGCTCCTGCCTCCGGGGGCTGCCCAGCCAGACCCCACGAGGTCACAGGTGGGGGACGCCTTGGGTGGCCAGAGCAGCCCCAGGCCACTGCTGCCCGAATGGGCCATTTTCCAGGGACATGAGTTCATGTGGTATTTATCCGCTCTCCAGTTCCATCCATGCTGTGACAAATGGTAAGAGTTCCTTTTTCTTCTTCCTCTTCTTAAAGAATACCTTTCAGCATTTCATATAATGCTGGTTTGGTGGTGATGAACTCCTTTAGCTTTTTCTTATCCGTGACGCTCTTTAT
>NW_006292094.1:7267155-7267365 GCF_000327345.1 Myotis davidii | reverse complement strand
ACACCCATGCCATGCCCAGCTGAGCCCTCCGGGAGCTCCCTCCTCACCCGCTGGCAGGGCGCCTACCTGGCGAGCTGTCCTTCTTCTCCGCGTACACCTGGCAGGTGAAGGCGTAGCGCAGGGCGATGGAGGCGAAGAGCATCTCCACGCAGATGATGAAGTTCTGGTAGCCGGCGGCCAGCGTGCCGGCCCCCACCCTGCCGTCCGTGC
>NW_006292094.1:7266145-7266375 GCF_000327345.1 Myotis davidii | reverse complement strand
GTGTGTGCTGTGTGCACACATGAGCATCGCATGTGCTGTCACATGTGCACGTGTGTGCATGCATGAGCATCGCGTGCTGTCACATGTGCATGTATGTGGTGTGTGTGTGTGTGTGTGTGTGTGCATGTGGTGTGTGTGTGTGTGTGGACCGTGGCCCCGGTGCCTGGAATCCAGCCCTTGCTCTCCCTGGGGTGGGCTGGCTGCTGCCTGGGCCTCGGGCCTGGGCTCCT
>NW_006292094.1:7263490-7265353 GCF_000327345.1 Myotis davidii | reverse complement strand
GGGGTTGGGGGTCGGGGAGGCGCTTACTGGATGGGCTTTCCCCGAATCTCAGCCATGATGGCGCTCTCCCCGCCCAGGTACTGGAAGCACAGGCTCAGGAAGCTGTAAATGACGAAGGCTGCGGAGCCCGGGCAGCAGGCGCGGTGAGCCTGGGCGGCCAGTGGCACCGCCTCCAGGAAGCCTCCCCGACCCCCACGCTGAACCCATTTCTCAGGACACGCTGAGGCTCAGGTCACCTGGCAGGACCCGCCCCCACGGGGCTCCCAGCTCAGCTCTGGGACCGACTCGCCCCTGGGGGCCCACCGCCCGGGAGAGCCCCACTTCCCTCTGGGCTCTGGGCGGCCCGGCTGACCCCCCTCCGCCCCCGCCCCGCGCACGGCTGGTCCTAGCTGTTGGGCAGCCCCCCACCAGAGGGCCCCGCGAGGCCAGACTCGGGCCTCACCTTCGTAGCAGTCCCGCAGGGAGTCCAGGTAGACGTAGTGCTGCTGGCTCCCCAGGAGCAGGAGGCTGAGCCAGGAGTCGAAGGAGTAGACGGGCACCACGAGCAGCAGGCGGATGACGTACCGCTGCTCGCTGGGCACCGTGTAGGCACGCAGGTGCAGGTAGATCTGGGGGAGGGAGAGCGGCTGGGGTGTCCGCACCCTGTGGGGTCACTCACCCACTGGGGGTGCATGTGCTCACTCACTCATCCACTCACTCATTCATTCACTCACTCATCCACTGACTTATTTATTCACTCACTCACTCACTCATTCATTCACTCACTCATTCACTACTCATTCATTCACTCACTCATCCACTCATTCATCTGAGGAGACCCTGCAAGGGGCAGTCCCAGTCCCAGTGGGCACACATTCCGGAAGGCAGTCTGGCATTTCAGCGGGGACAGGAGAAGGGCTGGTACCCTTTGGCCGCCCTCTGGTGTAGGAGAGGAAGAAGGGCTTGACCGGTGTGGCACAGTGGTTGTCAATCTATGAACCGGGAGGTCAGGGTTCAATTCCCGGTCAGGGCCCAGGCCCAGGTTGTTGGCTCCATCCCCAGGGTGGGGCGTGCAGGAGGCCGATCGATGATTCTCTCCCTGATCATCACTGATGTTTCTATGTCTCTCTCCCTCTCCCTCTCCCTTCCTGAAATCAATAAAAACTTATTTTAAAAAGCCATGAAGGATGCTGGTCCCGGCCGCGCACCGTGAGGACCACGCAGGGCGGTGGCCGCTGGTTAGACTGTGGTGCAGCCACGCACCAGGGTGCCACACGGCCAGGAAAATGGGACGCCCTGGCAGGATGGGGCACAGATATGTCAGGTGACGAGCCAAGCAGCACCTGAGTATTGGAAATGCACCGTCAAGATGGAGGAAAGAAGCGCCGTCTCCCCCTGGACAGCAGGAAGCAGGGGTGACAACAGCTCGTCTGCAAACCCTTCTAGGTTTTTCTATGGAACATAAAAAGGCGACAGGCCCTGGCCAGTGTTGCTCAGTGGATAGAGCATCAGCCTGCGGACCAAAGGGTTCCGGGTTCGATTCCGGCCAAGGACACGTACCTTGGTTGCAGGCTCCTCCCCGGCCCGGGCCCTGGTCAGGGTGCATGGAGGAGGCAACCCATCGATGTGTTTCTCTCACATGGATATTTCTGTCTTTTCCTCTCTCCCTAAAAATTAACGGAAAAATATCCTCGGGTGAGAAAAAAAGTGACAGGGCCTTTCAGAGGAAGAGGCCCGGGAGCTGGGCCTGGCTGCGCACTCTGAGGGCTCCCAGGAGGAGGCGCCGTGAGCAGAGGGAGAGGGCGTGGCAGGGCAGGCTGCACAGAGGGCGTGCCCCCGCAGAGGCCTGTGTGCCCAGCTTCCCCGGGGCAGCTCGAGGGCAGC
>NW_006292094.1:7261543-7263174 GCF_000327345.1 Myotis davidii | reverse complement strand
GCTCTGGGCTGCTGCCTCCACCATCCCGCCACCATCCCGCCACCATCCCGCCACCATCCCGCCACCATCCCGCCACCATCCCGCCACCAGGCAGTGAGCTGTGGCTTCATGCAAATCAGACGTGCCACCTGCCTGCCCGTCTTCCTGTCCAGCTGCAGCTCCTGCCTCCCACAGGCAGTCCTCCCTGAGGGCCCCACAAGAAGGCACCACCCCTCCCACCCCTCAGCTCCCCGGGGTCTGCCTGGCCCCCTCACACGCTGTGTCTGCTCTATGTCTGGTTATTTGAGGCCACGGAACAGGCGACTCGCCGAGAGGGGTACCCACTTCCCGGCTTGCCAGTCTCCTGCTGCCCCCTGCACCAGCCCTCTTGTCAATCCAGTCCCCACGCCGGTGCCAGCTGAAGCATCCCGAAGGGCAGTGCTGCTCGCAGCTCCCCCTCAGCAGCTGTCTGTGGCTCCCCAGCACCCCCTGCTGAAGGCCGCTCCACCCAGGTGGGCCTCGCCCTGGCTGCCACCAGCTCCTACCTCCCAACTTTGCTCACACGCCTCACAGGGGCAGACATGTCCTCTGGGCTGGGCACACTGCTCGGTCCCCCGCTTCCCTCACGAGAAGTCTGAGGGGCAGCTCTGACCCCGCTCCTGACGCTCAGTGCCCCACAGAGCGAGTCCCAGCCCTCAGCCGCCTTCAGGGGAAGCAGCCATACCTCTGGAGGAAGCGGGACCTTCCCCTGCGGCTAGGGAGCCTGGGAAAGACCCTGCCCTCTCTCAGCCTCAGTCTTCTCCTCTGTGAAATGGGACGATACTGCTGACCTCAGTGAGCAGGGCTGGTGAGCAGGGGTGACGGGCCCTCTGCCCTCTACCTGGCAGACCTCATCTTCAGGCCCACTCCCCTGCCCTCCCACCCCCCGCCTGTGCCCTGGCTTGTTGCCACCTTGGAGAGCCCCGGGCACGGCTCCTCCATCTCTCCGGCCTCTGACGGCATCACCAAGGCCACGGCTTGAGGTCCCACCATCCCAGCAGGGCCAGGCTGAGCTGTGGCCATGTCTCACCATGAGCCATGTCCCGAGGGAGGCGCGGAGGGAGGCTTACCTGGTGGCAGGTGAGCACCAGGGCTGTCCACACGAAAACGCCGGAGATGCCGCGGGCCAGCGCACTGGTGAGGAACAGCTGGGGGGCGGCCTGCGAGCTGTTCCCCACGTGGTCCATCTGCAGCCCCGAGGGCTCCGTGGGCATGGCCGGCGGGGGGCTGGGCGGCAGCCAGGTTGCTGACACCTGGGAGGCACCTCGCCGCAGGAGTCCTGAGGTGTCAGCCATCTGCAGGGGCAGGGAGGACACGGGGAGAGAGCAAAGTGTCTGAAAGCAGCCCAGGGCCGGAGGGGAGGGCGGGCTCCCCCTTCAGGCAGCCCACACACGCCTGGAGGACAACCCTGCCCCCTTCTCTGTCTCCCGCAGCCCTGGCGCCCTGTGCACAGGGACGCAGCTCCAAGGCCCACGGCTCCGAGGCCCGGCCTGGGCGCCTCCGTCCCGGGCTCAGCCACCTGGGCGCAGACGCCAGCTCCTGCCTGTGACCTGGGCCGTCCCCCCTCTACGGCCAGGCTTGTGGGGAGCCCGCTTTTTAGGGGCCAAAGTTGT
>NW_006292094.1:7260660-7260897 GCF_000327345.1 Myotis davidii | reverse complement strand
GCGGGCAGGGGACGGGGCTCTGGGAGGAGACAGCGGTGACGCTTCACAACATCGCGGCGCATTCAGTGCCTTGGAAACTGGTGAGATGTGTTCCGGGAATCCCACCTCGGTTTAAAACCCCTTCCCCAAGGGGTGCCCTGGAAACGTTTCTGGGTTTGGGGGCGCAGGGAGTGACAGCGGGGCACTGGGCTCTGCCTGGGCACCCGACTCCCCGCTCCCAGCCCCCCCAAAGGTGCC
>NW_006292094.1:7258962-7260083 GCF_000327345.1 Myotis davidii | reverse complement strand
CAGCGCAGACCGGGGCCCAGGGGCCTCGAAGGGCGAAGACTCAGGACAGGGGCAGGGGCAGGGCTGTCCGGGACCCAGGGACCCACTCGCTCGCCGGGCGGGGAGGCCAAGGTCTAGGTCCTTCCCAGGCGGACTCTGGGACCAGTGAGCACACAGCAGGGCCACGGTGGTTCGATGCGGGGACTCCCAGCTGGGTCAGCAGGGCCACTCGGACGGCTCCGAGGGTGCTGGCTTCGCTCTGCGCGCGCTCTCTCTCGCTCCCTCTCTCCCTCCCTCCCTCTTAAAAAATATATTTATTGATTTCCGAGAGGAAGGGAGAGGGAGATAGAAACATCAACGATGAGAATCATTGATCAGCTGCCTCCTGCACTTCCCACACTGGGGACGGAGCCCACAACCCAGAGGTGTGCCCTGACCAGGAATCAAACCGTGACCTCCGGGTTCACAGGTCAACACTCAACCCCTGAGCCAGGCTGGCGGGCAGCTTGCACTGTGCGGGAAGGTGGGCGGAGGCCTGGAGGTCTCCTGTCCCCATAGCTCTGCCAGCGACGAGTGGGGGCGAGGGGATTTTTAAAAACTATTTTTATATTTTTTAGGGGGCGAGGGGATTGTTAAAAACTATTTTTATTTATTATTTTGTTTTAGGGGCAAGGGGATTTTTAAAAACTATTTTTATTTATTTTGGGGGGGGGGGCGTGGGGATTTTGACATCAGACTGAGTTGGTTTATGGTTCCCGAGGGCCCCTGGTTCCCGGGAAGGTCCTTCGGCTCCAGGCCCCCTGATGGTGGAGGCGAGACCCAGTGTCCCCTGGGCTGTTCTCGCACCTGTCCTCCCGGCACATTCTTGTTTAGCCACCTCCTCCAGGAAGGCCTCCTGAGAGCCCTGCTCTGAAGCTTCCCCACTCCAGAGCCTCTTGTACACCTTGGGCAATGGCTTTGCCTCGCGGGGCAGCTTTGGCTTCGGCCTGGCCCTTCCTGCCAGCATGGACCTTGGGTGCCTTTCATAAACCTGGGCTCCACTCGGCCACCTCACAGCCCCTGCTGCTCTGGGATCTGCTTTCTCATCTGTTGAGGCGAGTCTGGGGCCTCCTGCCCCTCCCTGGGGTGGGGCATGCAGGTCT
>NW_006292094.1:7256505-7257776 GCF_000327345.1 Myotis davidii | reverse complement strand
CCGGGGGAGCGGCTTGTGAGCTGGGCTGAGTGGAGGGGGAGGTGGTCTGGGGTAGGGCCCTCTGCTCCCCTCTCTGAGCCTCAGTTTTGGCGTCTGGAATATGGGGATGACCACCCAGTGCTGCTCCTGTCAACCCAGGTGCCCCAGGAAGCCGAGGCCCAGGTTGGACTCATGAGGTGGAGGTCCGGGAGGTGAGGGCAGGGCTGGGGAGGGCCCTGCCCCATCCTGCAGCTGAGGGATCCGCCAGGCGGCGGGAGTCCCTGAGCCCCGTGGCCCGCGCTTCCCACTGAGCAGCCTGCCCGGTGCGCCCACTGCACTGTCGCTGCCGAGGAGCCCAGGGGAGCGGGAGGCAGGGCCGAGGCACAGACACAGGGATGGTCTCCCTGTGAGGCCTGCAGTGAGAGGTCTAGGGGGTCCCCCTGCCGGGGCACAGGGCTCAGCTGTTCCTAGAACCCGGTCAAAGCCCCAACAAGGGGGTCTATTTCCTGGGGTTGCTGCTCCCATGACAACAAACTGGCCTAAACCAACAGGAACACGTGCTCCCCCGTTCTGGGGCCAGAATCTGAAATCAGGGCGTCTGGGGCTGTGCTCCCTCAGAGGGCTCCAGGGAGGGTCCTTCCTGCCTCTTCAGCTTCTGGGGGCTCCTGCCACATCCCTTCCATCTCGGCCTCCTTCCTCATGAGACCCCTCCAGTTTCACGTGTCTCCACGCCCTTACCCATGTGCTCACTTAGGCCAAACATTTAACTCACTCACCCCTAATCCTTGGCAGGGCCGGAGCGGACAATTTCTGGGCCTTACGTGGCCCGTGGGCCGGATGTCCCCCACTCCTGCTCTACAATCAACGACGACATAGAAATGGAAAAAAGCTGGTCACAGCTGCTGCCGCCGGAGGACTCAGGCCCAGCTGGCTCGTTCCGCCTGGTGTCCTGCCAGCCGGGCACATCGTGGGTGGGCTCCTCTGTTTCCAGGCCAAGGGACTGACCAGCCCAGCAACCCCATCGACCCCCGGCTTCGTTCCCTCCTCCTGTCCTGCCCCTGCCCGCGTCCCTCCCAGGCCCGTTGCTTGGCCTCCAGGGAGAACCTGCGCGCCCTGGGCCGCTTGTACCTGCCCCTCAGCTGAGTCTGCTGCAGGCCTGGGTGCGCCGGGGGCCTTGGATGCTCTGGTTACCAGCGGGCACCCTGGCTCCTTCAGGGACACGGCCTCTGGGGTGAAGTGGTGTGACCCTCAGAATTGCAAATGTGGGAGTTTTCCTCCAGGAGCCCCCACCC
>NW_006292094.1:7252927-7256353 GCF_000327345.1 Myotis davidii | reverse complement strand
CCCGCACCCAGCTCACTTCCTTTGTGGCTCCCTGGGCCACTGGGGCAGGGCTCCATCACGGTGTGAGGGTGCTGGGCCCACCTGGAGGCCCCGCCCTCTGCTGTCCTCACAGCAGCAGGGTGGGCCCCGGGGGAAGCTCTGGCCTGTTCTGACCCAGACAACTCTCCATGGCTGGCCAGCCCTCCCTGCCCAGGTGCACCTGGGCCACACCCTCCCCAGGCCCCGACCACTCCAGGACCAGTCCTCCCCCGCCCACCGTCCTCTGGGGGAGGGGGCACACGTTGGCCGTAGACCCCATCTCAGCATGGGCTGTGTCTGGATCACTGACCAGGTGTGGCTTTGGGTGGCTGCTCCTCTGGCCCGTGTGGTTGAGGGTCTGAGGCCACTTCAAAGTGGGACAGTGCTGTCACCCCCAGAGGGTGGCACAGCCCCCCCCCCCCAGGTCTGTTTCCCTTCTTCCCGGGAGCCTGAGGGTGTCTTGGGACAGCCCCTCCCACTGGTTGAAGGAGTGCCCACCTGCTGGCAGGTGGGGCGGGGAGGGGATGAGCTCATTACCAGGAGGCCCAGGCTGGGGGTGTGGGCCCAGCAGCAGGGAGGTGCTCCCCATCTGTGAAGTGGTGCAAAGATCCTCAGGGTCCCAGACGGTGTGGGGATGAAAATTAACAGAGGAAGGTGCCCGGTGCCCCAGTGGGCTTGCGACACCTGCTCAAGGGCTCGTCTCTGGGTTTTTCTCTTAGAGACTTTCTCCTGATTTCTCCCCCTTTCCTCTCCCTCCCTCCAGTGCCACGGTCCTCTGTCCTGTGCAGTCCTGCCCGGCCCTGGGCCCGCCACCTCTGCCCAGCGGTGAGGGGCCTCCCCGTCCTGTGCAGCCCACCCTCGGGCTCTTGTGGGCTGACAGGAGACACTGAGCCTGTGGAGACGGCTGTCCCTGCCCTGGGCGCTCAGGGTCCTGCTGGGGAGCATGCTCATCAGAATGTCCTCACTTCTCACCCTGGTTGGTGTTGCTCAGTGGATAGAGCGTCGGGCTGTGGACTGAAGGGTTCCAGGTTCAATTCTGGTCAAGGGCACATGCCTGGGTTGCGGGCTTGATCCCCAGTAGGGGGTGTGCAGGAGGCAGCTGATCCATGATTCTCCCTCATCATTGAAGTTTCTATTTCTCTCTCCCTCTCCTTTCCTCTCTGAAATCAGTAAAAATATATTAAAAGAAAAAAAAGAGTCCTCTCTCCCACTTCCCCAGGCTCAGAGCCTTCCACTCCTCACCACCTGTCCAGAACCCGGGTCCTCACTGCCACCGAGCCGTGTCCCACGTGAGACAGGCGTGGCCTGTTCCTGGCGAGGTCCTTGCAGCCTTGCCGAGCCCTTCCCACCTCCTCCCTTTGCTGGAAACTCCCTCCCCTGGACGGTCCCATGCCTGTGCCCCCTGCCCATTGAGGTGACCACACACAGCGAGACGGGAAGAATGGAATGGAGGTCAGCGCCCCGTCAGCCCCATCTCACTCAGAAGAGCCTCAGAAGCAAGATGAGGGCGAGACACAGCTCCCGGCCGCCTCACCGTGGGAACCAAGCCCCTGTGTCAGCCACTCAAGCTCCTCCCCCTGCAGGCCCACTGTGCGGAGACTGGAGCCCACAGCTGTCAGGAGGGCGGGTGGGGCAGCTTGGATTCTGCACTTGTTTTAATACAAAAGCAATTCCCTCCACTTGCTGGTACCACACATTGAGGGCCAGGACTCCTTTCAATTCCCACAGCCACTGGGCCCGGGTGAGACCATCCCGACTCTCCCACACGCGCTCCCGCGCTCCCTCCATCCAAGGTCAGGGTCACAGGCCAAGCAGGAGTCTGGGGAGACACGCTCCTCTCCTCGGCTTCCAGGGTGCAGGAGGGCTCCCAGCGAGTCCCCGCCTTCCCCCTGGCTCTGTGGAGCCGCAGGTGTGGCTGCAAGTCCAGGTCACCACACCTGGCAGGTCTGAATCACCTCCTTCAAGGCCCGCAGCCCCTCCATGCTCCGGTCCTTCACGGCCATGGCCAGGAGGACGGCTCTGTTTCCGGCTTCTTGAGACACAAAGGTCACCAGGTTCTTGGCGAAGACGTGGATGAGAGGCTGGTGAAGGGAAGGGGAGAAAACCACATCACGTCTGGTTTTCATGCCTGAAGTGTCCCGCGGGGCCCAGACTGGCTTCCCACGCCCCCAGGAGGTCAGCACTCCAGGCATTCGCTGTGACAGTGATCCGAGCTCAGAGGCTCAGAACGCGCCAGGCACCCCCCCCCGCCCCCCGCCCGCAGAAGGCGTCACTGCCGCTGCCTCCTCGGTGCTTCCAGCTCCTGTCTGTCTGCTCTCTGACCCGGGAGGCTCCCGAAGGACAGGTCTGTGGCCGGACTCTGCCCAGGGGAGCATCTTCCCGGACGGAGCACGGCGGCCACCCCACGTCTCACCCCAGGGTCACACTTGGGGAGGGGGTGCGGCTTGCCTGCTGGGTAAGATGCTGAGGGGCTGGGAAAAGCACCCACCCCACCCCAGGCACACAACTCGCACCACGAGGACCCAGAAAACGCTGTCGCCCAGGTGGGGCTGCTGCCCCCCGACACTCCCTGTCCCCTGCCCACGGAGTCCTCCCACCCGTTACCTCGTCCTGCCCGAGAAGAACTTTGGTAGTGAGCGCGGGCTTGCTGATGTCACTGGTCACAGTGCTGGGCTCCAGGGCGACCAGGGTCCCCATCTTCCCGAACTGGGTCACCACCACCAGGATGTGGGTGCTGAAGGCCGTGCAGACCACCTGGGTGGGGACCCCACACACCACTTCCGTCTTCTGTTTGGACGTCACCAAGGGCTTGCCCTCCATGGCCAAGTCCCTGTGATGGCGCCTTGGCTGACATGAGACAGGAAGGGGAGAGCCGACCCACGGCCACATCACAATTACAACCACAGCCCAGAACAACCTCATCAGAACCGCCTGAACGCTGGCGGAATGGGAGCCCCACAACCAGAGGAGAGAGGAGGGTGCGCTGACAGTGGTGGGGGTGGAGGCGTGGAAGGGGCAGGTCCCACACCCTCCTGAGCCGTTTTTCCAATCGGAAGGGATGTCTTGGCTGCAGAGGCACAAGGGGTCCCAGCCCCACACCGGCCCCCAGCCCGGGCTCCAGGCTGGAAGAGAAGTCCCTGGAACTACGGGCTGTAGGACCCAGCGGGGATTGGGGCTCCGTGACATGGAGGCTGCTGCAGACCCAGGCTCCATTTGAGAGGCCGGTGCACTATCTCCTACTCCCAGCACCGGGCGGCTCTGGGGACCCAGACACAAACGGCAAACGGGGGGGGCTGGACTGTCTGGCATGGGCAGGGCTTCAGGGGTGGCTTCCTCCTGGGGTGCTCACAGGGGTCACTGTTCCTGCGCTGGAACCTCCCCTGCTGCAGGGTGACTGGCACCCGTATC
>NW_006292094.1:7251563-7252896 GCF_000327345.1 Myotis davidii | reverse complement strand
ATTCCCTGAGGCCCCGCCCAAGCTGTTTCCCGCACTTTTCCATGTGAACGGCCTGTCCTGCCTCAGGCTTCAGCCTTCGCTAAAACCTCTCAGAAGAGCTGCAGCTGGCGACAGCGTGCCCCAGCCTATAGCTAGAAGGCCCACGGCCCGGCTCTGGCGCCAGCCTGCCTTGCTTCACAGCGCGGCCTCGCCCGGGCACCCCCAAGCCCGTCCAAGGTCTGAAGCTCTCTCCGTGGCTCCTGCCAGGTGGCCCCGGCCAGTGGCTGACCTTGCGCCCACGGCACAGCTTCCGATCACAGCAGGTGACAGCGCCACACACCGTGACTTGTGTCTGGGTGGAGGGGCTGCACTAACATGGTGTTATAACATTCTCTGGTCACGTTATCTTTGCACTCTTGATGGTTCATTTTTTACCAACTTTCTAGATAATTTATCTTATTCCAGAACCTCCTTCTAGAGTCAAAGAACCCCCACAATGGGACGAAGGCTGCTTCTTATCCTGTTTTTAGGATAAAGTTGTTGTCAGAACTATTTTTATTCTGATTTTAAATAATTGATTTTTTACTCGGACACAGCAGCTCCACCCCGCACACGGGAGGGGCACGGGGCGGAAGAGGTTAGCCAAGGGTCCCACCCACGGGCACCGACTGCAGGGTGGTGGGGGCGGGGCGATGGGGCAGCAAGAAGGCATATCCGTAAAGCTCTCAGCAATAGAGATTTAAGAACAAAATAAACACGTGTATGTTAAAAAAAAAAAAGAGAGAGTACTGTTCCCAGAAAACAAAACCAAGGCAGGAACGGAGGGAGCTTGGAGAAAGGGAGGAAAGGGGCAAGTCGACCCGCGTCAGCGCCCCCGTTGGTGTGCGGGATGCTGCACGGGCAGGCGGGCAGGTTACTCAGAGGAAACATCAGGGGTGGGGGGGTTCTCGCCAGACCAGCCAGAGGGGTTCAGGCCTAGGTGACCTGGACCCCTCCCCCGGGGAGGGTGGGCAGATATGGAGGCCGGGGCTTCTTGCCGAAACTGGAAAATGCAGAAACAACACCGACGCCCGAAAGTGCAGCCTCGTGGAAGTCGAGTCGGGGAGCCTCGTGGGGTGACTCAAAGGAAACATCAGGGGTGGGGGGGTTCTCGCCAGACCAGCCAGAGGGGTTCAGGCCTAGGTGACCTGGACCCCTCCCCCGGGGAGGGTGGGCAGATATGGAGGCCGGGGCTTCTTGCCGAAACTGGAAAATGCAGAAACAACACCGACGCCCGAAAGTGCAGCCTCGTGGAAGTCGAGTCGGGGAGCCTCGTGGGGTGTGGCCCCTCCAGCGGGCGGGGTCTGTGGGCGCC
>NW_006292094.1:7231845-7232060 GCF_000327345.1 Myotis davidii | reverse complement strand
GGTGAACAGCGGGGTTCCGGCTCCCGGGAAACGCCCGGCTGGGCGCCAGTGAACCCGGTGCCGGGCCTTCGGGGCCAGCGGGGCGTGTGTGCTGCTGTTTCTAAGGTGTGTTCGCCTGGACGCACGAGGACCGGGGACGGACAGCTGTGGCAGCGACCAGCCCTGCCTGCAGCCGGAGCCCCGGGGCGGGGGCTGACCGGCTGGGCGGGGGGACG
>NW_006292094.1:7229400-7231548 GCF_000327345.1 Myotis davidii | reverse complement strand
CTTGCACCCCCCGGGCAGAGGACAGCGCACACCCCTGGGCACCCAGCGCAGTCCAGGCGGTGTAAGTGCTTTATTAGTGACTCGGTCACAGCCCCGCCGAGAAGGAAGCTGCCGCGCTGACCAGGGCTGATCGGGCTTCCCACCTTTCCCGCCCTCTTTTATAGTTTTTTATGCTCTTCAGCCTCCCGTGCACCAGGCGTTGGGCCGGAGCGCGGACCGTCCGGCTGAGCTGTCTCAGTCCAGGACGAGGTAGTGAAAGGGGATTTGATGGGTGCACCCGGCGCCTTGAGCAGGAGACCTAAGTCCAGCTAGTGGTCCCCCCCCCTCCTCCCCATCTCTCGGGGTCGGTGTTTGGGTGACTATAGCTCGTCTGGATCCCCTGGCCGCCCGCGCACCAGTCCTCTTGTGCCTCTGCTGTCCCCGTCACTCTCCGGCCACTTCCTAGGCATGATTCGTGGTCTGCTGTCCCCGTCACTCTCCGGCCACTTCCTAGGCATGATTCGTGGTGCAGGAGGGAGGACACCTGGGGGGCAGGGGGGGCGGGGGGGCAGTCGGGCCTTCCTGGTGGCATCTCTGTCGGCTCCCTGTGTCCCTGATGGGCCTAAAGCAGCGTTGCCTGAGCTGCAGGCACTGATTCTGCTGGTAGTGAGAGCTCTGTCTTCCCGTGGGGCTTTCAGAACTTTACCCTTAATTACTGGTCTCCTGTCACACATGCCCAGGTAAATGGGGGGCAGGGGGGGCGGGGGGGCAGTCGGGCCTTCCTGGTGGCATCTCTGTCGGCTCCCTGTGTCCCTGATGGGCCTAAAGCAGCGTTGCCTGAGCTGCAGGCACTGATTCTGCTGGTAGTGAGAGCTCTGTCTTCCCGTGGGGCTTTCAGAACTTTACCCTTAATTACTGGTCTCCTGTCACACATGCCCAGGTAAAGGGGAAGGAGGAACCCCCCCAGCCCCCCCCCCCTCACACACACACACTGCTCAACCTCCCTTTCTCCTAATGTTACAGGCAGGGTGGGGAGTCGTGTGCTGACACCACAGCAGTTTGGGTGTTAACTCTTCCTCGTGGGTTAACACACCCCCCTCGCACCCCCCACTCAGAGGCCTTTCCGTCAGGGCGCATCCCGCCCCCCAGCCACAGCACCTCTCCCCTGGGGAGCCCCGGCACCCCAGTATGTTTACTCCCGTTCTGCTGACTTAACTCCTGTACAACCCAAGGCTAGTCCAGTGAAGGCTGCTCTCTCCAAAGTGACTCCTGGCGGCCCCACGTAGAAGGCACGCGTTCCAAACATTGTCGCCGTAGACGCGCAGGTGGCGGCCCAGGCCTGAGCGCGCCGCCGTGTGGCTTTTGTGCGTGGCCTTGTGTCCGGCTTCTTTAGCTCAGCGTCATGCTTTTCTTTTGAAATAGTTTTTATTGATTTCAGAGAGAGGAAGGGTGAGGGGGAGAGAGAGAAACATTGACCTGCTGCCTCCTGCACACCCCTGCTGGGGGTCGAGCCCGCCACCAGGCGGTGCTGTGATGGGAATCAAACCAGTGACCCCGAACACCAGATGACGTTCAACCCCTGAGCCTCAGCATCATGCTCTTGGGGTTCGTCGACGTGTCAGAGCGTCTCGCCTTTGGAGGGACTGGTTCCTGCCTGCTGAGTAGCCGGGAGGTTCGCTCACATCACGGTGGCAAAGGGGCCTCCCCGTGGGCTCGATGCCCATTTAGTAGCGTCCCCCCCCTCAGGGTCTCTGCACGCAGGGCCTCTGCAGGGGCACCGGGACCGGGGGTGGCAGTTACCAGGCGGCCTGGGTCCCGGGTCCCCTCGGCTGGTCTGTAACTGTCAACACAGCCTCCACCGCCCGTTCAGGCCCCGGGGTCCATACCACCGCCCGTCCCTGGAGAAAGGTCGTGATGGTAGAAGCGGGGTCCCCTGTATCAGGAAATAAGCGTGGGAAGCAGAGGCGGCAGGTGGGGCGGGGGCTGAGGCCACCCTCCCTGCTGTGTGCCCCCCATCTCCGGGGGCAGCTCTGCTGGGGAGGAGGGACGTGCGTGTGGCTTGCCCAGCCTGGTCACTCCCCTCCTTGGCCGCTGCCCGTGTGACTGGCTGTGCCCCCAGCAGAGCCTCCGGTCACAGGGACACGGGGATGACCAGCGCAGAAGTGGAGG
>NW_006292094.1:7229062-7229263 GCF_000327345.1 Myotis davidii | reverse complement strand
TGTAAGAACGTAACTGCCACTGAGGTTTTCTCGGAGAAAAAGAATTAAAGGCAGCCAACTGAAAATCGCATGTATTTTAATACAAAACAGACCCTGGGTCTCTGAAATGCAAATGTTTCCCAAGGGAAATTAACGAAAACCGTTAAAACCGAGCCCAGTTTCCAGGGACCCGGGGAGCCGTTCATCCAAAGGGGAGCGGCC
>NW_006292094.1:7228034-7228906 GCF_000327345.1 Myotis davidii | reverse complement strand
TGGGACCGTTGCTGCGCGGCACTCACGCCTCCTGCCATTGGCTCAGCTCTTTTTATTTTTAATAAATTTTTATTGATTTCAGAGAGGAAGGGAGAGAGAATCATCAATGCTGAGAGAGAATCATCGGTCGGCTGCCACCCGCACGCCCCCTACCGGGGATCAAGCCCACACCCGGGCCATGTGCCCCTGACCGGAATCGAACCTGGGACCTTTCAGTCCACAAGCCGACGCTCTGTCCACTGAGCCAAACCGGTTTCGGCTGCTCAGTTCTTTAATAAAGGAAACTTCGATCCACGTACAATTCCTGAAAGCCTTTCTTTCAACTTTTTACATTCTTACTTCCCTGGGAAGGAAGCCACCCCACACGGGCTGTGGAGCCCACAGCGAAGGAGCCAGACCACCCGGGCCCGTAGGCACCCTCTTGTCTCCTAGGAGGAGGGGACAGAAGCCCGGGCTTCTGGCCAGGGGCCGTGACAAACGCCTGCTGACCGGGGGGGCATTCACGTGGGCAAAGCACGGGGGCGGGGGGTGATGGGAGGGAGCAACCAGGCCCTGCCCGGCTCTCACCAGCCAACCGCCTGGGACAGCTCCTCCCTCGCCCGGCCTCAGTGGCCGCGCCTGTGAAATGGGAGACACCTGCTTGGCCACCCACTCAGTGAGCGCCCCCTGCTGGGTGCTGGTCTGGGCCCACCTCCCCGCAGACAAGACGAGCAAACAGCTTCGGGTCCCAGGAGAGAGCGGGAGAATCCTCCTGCCTCGGACGACAGGCAAGGGCTGCAGAGTGTGTGTGTGTGAGTGAGAGGGAGAGGGAGAGGGAGAGAGAGACCTCCTAGGAAAACGGCTGCGAAGAGGGAGCGGGAGGCAGAGGTCGG
>NW_006292094.1:7224124-7227663 GCF_000327345.1 Myotis davidii | reverse complement strand
ATGGGCCGATGGGCCGGGCGTGGGCAGGGCAGACCCGGCCTTGCCCAGCAGGTCCCTCCGGGGTCACAGGTCTCAGGCAGGTGGGTGTGAGGTGGTGCCTCTGGGCGTGGGGGTCACAGGGAGGGCACGCATCTGCCACCAGCACCTGCTGCCTCCTTGTCTGGCCCGCCGCCCGCACCCTGCCCCCTGCTGCCCGGTTCTCCCCACGTGTGTCTGGCACCCTCGGCATCCCCAGGGCCGCGGCCCCGAGGCGCACGGGAGCGGAGTGCCGGAACCGGAGGGAAGAGGGGGCATCGGGCTTAAACTCGTTAAACCCACGAACCCTGGGAGCAGCGGCTGCACCGGCCGCGTAATCTCGTTGGGCCGCGGTAATTTGTTTAGCTGTGCTGATCGCTGAAGGTTAATTCAATTGGACTCGGTTATTTATTTGCGCCCGGATTTGCTAAGTGCCTTTGGAGGGACAGGAGGGCTTCATCCGAGCGGCTTCGCCAGGGGCCGGCCCTGCCTGGGGGACCCTCCCTCCACCCCTCTCCCCACACCTGCCCTCCTGCAGGTGCGGATGTGGCTGGGGTCCTTCTGTGGCCCCCAAGGGTGGGGCGCCTCATCCACACGTCACCCTTCCCCAGCCGCCTGCCCCTCTGTGCCCGCCTCTTCCTCAGGGTCAGCCCAGCCTGCCGCCCCCGGCCTCCCCGCACAGCTCCCCTCATCGCCAGGACGCCTCACTTGCAGGTTAAGTTGCACCTGGTGTTCTCGGAACCCACTCGCTTGCCCGCAGCTCTCGGGGCTTCTCAGCTGTCTCGTCCTCTGCCTCTCACTTCAGGAGGAGGGAGCGGAGGGAGGGGCTGGGGAAGGGGCCCCAGGACAGCCCCCTGACCTCATCTGCCCCCAGCCCACACGGGCACCGGCTGGGGGCACCCTCCCCTCCACCAACAGGGAGCTGGCTGAGAGCGCGGGACACGGGCCGCCCCAGGCCTGTCGGTCGCCCCTCCAAAGGCCTTCCACACCCCAACCTGCCCACCTCACGTCCTGTGCCGGGCACTGAGCAGGTCCCAGGGGTGGAGCTACGCTCTGGACAGTGTCTCATTTAGAAGAACTGAGTTGGCCCCTATGAGCCCTCTTTACAGATGGGAAAACCGAGGCTCCGGAAGCAGGCCTCTCAGGCCTCTGAGCGGATGCTGTGTGCTGACCTATGGGCCCAGCGCTCATCCCACACGGAGGACATTGTGGCCACAGGAGCATCAGCCGCCCCCATGCTCCCCTATGCTCCCCCCCTGACCCTCGGGGTCACAGCCTGAAGTCCTGAGGCATCAAGAATGATCCCCTGAGGTCCCGCCCCAGGGCTGAGCCCTGAGGCCTTGGGGCCGGGAGGAGGGAGGACCTCGCCCGGATCAGAGCTGGGAGGTCTGCCTGGGCCTCGGAGCTGCTCCATGGAGCTCAGAGCCAGGGACAAAGTGGGGCGACCAGGGTCTGAGAACGGAGTTTCTCCACCCACTTTGGGCCTGGGTAGCACCTCAGGGCACCTGGACCCTGGGATGGGACCGCAGGGAGGTGGGGAGCGGCGGAGCCAGGGACCTCGCCTCTTCAGGGGCGGGGCCCATGCAGCATCCGTGGGGTGGGACCCGGGAGTGCGTGGGAGGCTGAGCCCGCAGCCCCGCCCCTCCTAACAGGACACAGGGCGAGGGGGGCGGGCGGGTCCTGCTGCGCGTGCCCCTGTGGATGCTCAGTGCACCCAGATGTCCCTCGGGCCCCACCGTGAGTCCCGGGAGGCCGGCCAACTGCAGAAGCGCTACCGGACAGGAGGCCACAGCCTGGAGGGCGCTGTGACCGGCCAGTGGCCTTGAGAGGACGAGGAGCAGCCGCCCTCTGAGCAGCAGCTGGACGCCCGCCCCTCCCCCTGCAGAGCCCGACTCGCTCACTTGTGAACTTGGCAGGCGTGGCGGCTCCCGGTCGGGAGAAGCGGCCGTTCTGCCTGGATCACGAGGCGGATTGCACTCCACTGGCGGAGAGAAGGTGCAAATGTGATTCCTCGCAGCTGCGGCGGGAGGACGCGCGCAGGGAGGAGGAGAGGCGAGGGTTCTTGTTCAGACAGAAGCGCACGCTCGCTCCGGAGCCCGTCGGCCGCGGCAGTCAGAGGCCGAGAGCCCGAGGAAGCACAGGCCCCGAGCAGAGCTGCCCTACCTGCTTGAATGCCACCAGCAGCGGGGGGCTCGCCCTGACTGTGCGGAGGTGACAAAGCCAGGCCTGTCCTGGTTACAGGGAAGGTGCTGCCGGAGGGGGAGCTGCGAGCGTCTATTGGGGGCTGGCTCTGGGGGGCCGGCGGTGGCAGAGTGATGCCCGAGGAGCAGAATGTGGCACGTTGCCGGCCCGTGGCTGTCGCTGCACAACCTCCGGCGGCTCCAGGGGAAGCAGGCTGAGCAGGGCCTCATCCCGCCCGTCAGGAACCCAATAGGCGCGTGGCCGAGCGGCAGGACGAGCTGCAGGGGCCTTGCTGGGTGGCCAGGGCACGGGCCCCGGACTTGCGCCCTGAGGCAGCTGTGGGGCCCTCTGCGCCCCTCGCCATCTCCAGCCACGGAGCTGGGCCCACGCGGAGAGGGCACCCCTCCCGCCTCTGCCACGGCGGCTGCCCCGCTGCCCCGCAGGCTCCTCTACTGTTTGCAAACAACAGAGTCTGGCGGGAATGTGCGGAGGCAGGATTCCAGGGGTTTGCACATAACAGGGAGGCTCGGGCCACCCCACTGGGCTCAGCACACCCAGCACCTCAGGGCAGCCTCTTCCCCTGGGGGGGGCGACTGGGGGACGAGGCCCAGACACAACAGAGTCTGGCGGGAATGTGCGGAGGCAGGATTCCAGGGGTTTGCACATAACAGGGAGGCTCGGGCCACCCCACTGGGCTCAGCACACCCAGCACCTCAGGGCAGCCTCTTCCCCTGGGGGGGGGGACTGGGGGACGAGGCCCAGACCCTTAGACACCCCCATTCCTACCCCCTCCATCTGCCACCAGACGGGATAGGCTTGTCTCCCTCGAGCTCCAGCTACAAATCCCGGGGAGAGGACGGTGGGGGGCGCACCCTGAGCCGAGGGGGGCGGTCGGCTGCTATGGTCCGAGCTGTGTCCCCCAACTCATCAAGCCCGAACCCCACTCCCTGGAAATGTGGCTGGAAATGTGGAGCCAGGAGGCCCGCCCTGGGCAGAGACGGAAGGGGAAGGGCCGAGGAGCGGGTGGCCTGGGGCTGGCGGTGGCCTGGACGAGTCGGCCATGCTCAGGCCGCTGAGAAGCGCAGCCACGACATGCCTGGTACCCGCGTGCCCACCGCCCGACGGAAGGTGACGACACGGAGACACCCCTTCCCCTTCCCGTGCCCTGACTGGGAACTGAACCGTGACCTCCTGGTTCATAGGTTGACGCTCAGGCTTATCTTACCCCAGGGCCTGGCCCAGGCCATGGAGCCTGAAGCCCCCAAGCTGACATCTCAGACCCGGAGCCCTGCGCCACCACCCCCCCCCCACTCACCTGGTCGCCCCCCCCTCCCCGGGGGCGC
>NW_006292094.1:7221001-7223823 GCF_000327345.1 Myotis davidii | reverse complement strand
GCGGCTTGCAGAGCACACCGTCGCCCTGGCCGGGCTGAGCGCAGTGGCCCGGGGCCCGGGGCTCAGGTCCAGGGTGTGGCCTTCGGGTGGAGGGAAGAGGGGTGGGCATGGGGGGTGGAGGCAGTGGCCCCCCTTCTCTCCCGCTCACGCCCTGCTCTCCAGGGCAGCCCGGCCCCCCTCCCCGAGGCCCGGGTGGGTGGCGACTCCTCGCAGCTGGAGCTGACAATGGAGGGGTTCTCTTGGCCACAGCGCTCTCTGCTCTGGCCCTGCCGGGGCCTTGGGGGAGGCAGACACAGCTAACAGCAAAGGAACCCATTGACCCCCGGGCGACGCCTGCAGCTCACGCAGAGGTGGCCTCCGGACGTGCAGGGCTCTCCCCAGAGCAGGCTCTGAGCAAGAGGGTTTCTGCGTGAGAAGGGGACGGTCACTGGCCTGGGGAGCCCCCCCGGCCCTGCCTTGTGGAGGCGGCTGCTGGGACTCGGTGAGTCTGGGCTCAGTTTGGGGGACCTGTGCTTTCTCCCCCGCTTGTGGGGACGCCCCAGGGAGGGAGCCCCACCCAGCCTGGCTCCTGGGCGGTGGTCACTGTTACTTTTGGTTCAGGAAGCAAACGGCTTGTGTGTGAGCTGTTGCTGCGCAGCAAGTCCCCCCATGATCCTGAAAAGGATGCGCTTCACCGCACGTGCCCTGGGCCGGACCCACGGCCAGACCAGCCCTGCGCCCACCCGGCGGCACTGGTCTTGGGAGCCGGGGGAGGCCCTCGGCCGCTGGGGTGGACGCTCGGGCCAGGATCCGACCACCGTCCTTGCAGAGGCCCAGGGCACAGGCAGCTCCCGAGGAAGACGGCGGTGAGTCCCGTGCTCGCACCCCTTGCCATCAGGAGGCGCAGGTGGAACCAGACACCCTCCGCCTGCGAGGCCCCGTGGACGGCCGCACACGGACCCCAGCGATGCCGGCTCCAGAGGCCCCTCAGAGTCAGAGCCACGCCTGCCCCGGGAGCTCCCCGCTGGCTCCCGACGCCCCAGCGAGACACCCCCTCGCACAGGCGTGTGCGGGATGTTCGCAGCAGCCCTGAGTGTCAAGGACAGAGCAGGCTCCGTCTCCTGACCCTGGGGGAGGTGCCCGCCTGGTCCAGGCCCCGTGATGGGTCTGCAGGTGCCTTTGTGCTGTGGAGGGGCCGGGAGTGGCTCCCATCCTGGGCACCTGGGCAAACAGGGCGGGGCCAGGTGGGTCAGTGGCCAAGAGCCAGAGGTCAGGCCCTGGACTGGGAGCCACTGTGGGTGACCTGGGGCACAGCCCTGCTCCTCTCTCTGACTTTTAATTTTTCTTTTATTTTTTCAAAATACATTTTTATGGATTTCAGAGAGGAAGGGAGAGGGAGAGATAGAAATACCAATGATGAGAGAGAATCACTGATCAGCTGCCTCCTGCCCGCCCCCCACTGGGGATCAAGTCTGCGACCCAGGCATGTGCCCTGCCCGGGAATCGAACCCTGACCCCTGAGCCACACCGCTGGGCTGCCTGACTTTTCTTACCTACAGACCCTGCTCTCATGGGGACTAAGCTGACCACAAACCCCGCAGGCTCCGGGCGAGCCCCGAGATGTGTCTGTGGGGGGCCCCAGGCTCCTTTCCAGCCCTCGGCGTCAGGCCGCTCGGTGCTGCCAGACCCCGTTACCAGTCGGGTGATTAACTAGATTCATGAAGTGGATAGGAGCTCGGATATAAATAAATATTCCTGGAGCTCGTCCACCCCCTGCGGGCATGAACTTTGAATAATTGGAGGGAATTATGCTGAGGACTAATCAAAACTTTTTTCCTTTTGCTAATTACCTCTGGGCTTCATCAGTGTCAGCGTCTAATCAGCTCCAGACATCTTCATCGGCCCTGGGGAGGTGCAGGGAGCAGGCTGGTGTCACATCAGGGGCCAGGAGCTGGGGCGGGGTCCCGCCTGGCCTGGGGTGGGGGCTGGCAGTGGGGATGGGGAGGGAGCCGCCTCTGATGAAGGTGAGGGAAGCCCTCCTGGCCAGGCCGCGCCCAGCTTCCCGCTTCCCCACCCTCCAGGCCTGGTCTGCGGTTTATCGGGTCAAAAGGACCTGAAGTGGGGCGGGTGGGTGGCGGTGGTGGGGCCTGGGGGCAGTTCGGGGTTCTTAGTTGGGATTCTTGGGGTCTTCAGGGGCAGGAGGCTGTGCTCCCCTCTGCAAGCCTGCTCTGCGAGGGCACAGCTCTGGTGGGGCCTCCGGTCCTTCCCCAAACCCCTTCCCCGGGGGACACGGGTGCTGTGTGACTTGGGCTGGGCCTTGCCCGCTCTGGGCCTATCTCCCTCCCCTCACCCTCTGGAGTCCATGCCCAGGGCCTTCCAGGCACAGCCAGGCAACTTAGCCGGGCAGCGGCCTCTGGCCGGACCACCAGGGACAGGTCCGGCCGCCTGCCTCTGAGGGGCCTCCGCCCACCCCCCGGTACCAGGCCCTGACCGGCTTGTTCTCAGGAGCATCCGTCACTGCTCCGTGATGGATTATCTGTTTGCTATTTTGGTTGCAGAGTAATGTTTATCACTTCACACAACAGTGACCCCCCCGCCCCCCGGCCCCGCACCGTAGGCCCCAGCGGAGAGCTGCTTTCCCGGGCTACGCTGTGACTTTAATTTTCCACTCCCCACCCCTCTATTCCCCCTGATTGCATTTTGGGCTCTTTTTGGGCATCTGAAATGAACATACATTTTCCAGGTGATATTTTTTAATAAAAACCATCATTTATGATTATTTTGCTTCTCCGCTGTCAGCCTCCTCATTTGATTTCTGCTCACTGCGGTTCCCCGTCTGCTTC
>NW_006292094.1:7218753-7220833 GCF_000327345.1 Myotis davidii | reverse complement strand
AGCGTCACCAGCTCACCTTTCGCAGGGGCTGGGGGCAGGGCTGCCCGCAGGCACAGGCTGTGGACTCTGCCAGGCTCCTCCGGGCACTGGATCCCTGGTCTTACGCAGACGGCACCCCGCAAATCAGGCTCCCCCTTCCCCAGCAGCACCCTTCATCTCTGAGACTCAGCTCTCCCATCTTTTTTTTTTTTACTCTATTTTTATTGATTTCAGAGAGGAAGGGAGAGGGAGCGAGACAGAGCATCAGTGATGAGAGAGAACCATTGATCGGGTGCCTCCTGCACGCCCCACACTGGATGGAGCCCGCAACCCAGGATGTGCCCCGACCGGGAATCAAACCCTGACCTCCGGGCTCATCGGTCGATGCTCCACCCGAGTCACGCTGAATGGGCTGTTCTCTCATCTTTGAACAAAGGGCTGTGCATCACTCATTCGTTCACTCACAGACACTGCTCTGTGCCAGGAATAGCTACACGCTTGTCCCAGGGCAGGAGCCGCCTCAGCTGTCGCCCTCCTGCACGTGGAGCCCCTCCGCACTCACACACCAGCAGGAAGCAGCCCTCGGCTGCCCCTTGGTCTTGCTGTGTGACCTTGGGCAAGTTGCTGACCCTCTCTGAGCCTTCCTGGTTTTCCTTCTCTGGGGTCCCTCCTCCCTTGGCAGGACATGATCGCTTCCCATCAGCCCCAGGGGATCCTGTTTCCAGCAGCAGCAGCCTGCCGCGCCCCCCCATCCCTGTGGCTGCTTGCCAGGCTGCTCTTCCCCTGTGGCCAGCCAGGCAGCCAGAGCCCGCCATGCAGGGGCAGCCACAGGCCCTCCCGCCTCCAGCCGGCCACTCTCTGGACCCCTCTCCCCGGCCGTTTTTGGAGTTTTTGGAGAGGGACCCCGCTGGGTGTGCTGGTGGAGGGGCTCCCAAACCAGGCCTCTTGCCCAGGCCGGAGCGGAGGAGGGGTGGAGGAGCCGCTTCTGCCATAGCAGTGGTGGGAGAGCGTCTATGAATATTCATGTATCACATGAATATTCACAGCGATAATCATGCACCTCCTCTCCATCCTCTTCCCTTGGGCACCCCAAGAGCTTCCCTCTTCTCTCCAGTGCCTCTGACCTCCAGGGGCCCTGCCTCCATCCACAGTACCACCAGCTGCACAGGGAGCCCCCGGTCCTGGGAGCCCCCCCTGGGTTGGAAGGACCCAGCCTGGGCTCAGGAGGGTGAGGCGCCGACTAGACTCTGAATCCACAACCCGCGTCTCAGTTCTCAGTGTCCCTTCCCATCTCCACGGCCTCTGTCCCCGGAGGGTCCGGCCAGCTGACCGCCCTCTCCGGAACGTTCTCCGTTCCCCGGGTGCCCCTCGTGCTGGGGACACAGCTGGAAGCTTGTGTTCCCTGAGGGCGGGCCAGGCCAGAGGCCAGGTTCCTGGGGCCGGTCACCAGAGAGGCCTGGGGTCAGGTGCCCCTGACTCTGGGCTCCATGGACAGCGGCCCGTGTGTGAGGCGCAGTCATCGCTCCGAGCAGAGTGCAGGCTGCGGGACCCTGGCCCTGGGCCTGAGCTTTGGGCCGCACGCAGGCCGCCCACCTGGCCCTCGGGGGGGCGGGAGGGGGTGCGTGTGGAAGTGCAGCTCCGAGTCTGGCGCCAGGGCTGCCTCCCGCTTGGTGCCACCTTCCCGGGTGGAGGACGGACGGAGGCCCCTTGTCTGTGGGTCTGGCTCAGGCTGACCCTGCGTGAGCCCTGGGGTGCACCCTGTGCCGCTCCCCTGAACACGCTCCCCCTGGCTTCCCACGGGCCCCACGTGGCCACCGCCATCTGTGGGGGGCGGCAGAGGAGAGGAGTGCGTAAGGAGGGCCTGGAGCGCGGGCGGGACAGATGGTCCATCATTAGCCATTTTCATTCATTACTGGCTCTGCCTGCGATGGGCTGCCTCCCGGGCGGGCTCCGCAGACGGCCAGTCCCAGCGACTCCGCTCAGCTCAGCTGCCTCCCGCTTCCTTGGAGGCCACAGCCGCTTGGGGTCCCTGGGGCACCGGCCAGGCCGGGGGAGGCCAGTGTGCAGCTGCCCCTGCCGAGGGGCCTGGCGGGGGGGGGGG
>NW_006292094.1:7215925-7218735 GCF_000327345.1 Myotis davidii | reverse complement strand
GAGACCCGCCCAGCCGGCAGGTGCACTGGCAGGAACACGCAGGGGCCCCGGGACCCCGCTCAGGGCCGAGACCCCTGGAAGCCCTTTCGGACCCTTGCTGCTGGGCGCAGCCGCCTCTGGGGAGAGTGGCTCTCTGTGCCCACTGGGCCTGGGAGGGCCTGGGGCCCGCAGACCGAAGCTGCAGCAAAAGCTGGTGCCTGGGGCTGGTCTGCTGAGGCCACAGCCTTCCTCAGGTCTGCAGACCCAGCTGATCCGTGGGGGCCCCTCAGGCTCTGGGTGCCACGCCCCCAGCCCAGCACTGTCCCCACCGGCCAGGATGCTGGCTAGGCGTCTTCCTGTCTCCAGGCTTCAAATTCCCGTCTGCAAAGTGGGGTGGGCAGCACCTCGCCACCGATGCCCGGGAGCTGATTGTGCTGCATCCCCCGCGGCCTCTGGCCTCTGTGAGGGGTGCGTGTCTGGCTGGACCCCCAACAAGGAGGAATAGAAGATACATTGGGGGACAGGGACCCCCCTGGTCAGACAGGTCCTGGGCAGGCACTGGCCTGGGGGGACGGGGGGGTTGCCGAGGCACAAGGCCAGGCTGCGTGGCCCTGAGTGCCTGGTCTCCCTGCAGCCAGGACCGGGGGTTCCTCCGGCTTCGGGGTGCAGTGGCCTATCGGCCTGGGAGATAACGGGACCTGGTGGCTCACACAGGTGAGCGGTGTGGAGGCCGGAGTGGGGCCACGGGAGCAGCATGGCTGTCCAGGGCTTCGAACATCGTCTGCCTTCCTGTGGCTGAGAAACAAGGTGGTGATGGTGCAGGGTGAGGCCCAGGCGCCCGTCCCGTCCCCCGGAGGACGCCATGGGGTCCCCACAAGGGCCCTGGGGTCCCCGCGCGACACAGCGACACAGGCAGGGCCCTGGGGTCCCCGCGCGACACAGCGACACAGGCAGGGCCCTGGGGTCCCCGCGCGACACAGCGACACAGGCAGGGCCCTGGGGTCCCCGCGCGACACAGCGACACAGGCAGGGCCCTGGGGTCCCCGCGCGACACAGCGACACAGGCAGGGCCCTGGGGTCCCCGCGCGACACAGCAGTAAGCACCTGGAGAGACACTGAACGATGCTTCTGCTCAGATTCGCCCCGTTGGAATGATCACTCACAGTGTGTGTACAGTTTGGGGGAACCCCTGTATACCCAAGAGAAATGAAAACCCAAGTTCATACGGAGCTCTGTCCGTGAATATTCACAGCAGCACATTCGTCGTGTCCCCAAAGTGCCTGTCAGCAGCTGCGGGGATGGGACGGGCCCCGTGCGATGGGTGCTCTCGGGCAATGAAGGCGTGCGTGCGGACAGGCCCTGCAGCAGCGGTTTCCAAACTGTTTCCACTGCAGGGCGCACACACTCACGCCTGACCCGCGGCATCTCGCAGAGGACGGCCTGTGATGGGTGTGGTCACTTGTGTTTGACATGCGAGAGAAAGAGGTCAGTGTCCCTGGCCAGTCAGGCATCGCATGCTTTAAAACAATTATTTTTTATTTTTTTTAAAATATATTTTATTGATTTTTTACAGAGAGGAAGGGAGAGAGATAGAGAGTTAGAAACATCGATGAGAGAGAAACATGGATCAGCCGCCTCCTGCACATCCCCCACTGGGGAAGTGCCCGCAACCCAGGTACATGCCCTTGACCGGAATCGAACCTGGGACCCTTTAGTCCGCAGGCCGACGCTCTATCCACTGAGCCAAACCGGTTTCGGCGAAAACAATTATTTTTTAAATTCAGATTTTTCTATTATTGATTTCAGAGAGGAAGGGAGAGGGAGAGAGAGAGAGAAGCATCAACGATGAGAATCATGGATGGGCTGCCTCGTGCACGCCCCCTGCTGGGGACCGAGCCTACAATAGGGGTATGTGGCCCTGGGCAGAATCGAACCTGGGGCCCTTCAGTCCGCAGGCCCATGCTCTATCCACTGCGCTACCCTGGCCGGGGCAAAGAAATTCTTGCGGCACCTCAGTGCGCCGCGGCACCCCGGTTGAAAATCATTGCCCCTGCCCTATCCGGTTTGGCTCAGTGGATGGAGCATAGGCCTGCGGACCCAAGGGTCCCGGGTTTGATTCCGGCCAAGGGCATGTACCTTGGTTGTGGGCACATCCCCAGTGGGGAGTGTGCAGGAGGCGGCTGATCTATGTTTCTCTCTCATCGATGTTTCTAACTCTCTATCCCTTTCCCTTCCTCTCTGTAAAAAATCAATAAAATGTATTTTAAAAAAATAAATAAAAAGAAAATCGCCGCCCTACAAAATAAACGAATCCCAAACGCAATGCAGGTGACCACACAGTGTGGTCTCTGAAACCCGGACTTCCCGTCCAGCGGAGGCGGGGTTCATAAAGAGATTTTTGCCTGGAATATTGCATTAAGTTTTCTCCCTCAGTATATTTATTATAATTATAGCTGGTTCTATAAACTTCTCAGAAATAGTGTGACTTGTACATGCATTTGTTTGTTTAGAGTAAATGCTGATGTTTCTACAGCAGGTTTTTCTCTGTTTCATACTGAAGATTGTTTTAGCACTTGTCCTAGAAAAATGCAGTTGGTTTAACATGGATTCATTGTACTTTGTTTGAAAATGAAAGCTTGGGTGGTTACTCTAAACAGTCAAGATTATTGATTTATAATTTCAAGTACAATCCACCTTTTAATAAGTTTTGATAAATGTACGCTCCGGGGCTGCGGATTCAGCATGTAGTTTAGGGGCCGACCCAGCGATTTCGGACGCCAGCGGGGTTCGGGAGGCGAAGGAGGGGAACTGGGGTCGATGGGAGGGAAATT
>NW_006292094.1:7213735-7214092 GCF_000327345.1 Myotis davidii | reverse complement strand
CCCTCCAATCCCCTGCCCTCCTCCCACCGTTTCTCCTCTGGTCTTGGGGTGTCACCCCCCAAGTTTTTCTCTTCTCAGACTGCACGGTGTGGCCTGTGGCTGCCCCATCAGTCAGGGGCCCAGCCGAGCCCTCCTCCTGGGGGTGTGGGGTCCCGAGGGCCAGGCTGCCCAGGGCCGAGTGGGGATTTCCCACGCAGTGCAGGGGGTGGGGAGCAGAGAGGTCTGCGAACCTCCTGAACCGGTTGGGGTGTAGCTTCAGCTGCAAATGCACGAGCAGGCAACGTCCTGGTGCCCCCTTACAGGGCAGGCCCGGCCACTGGGTTCCCTCCACCCGGCCACACCCCACCCCAAACTTGT
>NW_006292094.1:7212489-7213640 GCF_000327345.1 Myotis davidii | reverse complement strand
TTGGGGTCTGAGCCCCTAGGGCTGCCGGCCCCGCCCCCTCCGGTGGCTCTGGGACCCCGTGGGCCTCCAGCGCTGGGCGCCCGCTGCCTCAGGCCCCTGGTGGATGAGGTCTCTCCTCTCCCAGCTCAGGGTCAGGGGTTGTGGGGCGCAGTTCGGGGTCAGGGATTGTGGGGCCCACGTCTCCACCACAGGATTAATGACTTACACGCAGGCCCCAATCCGCTTGGCCACCGGGGAGGGCGACCCAGCTGAGGCTCAGGGGACCAGGTGGCGCCAGGATAGCTAGTCTCTGCTGGGGGGTGCGTGTGGCGGGGACCCGGGGGCCCCCAACGCTGCTCTTGGCTCCCGGAGCCTCCAAGTGCGGGGACTCCCGCGGGGACCTGCACTGCCCTTCCATTCAACCTCTGAGCTCCCCGCGGACCTCTGACCTTGGGCGGCAGGTACTGGGGAGACCTGGCGGGTGCGGGTCCAGGGCCTCCTCCTGGGCTCGCGGCAGAGATGGGCGCAGCCTCCTGCCAGGGAGGTAGCCAGCGAGCAAGCGAGGTCGCGATCCGAGGCTGGCAGGCACCTAGCAGTCCCTGCGCCCTGAGACGCCATCAGATGCCCTCAGGTCTTCCCTTCCCGGTGGGGCTGCATGGCCGGGGTCTGGGGGAGGCGGGGCTCTGACAGGGGCTCCCCCAGGACGGCCGCCCTGGGGCCGAAGTTCCCTTGTGTGCAGCCCTGCACAGCCGGAGGCCAGAGGCTGGCAGGGTGTTTCTCGGACCTCAGACCTCGGACAGGCCCGTTTCTTCCAGTGGGAGCCGCACACGGAGGGGCTTAGTGAGGAGGAGGCAGCCCGCTCACCCCGCTCTGTTCCGGTGCCCAGGCCGGCACCCGGAGGTCTGCAGTGCTCACCTGGTGACACATGGCCGCCCCTCGCCCGGCCTGCACCTGCGGGGACAGGGCCAGTAGGGAGCAGGCGAGGGGAAGCTGGGGCTCAGTGCGGAGCGGGGATCGGGGCTCAACCGCCTTCCTTCCTGTGCCTCGCCTGACCCCGGAACTTGTAGGTAATCGTGGGGCACCCTGGCTCCTGTCCCAACCCCCCCCTTATGGCTCTGCACCCCCTTCCAAAGAGCCTCAGGGGCAGGCAGGGGGCGGGCAGCTCGGCGCCC
>NW_006292094.1:7210630-7211117 GCF_000327345.1 Myotis davidii | reverse complement strand
CCCCACCCTACCCCGTGCTGTGCGCCTCCTCTGGGCACCGGGCCCTGAACCCTTTGCCAGCGTCATTCCTGAGGAGGGGGGCGGGGGGCCGCGTGAGCTGAGCTTCCTGGCCTCAGCCTGCCTCTAAAGGTGGGGTCCCTTCTACCTTCTAAAAGCCGCAGGCCCCCTGCTTTCTGCTGAGGGAGGAGGCCTGCCGGAGTTCCCCTCGGACACAGACCCAGGGGCTCATCCAAACCGGACTCCCCGGAGGAGGCATCCGCTGTGACCTTGGGGCAGATCACCGCTCAGAGCCTCAGTCTCCACATCTGGGAAGTGGGAGGATGATGGGAACCTGGGCTTTGGTGAGGGAACTGCGCAGTGAAGGCTCAGCAAAGGGACCTGCCCGAAGCGCCTGGGGGGTTCGCAGAGCCCCCCTCCCTGCCTTGGGCCGAGGGCTGCGCAGGGTCTGGGACCCCAGAGGCCAGGCCTTGGGAAGGTGCCGAGCCAG
>NW_006292094.1:7210245-7210574 GCF_000327345.1 Myotis davidii | reverse complement strand
CGCTGCCCCCCCCACCCCCCCCACCCAGGGAGCTGTGCGCCTGGACCTTGAAGCCACGGCTCCTCTCCTGGCAGCCTGGCCTCCACTCAGGGTCCTGCAACTTTCTCCTTATAATTCTGTAGTATTGGGGGCAGACGCACAGCCCCCCATTCCACACGCACAGCCCCCCAATTCCAGGTTTTATCCCACTTTGTGGGAACAGGAGACACCCAGAGATGGGGGGGCGGGCACCACCTCTCCGGAGGCAGCGGCGGGGCCAGGACAGGGCTCTGTGGTCCTTATTCTCGTGGGCAGAGGACCTGGGGCTCCTGGGGCAGCAGGTCAGGGGC
>NW_006292094.1:7208347-7210222 GCF_000327345.1 Myotis davidii | reverse complement strand
CTGGGAGCCCTGGAGGGAGGGGGAGGGCATGTGGAGGGAGGGGGAGGGCAGGGAGAACAGCACCCGTCCCTCGCCCGGCAGGACCCCCTGGAAAACTCAACAATTCATCCAAGTGCCTTTAGCAGCAGGATCCCCCCCCGCCCAAGAAACAGGTGGCTGGGCCCCCCCGGAGAGCCTGGGCCACAGCTTGGACCCCACAACCCGCCTTTAGATTCCTAGGGGGTCAAGCCTTTGGCCCCTAAACGTCCCGTCAGTGTCACCTGCTCCGAGGGAGGAAAGTCAGTGGGTGAAATGGGATGTTGGCCTGGGTCCCACAGCTGTGTCCCCTCCCCGCAACACACACACACGCACACGCACACACGCACAAAAAGCACACACGTGCACAAAGGCACACGTGCATACTCACACACAAAGCATGCACACACGTGCACACATGCACAAAGCAACATGCTCACACAAAGCACGCGCGTGCACACACTCACAAGCACACACACACGTGCACACACACAAGCACACACACCAGCTCTAGGTGTCCGTGTGTTTCTAAACACACAGGAGACTGCCCCTCGGACCCGGGGTCAGACTCTGCAGCACCCCCATCGGCAGAGGACTCCCGGGGGTGCGGCTGCCGGGGAGGAAGTGCGAGCAGAGGTGCGTGGACCGGGGTTCATCTGTCTCGGGGGAAGCAGGCAGGCCCGTGCCGCTGGCCGGGAGCGGTGTGGGGGGGACGCGGGAGGAGAAACACGTGAGTGACAGGCAGGAGATGGACTGCCAGCACAGGGGGTGGGCCGTACATTTCCGGGCGGGAACCTGGAGCCGTGGTGGCCCCGACGCGTGCACGTCGGACGCTTTGCCCCCCCCACCCCCCGGCCCTTCTCCCTGTTCGTGTGGATTCCGATTTCCCCAGCAGCTCAGGTGCCCGGCCTTGCCCTGCTGGGGTGGCTGACGGGAGCCCATGCAGGGACATGAACCATGATGTGGGCGGACTTTGGCATCAGCCATCCCAGCACCCACTGCACAGATGGGGAGACTGAGGCCAAGGGGCAGGAGCTTGTCTGAGGACGCCACCGAGTGGGGCAGAGGGGGTGGAAGGGCGTCCAGTGCTCCAGCTATGGGTCCAGGGCTGGGAATTTGAGCAGCGCAGGCCCTGCCTTGGCTGCTGGCCTGCCCCTCCCCCCCACGCACCTCTGCCAGAGGGTGGCCCTGGAGGTGAGCAGGGGGCGCTGCTGGGGCCCCCCGCGCCTCCTGCCCCGCTGGGCTGTCTTGCCCACCAGCTGAGACCTGGCAGTGCCGGCTCCGGGCAGAGGAGAGAGGCTTGGAGAGGGCAGGGACAGGGACCTTTGGCCATTCCAGCTGGGAGGGTCCCTGCCAGTTTATGCAGCAGCCACGCTGAGGGCCTACTGTGCGCTCTGCCTGAGCCTGGGGACGAGGCCCTGGCAGTGGTGGAGCTGTGTCCCAGGTGGGAGGTGGGAGATGGTGGTGCCCCAGACAGAAGTCTGTGTCCTCATCCCCCCATGGGGCCCCAGGGTCACAGGACAGGGAGGCGGAGCTGCGGCTGGAGTCCCCTCCAGGCTGGCCTCAGCTGGAGAGAGCTGGGCGGGGGGCGGGCGTGGGGGACAGTCCGGGAGCCCAGCCCCAGCTCAGGGGCAGCCCCAGGGCGGGGGACCTGAGTCTGACTCAGCCTGGCTTCCCTCCCTGCCCCACCACCAGCCTCAGTTCCTCAGGATTTAAGGCCCAGCTCGCCCTCAGGGTTCCCCTCCCCGAGTAGCCCCCAGCTCTTGGGGGGGGGGCTCTGCCCAGAGGCAGGGGCGCTGGCCCTTAATGGGTGGCAGCACTTAGGTGGTCTGGGAGCACAGCACAGGCCTGGTGGCAGCG
>NW_006292094.1:7207087-7207656 GCF_000327345.1 Myotis davidii | reverse complement strand
ATCGCCCCCCTCTCCCCCCCTCCGCTTCTCTCTGCTCCTCCCCCGCGCCCCCCCAGGCTGGGCCCCTCCCCTGTCAAGCTCAGAGCCACCAAGGCCGGGCGCAGGGAGAGGGGAGTCCGGTGTCCAGGGCAGGCAGGGAGGCAGGGTGGGGACAGCCAGGGGACCGTCCCGCGGGCAGTGAGGACCCGTCCACTGTCTCGGAGAGGCCCCGAGTCAACCCCTCCATTGAGCAGATGGGGAAGCTGAGGCCCAGGCAGGAGAGGCAGCGAGGGACTCTGTGGGGGGGACTTTGGCATCAGCCGTCCCAGCACCCACTGCACAGATGGGGAGCTGGCAGGCGCGTCCCCCGGACCACGCCCCCCTTGGGAGAGCAGAGGGGCTTTGCAGGCCCCTCACCTGTGGGGGCCGCGGAGGCCCTGCCACGGGGAGGTGGGCGCCGTGGCTCTGAGGGCGCTGCCTGCCCTCTGCCCCCAGGAGCAGCCCCTGCTGAGGCCCCACCCTCACAGCCGTCTGGCCGTCTGTCTGGAGGCCTGCCCCTCGTAGCTGGTCCCTTCGTGGGGGAGGCGGCC
>NW_006292094.1:7204164-7207065 GCF_000327345.1 Myotis davidii | reverse complement strand
AGAGAGAGAGCGCGCAAGAGAGGGAGGGTGCGAGGCCGAGAGAGGGTGCGGGAGGAAGCCCCAAGCATGAAGGCCCCGAGGCAGCAACAAGCTGGTGCAGTGGAGGGAGGCAAGGCCAGCGTGGGGTCCCATCTCTACCCGTCATGACGCGAGGGCGCGTCCGCGTGGGGAGTGGGGCTGTGTGCAGGAAGCCGAGTTTCCCCCCCCGACAGCCGCTCACGCTTTCGAGGCCTCTTCCTGGCGGAGATGAACCCCTGAGAATGGGTTGGTGTGAACCACGGTGCACCTGGCACCAGGCCTGGAGGGGCCGGGGGTGCAGCGGGGGGGAGGGTTCCTCAGAGGGGCACAGCTCAGGGCTCCGTTCGCCTGTGAGCGTGGAGCGCGGGCACTGGGTGTGCCCGAGTGCCTGCCTTGCACACCTGCGTGCGTGTGCGGCCCGGGTCCCCGCCCCGTGCAGGGCCCCCTGGTCACACGACCCTCGGCTCTGTGGAATGAACTTGTTTCTGGCTGTATTTTTTGCAGACTCAGTGGAGCGGCCCGAGGTTGCGGATCGGGGTGCGTGGAGGGCTCCCTCAGGCCCTTGGGACCCTGCTTGGGCGGCCTTGCCCTCGGGTCTGCGGGGGCGGGGGGCTAAGGCCTGTGGGACTCTGCTGTCTGACAGACTGTCCCCATGGAGCAAGCACAGACCACATCTCCTCTGAAGGGCAGACGGCTTTTTAGAAAAACAACCCCCCAGAAATCAGTGTCACCTCCGCCTCAGCCACTCGAGCTGGAGCAGCACGGCCACGTCCCGGCTGCACTGACACGCGAGGATAAGCGGCTGCCACACCCACACCTGCAGGCACGCACATGCACACGCACACACACATCTGACACACATGCATGCACACACCCACACCTGCAGGCACGCACATGCACACGCACACACACATCTGACAACGTCCCGGCTGCACTGACACGCGAGGATAAGCGGCGCACACACCCACACCTGCAGGCACGCACATGCACACGCACACACACATCTGACACACATGCATGCACACACCCACACCTGCAGGCACGCACACGCACACACACATCTGACAGGCGCACACAAGCTCACTCTTGGGCGCACAGTGTGGCCTCTGGGGCACAGCACACGGCACGTGCCCACGCTCTCATCTCAGGCACACCTACAAGCACCGAGCTCATGTGGGCACAGCTGTGCCCAGCCCCTCCAAGTGGCATGCACCCCCCATGCCACCCCCGGGTGCGTCTCCACACGTGGCAGCGTGCCCGCTCATATCCCGTGTGTCCCTAGCACGCTGACCTGACACTGCCTTTTTCTGGGGGGGCTTGTGCTCCTGAGGTAGCTTGTGCAGGTGGGACAACCCCCAAGAGCCCTACCCCAACTTCCCTCCTGGCCCACACCTCACAGAGCCTGGGGCCAAGGGACCAGGGTCACGCTGTGCCCTGAGGGATCCTGGGGGAGGTGGAGGGTTCAGGCAGCGGGTCAGGGACAGGCTGGGACCTGTTCCCTTTCCGGGCTGTGCAGGGGACCCCTGGCTCCCCCCCACCCCGCCTGCCACAGTCTGTCTGCTCAGGACTCCTAGATCCCCAGGACCCCAGAGCATGCCTGTCCAGTGGCAAAAGCAAGTTTGGTCGTGTTGCCCATTTCACAGATCAGGAAACTGAGGGTCCTGTGATGCTGTGTGGCTGACAAGTCTGGAGGGAACCACCGGTGGTGGTGGTTTGACTTTTTAACAAACGGCCAAGCAGGGCTCCAGGGGGCGGCACCGGTTCCCACGCCCTCGGCTGCACGGGGTCCATGCCTCCACGTCCCAGGGTCCCCAGGGTCCTTGCGACGTCTTGTCTGTTCTCGGTCTTCAGGAGGGTGGGCTGTGGGATTGCACTGGGTTTTAATTGGCATTTTCCTACTGACCCATGAGGTTGGGCATTGTTTCATGTGCTCATTAGACATTCATATTTCTTCTTTGGTAAAAAGTCTATTCAACTCCTTTGCCCATTTTAATGGTTTAAAAAAATCTCATTATTGAGTTTTAACAGTATTCAGAATTATTGTGAGAGTTCTTCAACACTCTGGATACAAATCTTTTATCAGAAACACGGTTTGCAAATAGCTTTTCCCAGTCTATAGTGTGTCGTTCATTCTTTACAAAAAGGTGTCCGTTAGGACACAAAAGTTTTGTTTATAATAAAACCCAGTATCCATTGTTTTCTCTTACGGCTCACGGTGTTGGTGTGCAAGAACGCGTGGCCTCATCCAAGACGACAAAGATGTCCTCTGTGCGTTCACTTAGGGTTCTGGCAGCCTTAGCTCTTGCACTCAGTTCTGTTGCGTGTTTTTAATGTTTATGGATGGTGTGCGAGGGTCTGCGTCCTTGTGGTATCTAGCGGTCTCTGTACCATTTTAGAAATATGTATATTTCTGTTGATTTCAGAGAAGAAACAGGGAGAGAGAGAAACATCAACGATGAGAGGGAATCATTGATCAGCTGCCTCCTGCCCGCCCCACATGGAGATCGAGCCACAACCAGGGCCTGTGCCCTGACCAGGCATCGAACCGTGACCTCCTGGCTCCTAGGTCAACACTCAACCCCTGAGCCCCGCCGGCCGGGCTGATGAATTTCTTTAGCGGGATTTGTTGTAGGTGTTTCTCGGGGGCTCCGGGGAGTGGCATTGTTTCCCCAGTTCCATTTCCGGGTTGTCGCCAGGGCACCAGAATCAAAATGGGCTTCGTGTCTTGATCTTTTATCCTGTGACCTTGCTGGGCTTCGTGACGGTGTGTCCCAGGGGACTCCCATGGCCCCGGAGGCTCCGCACATGCGGTCACGTCCCGGGCAAGCGGGAGAGGAGAGGCCGCCCTCGGTGCCCGGGCGCCTGTGTCACCCTCCGGCCTCA
>NW_006292094.1:7200362-7203798 GCF_000327345.1 Myotis davidii | reverse complement strand
GGGGCCAGGCCTTCCGGGGAGGGCGCACAGAGCCGCCTCCCCAGCCCAAGGGCGGCAGCTCCTCGTGCACTGAGGCCTCGGGCGGCTCAGGAGGCTCAGTGGTTCTTTTGATGGTTTTGACGGGCTCATGGCTGTTCGGGGAGGACTTGGCGCCTCCTCACGCCCGCCTGCCAGAAGGCGCAGCCCTGTGGCTCCAGCTTCTAAAAACAAAATGAAAAAACAAAACGCCCTTGGCATCGGGGCTCCGTGGACGATCACAGAGCGCGATTCCCATGAGAAGCATCTGGGGCAAGAATCAGATTCCCACCCCTTCTCTCCTCAAAGGGAAACATTGCTTTCCCGTTTCTATGCTTTGGGGTGGAGCTCCGCTGGCTCATTGGAGGCCGGCTTTTGTTCAGCTCAGCATGTCCGGGCCTAAGCCCTGGGCTGTAGACAGCGCCCCGGCCAAGGCTGCAGCGACCCGCTTAGCTTTCTGCTGCTGATGACTCGGGCTCCCAGCTTCGGGAGTTACGGGCTCCTGTGTGACACCCTGTGCTTCCTCCCTGGGGGCACACGCCCTCATTTCTGCTGGGCAGTCACCTGGAGGTGGGGTGTAGGTTGTGCGTGTGTTCCATTGTAGTGGGTATTGCCAAGGAGTTTGCAGAAGCGGCTGCACCAATGTGAGTGCCGCCCGCCTGTCGGCACCAGCTCAGCGCGGGTTGCCCGCGTCCTCGCCAGGACTTGAGCTTGTCGGTCCTTTTAACCTTAGCCCTGCCCTGGGTTTGGATATTTGGATGTTCTCTTTGGTGAAGTATCTGTTTCTCTTCATCCGTGTTTCTACGGGGATGTCTGTCTTTATGGTGCACATTTGTAGGAGTTCTCTACGTAGCCGCAACTTTTCCCTTCTTTCTTTTTTACTTTTTTAAAAAAATTATTGATTTCAGAGAGGAAGGGAGAGGGAGAGAGAGATAGAAACATCAGTGATGAGAGAGAATCATGGATTGGCTGCTTTCTGAACGCCCCCCACTGGGAATGGAGCCCACAACCCAGGCATGTGCTCTGACCGGGAATCGGACTGTGACCTCCTGGTTCATAGGTCAGTGCCCAACCACTGAGCTACACGGCTGGGCTCACTCTTCCCTCCTTGAATGTGCAGGTTGCCGGTGCCTCCGCCCACTCCAGGTTGACCCTCCACTCCTCCCATCACGCCGTTTAACGAGAAGCCCGTCCTCCCGTGTCGCCCACTCCGTCCGTCCCTCGTGGGCAGCGTGTCCCACACCTTTTCTTACCCCGGGTCCTGGACGGTGCCTTTCACCTTCTAGAAGCTTCATATTTCCGCTGTTGGCTCTCAGACTTTCCCTCCACCTGGAATTAAATTTTTCCCTGTGGCGTGAGGTAGGGGTCAAGTGTCATTTCTCCATCCTATATAATAAAAGCCTAATATGCAAATTGACCGAATGGAAGAACAACCGGTTTCTGTGACATGCACTGACCACCAGGGGGCAGATGCTCAACGCCGGCTGCCCCCCGTGGGTCAGTGCGCTCCCATAGCCAACCTCCCGTGCCCCCCCTTCCTCCCCGGGTGAGACAGCCCAGATTGCCAGCCAGGCCAAGGGACCCCACCAGTGCACAAATTCGTGCACTGGGCCTCTAGTGTCATATAACAAGGCCCTGGAGGATGACTTAGCTTCTAAGAGGCAGACAAGTGAGCATTCCATGAGAAAAGGTAGGGGGAGCAAATTAAGAAAGCACTAGGGACCCTGCCCGTGCACAAATTTTGTGCACCAGGCCTCTAGTCCTATACAATGAAAGCCTAATATGCAAATCGACCGAACGGCGGAACCACCAGTGGAACGACCAGTCACTATGATGTACACTGACCACCAGGGGGCAGATACTCAGTGCAGGAGCTTCCCCCAGCCCACAGGCTCCAGGCCAGCCAAGGCGGGTGCCAGCGCCCCCCCACCCCCCACCCCCCTATTGCCCTACAGATGGGACCCAATCGCTAGCCAGGCCTAAGGACCCTATCCATGCACAAATTTTGTGCACCGGGCCTCTAGTATATATATAAAAGTCCAGTTGATCTTCCACCTTTGATTAAAAATGCCATTTCCAATGGGGTTATTTAACTCATTCAGAATTAGAGTTTTAGTGCTGAGATCACTGTAGAGCCCCGTGCTGCTGGGGGGAATAGTTTAGGGAGTCCGCGCCCTCTATCCAGCTTCCCGCAGTGGCACCACCTTGCAGCACGTGGTGCATGGCAGCTACGGTATTGACAGCGACACAGACCACGCACAGAACAGTCCGTCCACACAGCTCCCTCTCGTTGCTCTGTTACAGCTGCGCACAGCTCCGTCCCAGCCCCATCTCTGACCCCTAATATGTCTCCACTCTACAGCCAACGACAGAACGGGCCCTCCTTGAGCTCCTTGAGTACTGGCACCCTGGAAAGGTGCTGGGCCAGGATTTGAGGAGCTGGGCTCTAGCTCTAGTCCAGAACTGGTGCCTCACATGCTGGATGTATTTATAACCAACTAGAGGCCCGATGCACAAAATTCGTGCAAGGGGCTTGGCCCTCGCAGCCCCAGCTTCGTCCGGAAGGTCGTCCGGCTGCCCAGTCTAATTAGCATATTATGCTTTTATTATAGATGAAGGGGTGAGTAGATGGGTAAAGGTGGTGGGTGTGTGGATGGATGGAGGATGGATGGGTGGATGGATGGGTGATGAAAAGGTGGATGGATGGATGGATGATGGATAGATGGATGGTGGATAGATGGGTGGATGGTGGATGGGTGGATAGATGGATAAAATGGCTGAAAGTTGGATGAGTGGATGGTGGTGGGTGTGGATGGTGGATGCACGGATGAGGTAGATACACCTGCAGACATTGGGAGAAGACAGTGCGAACTTGGCCAGGGCTTGGAAGAAATGAGTGAGGAAAACCCCAGCTCAAGAGACGGACGTGTCAGATGGCAGAGGCTGCCCCGAGGGCCCAGAGGGGCAGCTTGCATGAAGCCTGGGAGGGGCGGAGTAGGCGACTGCTCTGCCTGAGTCCAGGTTCATGTCCCCCACCCCGCCGAGTGGCGGGGTCTCACCCAGGGGTCAGGTCGCCTCCCTGGGAAGCAGACGGAGGTCAGTCTGACCATCTTGGCCTGTGCAGGGGGTGGGGGTGGGGGATCCAGGAGCCCGGGGTCCATCCATGGCTCCCACCCTGTTCTGCAGCCTCAGTGACCTGCCCTGGAAGCAGCACTTATTGAGCACCTGCTGTTGCCGGGCCTGGACTAGGCCCCGAGTGGCTCTGGGCCCCGCGCTGGGCTGTCTCCAGGCTGCGTGCAAGGCCGGCTGGGAGCCTGGGAGGCGTTTAACTTTGAAAAATGGACCTTCACAGCTCATTAGGCCTCAGCGCGGCCTGGCGCCTCGGGCGGCCGGACGAGGGAGGTGGCCCTGCATGAAGCAG
>NW_006292094.1:7198279-7200023 GCF_000327345.1 Myotis davidii | reverse complement strand
TCCTGCCCTCCCAGCCAAGCCCCGGCTCGCAGAGGGCCCCACTTGCTCCATGCGTGGCCGCGGGACCGGGCCAGGCTGCCGTGTGGACCCTGCCAGGCCCCAGCGCCCGCCTCCTGGGGAAGCAGCAGCCAAGAGAAATGAGAGCTCTCCCCGGGGCGGAGGCGCCTGAGGCTGTAAACGTGGAATCCAGTGCATGAGCTCCCCTCGCGTGTGTCAGACTCGGCGCCACAAACACGAGAGGCTTGGGCCCAGCGGCCGCTCGCCGGCGGGTGATGCCCCCGCCCCCGGTTCTGGGACTTTCTGAGGCTCAGTGACTGGGCGAGTTCCCCTCTTGCTCTGAGTCTGTATTTCTTTCATTGGAAGTTGTGGAAAGGTCCTGAATTCCTTCCTCGAGGAGTTAGGGGTTAAGTTGAAGTGAGAAAGTGACAGATGGTGGTCAGGCCTGTGTGCGGCCTGGCTGGGCCACATGCGCCCCTGGCTGACGTGTGCTTGCACACAGCCTGCGTGCACATGTGTGTAGATCTGCAGCTGCATGTGCAAGTGGGCACATGTGTGGACCAACAACTGTGCGTGCAAACGTGCACACGTGCATATAAATGGCTGTGTGTAAGCATGCACACCTGTGTGGATCAGCAGCTGTGTGTGCAAGCATGCACACGACACGGGCGCTGTATGTGGGCACACCAGCAGACCTGTGTATACATCATGTGTGGGTACCTTGGTGGTGCCCGCAGCCTTTGTGAACACAGACAGGTGTGCCACACTCACCCCTCCCGCCGTCCCCATGGCAACGCCAAGCGCAGAGCAGGTGTCTGGGCGACGGAAGCGGTGCTGACAGGTGGGGCCCACGTGACGGGCTCCCCGAGGTGTGGAAGTCCTTCCTCTCCCCGTCCCCGTGAGCAGCAGGCGTGGGAGGCCTTGGGTGGGGTCAGCCGGGAGCACCCGCTGGGCTGTGGTTCACGCGGGAGGGCAGCCCAGCCTGGGTGCTGGGATGTTGCTGGGCAAGGCCGTGGACCAGCGCTCAGAGCCGCACAGCCCCGGGCCCCCGTGTGTGCTCTCTACCCCCTTCTAGGGAGGGAAACTGAGGCTTCCGCCAGCTGTAGTCATCGTCCCGCCGGCCAGCCCTGGGCAGACGCAGGCCCTGCCCACCTCCATGCCCCCCCCCCCGTCCCCCCCCCCGGAGGAGGGGATGAGGGTGCCCTCGCCTTCACGGGCTCTGCCTCCTGCCGGCAGCTTCCCCGCCCCCCCTGCCATTTGCCTGATGTCCGGAGACCTTTGCTGTAGAGCAGGCCCAGCCAGCTTCTCCCTCTGCTGGCCGCCTGCGAAGTCAGCGCAGCTGGCAGGGTTCCCATGGCAACCGGGTGCCCTCACCCAGGGCCCGGGAGGCTGGAGCTGGTGGGCGAGGCCAGGAGGGATTCCTGGCTCCTCAGCCTCACAGGCGTGCGCTCCACACTGGAGGCCCCCCCCACGCTGCTCCAAGACGGATCCACCTCCAAGGAGGGGTCCCCAACACCCAGACACCCGCCTGCCCCGTGTGGGGACCCTCCCAGGAGCAAGGGCACGAGGCACGAGGCTGGGACACACAGACTCGTGGCCACCACGCCTGGCTGCCGGCTGCTCAGCTCCGAGTGCCTCTGCTCACGCGCCTCCCCGGGCGCCCGGCTGTCGCGCGAGCTCTGGCCCCGCTGTAGGGAGGGGACAGTGGGGGTCCGGTCCCATGGGACTAGATCCATCATTCCGGGGA
>NW_006292094.1:7194558-7198225 GCF_000327345.1 Myotis davidii | reverse complement strand
GCGGTCCCCCGCGGTCACCGAGGGCCGGTGGAAGGACGCTGCCCTCACAGCCCACCTTGCGGTCAAGGCGTCAGAGTCCTGTGTGTCCACTTGGCCTGCGTGGGGCGGGGCTGGCCACACAGGGTCACACTGAGCCCAGCCTTGGTCCGATCGTGTCCCACGACCAGGCGGCCTCAGGCCCTGTGGCTGCTCAGGGGACTGTGGCCACCGTCCCCTCCACCGTGTGCTCATTGCGGGCGACCCTCCCGCAGCCCCTCGCTCTTCCCAGTGATTTGAGAGCCGCTTGTTATGGGAAAGGCTCCGGGGATTTTGACGGCAACGCATCGGGCCTATCCATCCCGCGGACGCTCATGGCTGAGGCCCCGGGAAGTCCAGGCCACGCGGGCCTGTGGGCGTCTGTCTCCAGCCCGTGGCCAGGGCTGTGCTGACATGTCCGTGGGGTTTGTTATGCCCACAGTCGCACACTGAGAATGAGCACAGTTCTGCGTCTTCCTTTCTGAATCCCGCCGTTTCCTCCTTCCTCTCCCCTCGCTGCACCGGCGGAGTGCGGGCGGCGGAGTGCGGGCGGCAGCGGCGCTGGCAGGAGGCCTGTTGTTTTGTTTTCGTTGCTTTTAATCCTCACCCAAGGATATTCCCCACTGACTGTTAGAGGGAAGGACAGAGCAACATCCATGTGAGAGAAGCACACCGATGGGTTGCCTGCTGCAGGGCCAGGGCCCCAGGGAGGAGCCTGCAACCGAGGGACATGCCCTTGACGGGAATCGAACCCGGGACCCTTTGGTCCACAGGTCGACGCTCTATCCACTGAGCCACACTGGCCAGTGGGAGTCCCTGGTCGATCTTGATCTCAAAGGAAATGCTTAGGTCTCGCCGTCAGCGTGCTGCCTGCTGGAGCCGCGTGTCTGTATTGCCGACCGGCTTTCCAGAGAGGCCCGCCCGTTCCGCCGTCGGCTGGCCGGCACCCGGGGCACCTCGGGGCCCCTGTGGTGGTTTTCAGATCCCCGGTCATTGACGAGCCTGCAGGGCGTCGCACTGTACCCTTCAAACGTGCGTTTCCCTGGTTATGCAGGAGGGTGACCGTCACCCCGTGTCCCTGCCAGCCGCCCGCGTGCCCTCCTCTGCGCCCCTCGTCACCAGCCTCATGTCGGGGTCCCCTGATCAGCCCCCCGGGATCGCTGCACAGCGAAGTCAGTTACAGTTTCTCGGTTGCATTTGGCACGATCGTCCCCCCTTAAGGTTGCCCATCTTTTCATTTTTGTTTTTGTGTTTTATGCGCCTTTCCCCAATTCTCATGGTCAGATCTGCCTCGCGCTTCTCTTTCCGATTTGCCCGGCGCCTCGGCGCTGGGAAGCCGGTCTCCCTCCTGAGGACGGTAAGTGTTGGATTCTGTTTTCATTTGGCTTTTTTATGGCTTAATATCTCATAGGTAACTGTTGACTCGTCTGGAATTTGTGGGCTGTGGGGTGTGAAGCGGGGAGTTAATTGCTGCTCAGGTTTCCGGGGGAGGGACCTCATTTGCACTTTGGAGTCTCGGGACTCTGCCCCCCAACCCCCAGCCCCCACCACCCCAGTCTCGGCTGAGTGGGGGGGGGCATTAGAGGGAAGAGGGGGGGCCTGGTGCAGCTGGAGGGGATGGCGGAGCCCTAATTAGCATCCGGACAGTCCCAGGCGGAGCCTCTGCCCAAATTCAAATCAAAAGCAAAAGCTGGTAGCGCAGCTTAGCAGGATGGAGGGGGGTGGGGAAGAGCAGGGGGAGGGGCCTGGGGCCCGTGTCTTCATGTGTCTGAACGGGGAAGCGGGGGGACTAATGGCTCCGTCCTGAGTGTCGTCACCGGGAGTCCATGCGGCGGGCGCAGGTCCTGCGAAAAGCCAGGGTCGGGCCGACCCCACTAACCTTAGGTCACCTCTGTGACCTTGGGCAAGGACGTCCCTTCCCGCAGCCTCAGTTTCTCCATCTGTACAGTAACGCCGCGGCCCCCACCTGGCGGGCTCTGGGGAACCGCGCGGTGTCTAGTGACGGCGGCGCTGGCCTGGCTGCTGGGGAAAGGGGAGCTGCCCTCCGTCTGTCCGAGGGCTTTTCCTGTGGGGGCTCTGGGTGGGGCCTGGCCCCCTGTGAAGGGGGAGAGGGGGGCAAGGCAGGGGGTGAGGAGGAAGGGAGGGAGGGGAGAGCAATGGGATGGTGAGTAGGGCCACCCGTGTGCCAGGCAGTGCCTGGGCCTGCAGTGAGGCCAGCTTGGGGCCTGGCAGCCCTTGGTCCAGAGAGGGCAGCCCTGCTCCTCCCACCGGGTGGTCGGTTGGTCGGCCGGTCAGTCAGTCGGTCGGGGGGGTGGGGAAGTGACCTTGGGTTGGACTGTGAATGCTGAGGTGTCAGCAGGGGCAGATGTGGGAGGAAGCCTTTGGCTGGGGCACCATCAGGTGCAGAGGTTTTGAGGGGCCGCATGCTGGGGGAGGTGGAGGAAGGACGGAGCCTGCAGTGGGAGGGGCATGGCCTAAGGGTGGCAGGTAATGTGGGGTGCACCTGCAGGCCCCCGAGCAGCCGGCAGCCCCCCATTTCACAGACGGGGCTCCTGGCTCCCACCAGGCCAGGCCCAGATTGTGGGGGAGGGAGGTCTCCCCGCTCCCGGTCCCCTGGCCTGGTGGGGGCTGGGACGCTGTGGAGATGGGGGGGGCGGGTGCAGCTGTGGGGAGCAGGCTGCTGGCGTCAGCAGGAGCCCCCTCCCTCCTGGCCAATCACAGCACGAAATATGCAAATGGTATAATTACTGTTATTTGTTTTGCTGATCTAAGTGTTTGAAATGCAAATGTCAAGTTTGGGCTTCTCATTTTCCACCCTCTTACCCGGCTTGCCTGTCCTAGGAGGAGGAGGACGAGGATGTGGGGCGCCTCCCCCAGGCTGGGCTTTGCTCCCCGTGGCTTCCTCAGCCGCCTGCGAGGCACCGATGGTGGGGTGCAGGGCCCCACCCAGCTGCACACAGGGCCTGAGGAGGGGCCTCACAGCCCGCTGCCGCTTGCAGCCTCAGTTTACCCATCTGCATCCCGGGACCCATGCTCCTCCAGACTAACTGGTGCCTCGACAGTTACATCGATGGGCTTGGCCTCAGTTTCTCACCTGAGGAACCCCAGGTGGGTTCCCACCTGCAAGTGGAGACTTGGAGCCCTGGATGGTCTTTGGGGGCCCAGGTGGACCCCACATATCACTGTGTGTGCAGTTCCAGGGTCGGGTGTCCTGCCCCTTCTGCCCAGGCGGCCTGAAGATCTCAGGGCTCCCAGGCCTGTGGGTTCAGACAAGCCTGGGCTGTGAACCCCTGAGAAGCAGTCACCGTCACCCCCTTTTGACGGGGTAAACTGAGGCACAGCATTCCAGGGCTTGTCAAGGTCACCCCGTGAGCTGGCAGCTCCGTCTGGTGCTGCCCCCCCCTCCTCCCCGCCCCCCCACAGCGGGGCTCCTGGCGTTTGACCAATTTTACCCGATTTCAGCGGCACGGTGAGCACCCCGGGAGCGGGCTCACCCCATCCCCCAGGAGCACAGCCCCAAGCCCCCCCGCCCCATGCTCCCCACCACTGGTGGCACCTCGGCTGGCTGGGGACAGGACAGGTGGGAAGGGTGTAGGGCTCCGGCCTGGCAGGGCCCTTGGACCCGGGGTCTGTGCGTCTGCAGATGCTGATG
>NW_006292094.1:7193027-7194371 GCF_000327345.1 Myotis davidii | reverse complement strand
TCCTGGCGTTTGACCAATTTCACCCGATTTCAGCGGCACGGTGAGCACCCCGGGAGTGGGCTCACCCCATCCCCCAGGAGCACAGCCCCAAGCCCCCCCGCCCCATGCTCCCCACCACTGGTGGCACCTCGGCTGGCTGGGGACAGGACAGGTGGGAAGGGTGTAGGGCTCCGGCCTGGCAGGGCCCTTGGACCCGGGGTCTGTGCGTCTGCAGTGATGCTGATGGGGAGTGAGAGGCGGGGAGGTGCCCGGGGTGAGGACGCAGGACCCGCTGGCCATCCCGGAGGGAGCACGGAGCACCCCAGGGGACGGCCTGGCTTCCGACCCCATGTGGGGGCTCCCCATCCGCCGGCCTTTGCTCGAGCCCGAGAGGAGCTGGTTGTCAGGGCACCAGACCCAGGAGGGGAGAGCAGGTGGTGCTGGGCCGGGGCCGGGAGGAGGGGGGAGCACCAGGGGGCACCTAGTGGGGTGAAGGCCTGGAGGCAGGAAGGGACATGGCACCGCCCGGGGCTGGGGTGCCGCCTGGAAGTTCTGAGTTCCCACAGCCTCTCAATTTTTATTCCAATTACCTTTTCCAGGATAGGTTCAGTCTCATTTGCATATTCAAATACAGACCATTATTATTTCAATTAGCTGTTAAGTAATTAGCTCTAATTGATGAACATTCCCCCCACTTCCCCATATTTTTTGGTTATTTACATCCGCTTCTAACCAACAATTTTAGGTAATTACATGCCACTCACTCGTCTGTTTGCGCGTGTGCCATGTGCACACACACACACCCTCACACACACACACCCTCACACACACACCCTCACACTCTATATACACACACACCCCCTCACACACATACCCTCACTCACACACACACACACACACACACACACACTCACACTTCCTCACAAGGCGGTTCCTTCTTGCCTTTCAGTTCCCACTCTCAGCCCGGGAGCCTGGGAGCAGCTTCGGGAGGGGGGGTGGGGGGTGCAGGCAGACCGAGCAGAGGACACGCCCAGGTCCTCCTGAGGGTCACCACTGACCTCCAGGGGCTCAAGGTGAACCCGAGCCCCTCAAACCTTGCTCCCAGAATCCCCCTTGTCCCAAAGACACGCCGACCACGGCCACTGGGCACCCCCTCTCCCCTCCCCTCCTCGATGGGAGTTGGATCACGTGCGGCCCGTCACCCAGCGGCCAGCTCTTCCATGCCCGGCTCCGTGCCCATCTCGGCCCTTGGCCTGGGAAGGGGGCTCCCCTCCGAGCCTCAGTTTCCCGCCTGCGACAGGGGGGTCGGGTGAATAACGAGGGAGGGCGAGGTGAGGCAGGGCGAGGTGAGGCGACGCGTGACCG
>NW_006292094.1:7189133-7192523 GCF_000327345.1 Myotis davidii | reverse complement strand
TGGGGGGGGGGCGGCGGCACGTGCCTGAGGGAACCATGACCCTGTGGGCCTGGGCGTGGCAAGGTCACTGCTCGCGTCCTGAGTCTGTCGCCAGCTGGTCTGGCTCCGGAGCCCCAGCAGAGGCACCCTGGGGGGGGAGGCGGGAGGAGGGAGCCTGGGCTGAGGGATACGGTGCACATGGGAGCTTCCGGGCCCCACAGCCAGTCTGCACTCTGTCTCTCTGGTCTCTGTCACCCCCACCCCGTGCCCCCTGTGCCTCCTTCAGGGCTGGCACATCCCAGCTTCTCCCTTGTGTTCACGGAGGCCTGACTCCCATGTGGTCCGTGCACCCAGGACGGGTCCTCCAGGTGCCGGAGGCTGCAGGCCGCCCGCTGGCCGTCCGCTCACCCCGCTCTGTCCCTCTGCAGTGGACCGGCCGCGGGACCCTTCGGCCACCCCACCCGGACTCACGCTCGTCCTCTGTGTCCAGGAACGAGAAGGTGCTCCTGACCCCCGGGGGGAGGACGCCAGCGCCGGCCCCTCTCAGACGTGCGGTCATGGGTGGGCCCTGACCACAGGTAAGGCTCCCCCAAGGGGCCTGGGACAGGCCTGGGGGCGGCGCTCCCTGCTCTGCAGAGCGGACGTCCCTTAGACACGGGCTCCTGTTCCGAGGGGAGGGTGGAGGAGGAAGGGCTGCCTCGGGGTGTGACGGGGAGCTGGGGTCCGCGGGCCTGGAAGGGTCTGAGGAGGAGGTGGCCCTGCTCAGGCCTGTCCAGGGTCCTCCCTGACGCGGGTCCCGCCTTCCACGCTTGGTGGGAACACATCTGGCGCATGTCCACCACGTGTTCACACGGCACGCGTTGGCGCTGACTCGCACGGTGTCCCTGAGACGGTGCTTCTGTGGGAAAACTTTCCCTGGTGCCGCGGCCAGTTCCCGGAGGCACCGGGTCCCAGGGACTCGGCTGTGCCGTGTCTGCCCTCCGGCTGGGAGGGAGCTGATGCGCTGTTTCCCGTGGGCGCCTTCAGATCATGGTTGTGGCCTCTGGTCACCTGTCCTCGGGCGGCGTGGTTCCGCAATGCAGACTCTGCTCAGGTTTCCGGCAGCTTCTGTGGTTGACAGAGCTGGGCTGTGACCCCTCACCTGACCACCGGGCATGAGAGTCTGGGTATTGGGCCTGGGTTTTCCTAGTCGATGGCTTGCCTGCTGTCGTCAGCCACTGAGCTCATTTAAAGTGACCATTGTGCCTCGGCTCTGCGGCCGGCGGCCCGGGGATCTGCGGCTGGTGGCCCAGGGACCTGTGGCGACACCGCCTTCCAGGACCTGCCTTTCTTTGCCGGTGGCTCCCCGCACGTCTCTGTGGCTTCAAGTGACACTTAGGGGGGCTGGGAGGGGAGGGTGAGCAGGAGGGAGGCCACGGTGGGGACAGAGCCGAGGGCAGAGGGAACCAGCGGGCAGAGGTGGGGTGGGCCGTTGGCGGGCTCGGCGGCCAGGCCATGGTCACTTCTCCTTCACTGCTCCATCGAGCGCTGCGGTGGGCCAGGCCGTGCTTGGCGGTGCTGCAGACCCCGTCTCAGGGGCGCTCCAAGTCTAGAAAGAGGGAGGGGTGTGAGGACCCGCCCTCTCTCAGCCAACATCATCAGGAGCCCTGGGGCTGGGTTCCCTTCTGTGGGCCTCAGTTTCCCTGTCTGGAGCATGGGCGTGCCCCCAAGCGCCTTCTGCGCGGATGACTGAGAAGGTGTGGAGGGGACCGGGCAGCTGGGTGGGCATCAGCTCTGACGTGCTCACGGGCATCAGGCCGAGGCCACACAGCAGTGGTCATGGCAGCGGGGGATGGACAGGACCCCAGGCCCGGGGCTGCGGTGGAGCATGGACCGTTAGGGCCAGGCTGGCGGGCTCGGCGGTGCTGACCGCAGGCCATTGTCACGGCCATGACGGTGCAGGACTGGCAGGCGAGCAGAGCTGGGCTTTGGCGGGGACTCCTGGCGACAGCCCTCTGCCCTCCCATCCGGTGCCTTTGCCCGGAAGCCCCTCTTCCAAGTCCGCCTGCCTTTGGAGAGACGTGTTGGATGGTCCCTGCTTCGCAGGTCTTCAGAGCCTGGGTAGGTCACTGACCTCCCAACTCCTGGGTTTTATCTGTGAAGTGACCTCTCCCCTGAGGCAAGCGTTCAGTGGGGGTGTGAATCCTGCACACAGTAGGCGCTCAGCACACAGTGGGCGCTCATCACACAGCGGGCGCTCAGTATACAGCGGGCATACAGTAGGCACTCAGCATACAGCGGGCGCTCAGCGTACAGTAGGCGCTCAGCACACAGTGGGCGCTCAGCATACAGCGGGCGCTCAGCACACAATAGGCGCTCAGCACACAGCAGGCATTAGGCACACAGCGGGAGCTCAGCACACAGTGGCAGGTGCCCCCCCTAAGCGTGACACGGGCACCCCGCAGACACCCGCTCAGGTTCCTCCCCTACTTCCCAGGTCCCACCTTCCCAGCCAGGGTCAAGTCAGGTCCCCGCGCCCTCACCCCACGGCCGGCACCTCCCCTCGCTCTCCCAGCCCAGGCTGCCTGCCCCCCTCACCTCCTAGCAGGCGGCAGACACGGAGCGATGCCTGGGGACGGGTGGGTGGGTGTCTCGGCGCCCACCTGGGAGGGCAGGTGGCGGAACAGACGGCGAGTCCTGTGGGTCTGGGAGGAGCGCGTCTCCCAGGTCTCCTTCAGGACGAGGCTGGAGCTCCTCCCAGATGGAACGTCTGCGTTCGGCACATTGAACCGTCTCCCATTCCTGCCTCCCTCCCCCAGTTGCAGCTCCTGCTCCTGGGACCTTGTCCCTAGAACTTGCTTTTAGATACATATACATGTTTTATTGATTCCAGAAAGGGAGGGAGAGGGAGAGAGAGAGAAGCATCAGTGATCCGAGAGAATCATGGATGGGCTGCCTCCTGCACTGGGGATCGAGCCCACAACCCGGGCCTGTGCCCTGAACGGGAATCGAACGCTGACCTCCAGGTTCATAGGTCGACACTCACCCACTGAGCCACGCCGGCCGGGCCCTGGAAGTGCTTGTACTGAGCGTGACTAAGAGCCCAGAGGAACCGTCTCTGCTCTGCTGACCCCAGGTGACCTGCTGGCACTGAGCCCTTGGCCGGCTCTCGGTGCAGCACCAGGGACAGAGCCACCCTGGGCCTGTGGGCGCCCCGTGGGGATCCCGTGGCAGGGAGAGGGGTCTGGGGGTTGGTGGAGCTGAGCCCGGCCCCCCTCTCTTCCCGGCCTCCGTTTCCTTCTCTGAACTGGGGTGATGCTCCCCCCGGCAGAGCTGGTGCTACGTGCTGGTGACTTGCCACGGCCACGAGCAGCCTCTCACCACCGTGCCCCCAGCGCCCCAGGGGCGGCCGCCCCCAGCGCCCCGAGCAGA
>NW_006292094.1:7187752-7188738 GCF_000327345.1 Myotis davidii | reverse complement strand
GGGCGGCTGGGGGGCAGCCCGGCCCGGACCTGCGGCCTCCTCCCCACGCCAGGGGCAGAAGGCGGCTGACGCGGGGGCTGGGCAGTAGCTGCCCACGTGCCCCCCCTTCCCTCTGCGTTCTTTCCATTTTTCTCTAAACTCACGTTTAAAAAACTTAAACATATTTATTTAAAAGGGAAGTTTTATAGCAGCTACAAATGGAAAACAAGCCTCCTTTGCCATAAATAGAACTCATAATCATAAAAATAAATTCAGTGGAAAGAAAACAATGTTATTAAATTCCAGTTGGCGGCCGGGGCCCAGGGGAGGGCGGGCCAGGGCCTGCGATGGTTTTATTAAAAACGGAGGCAGAGTGGACGGAGGCGTCCAAGGGGCAGGCCAGCCCGGGCGGAACCTTCTTCTCGTTGGAATCAGAAGCACGGAAAGTAATTACACTGAGAGCACTTTCTAATAAAATTACTCAGCGTTCGCGGACGCTGTGTCAGCCAGGGATGCATTTGGCTGCACGAGGCAGAGACCTGTCCGTCGTGTGGTTGAACCCCACGGGGGACTCGCTTTTCTCAGGTAAGGGGGGGGGGCGGCACAGCCCAAGGAGGTTGGCAGGGACCCAGCTTCCCGTAGCTTCCTCCTGCTCCGGCTCAGCCTCTGCCCTCACGGCCTCAGGGTGGCTGCTGCAGCTCCAGCCCTCCGATCTGCGTCTAGGCCGCTGGGGGGGCGGGCGGTGCTGGCCCAACCTTCCTGGTTGTCAGGAAGGGAACATGGGCTCTGAGCCGTCCCCTTGCCCATTGCGCCCACGATGGCCTCATGGCTGGCTCTCACTGAAGTTTATCTGTGATGTGTTTACGGCACCGACTGCCGTCTGGACCCCGCTCTTGGGCCGTCCCGAGGCCGCGTGCGGGACTTGGGAGCTGAGTCTGGGCCTGTCTTAGGCCTGTCCTGCCTGCCCCCCGCCGCCCCAAACACCACACGGCTCCTGCTGCCGCGGA
>NW_006292094.1:7185840-7187663 GCF_000327345.1 Myotis davidii | reverse complement strand
TCAAGTGCCCGGTCAGCCCTAGGAGCTGCCCTGGACGGGGAGCGGCCCCTCCCTCCCGACAGCCCCTGGGGGCCTGGGGCCTCTGTCTGTGGAGCCTCGTCTCCTCTGTGAACGAGGACTTTGCAGATTATCTGCTTCGTTGCAGCACTGAAACAGGTGTCCAGCCAGACACTTGCTAACAGTGAGCGGCGGCTTGTCAGGCTGGTTCAGCCCTGGGGCAGCTGCTGGCTTCCCGGGAGGCAGCAGTGGCACGGAGCTTGAGTGATATGCCAGGGCACCAGCTCGGCTGCAGGCGAGAGATGCTCACCTGCTCCAGGGAGTGGGGGAGGGGCAGAGGGGACCAGCGGCAGGGGCCGAGGTCCTGGGTGTGGGCAGGGGAGGCCCTCTGATTCTGCTGCGACCTTGCTGAGTGACCTTGCCGAGTGCCCCAGGGAAAATGCGGCTCCCTGGCTGGGCCCGAGGGCAGAGGCCAGAGTTGGGAGGCTCTCTTGACGCGAGGCCTCAGGCACCTTGTGCGACCCTGCCTCGCCTGGCATGGTGCCCGCTCGTACGAGGTGCTTTACAGCCTGTGGACGGGATGACGAAGGCCCAGGCTACGCACGCTCCGGCCGCCGAGCCCCCTCTGTCCGTCAGCCGTGCCTCCGTGAGGTCAAGAGAGGTTCAGGGTCGAGGGGCCCTTGGAGGGCAGGACGCCCACTGTGGCTCCGGCTGCGGGAACTGAGCCTGGAGAGACACTCGCTCCGTCCCGGCCTGTGATCCCGAGACCACCCCGCCCCGGCCTCAGTGTTCCCATCTGTGCAGTGGCCGCAGCCCCGGGGCAGGTTCTGGGGCCTTCCACCCCTCCCGCAGCCTCTGCTCCAGCCGGTGCTGGTTCTCGGGTGGAGAAAACAGCAGAGACCAGAGGGATGGGCCCTTTGAACAGACACAGACGCGGGTCCTACCCTGACGGGGGTCTGGAGCCAGGCCGGCTGGAAGCTGCTCCAGCCCCGCCCAGCGAGCCCTGACGCCCTGCCCTCTGCAGCCTCTGGTAACGGGAGCTCAGCTCACACGTGGCCCGTCCCTTTTCAAAACATTTAAAAATTTACTATAAAATATTTAAGGTGTCTCAAATATTTAAGAAATCTCTAATAAATATTTCACCAATTATAAAATATTAAATGCAGCCCCAGGTATGAAGAAGAACTGCACGAATACCTAAAAGCTGCCCCTTCGGCTAAAACGTAACCCCACGGGCTCCCTGCCCGCGACAGCCAGGCCCTGGGAGCGAAGACCCCCCGCCCCCCCCCGCGCACCCCCTCAGGTCTTGCCTTCCTTCCGGAACGTCTTGCGGTGGTAACGCACCCGTAACATGCCACGCGCCGTCTTCCCGTGTGAGTGTGATTCCTGCCCCTGCCGGCTGCTGGCACCCCTGCCCCCCCATTGTCTCCACATTTTCTCTACCTCGCCCTCCGGGTGACCCTCGCTGAGCTGTGAGGACTGTTCTCAGGCTGTCAGCTTCTTGTTGTGGTTAATTCTCACCGGAGGAGGTTTTTCCCGTTGATACTCAGAGCAGATGGGAGGGAGGGAGGGAGGGGGAGAGAGAAACATCCACGTGAGAGGGACACATCGGTGGGTTGCCTCCTGCCTGCACCCTGCCCGGGGCCTGGGGGGGAACCTGCAACCCAGGTGCGTGCCCTTGACCGGGGCTCAAACGTGAGACGCTTGGGCGTGTGGCTCAGTGGTTAGGGCCAACACGGTGACCACCGCGCCACACGGGCCGGGGCCCTGTCACACTCCTGCCCTGTCCAGGGCACCGGTCGGCAATCCCAGCTGCGCGTGGTACC
>NW_006292094.1:7184434-7185691 GCF_000327345.1 Myotis davidii | reverse complement strand
TCGAAGGGCTCGGTGCTAGAGAGCCTGCTCGCACCCGCGCAGGGGTCGGCACGATGCCGCCAGCAGACGGCCCAGGCCACGCTCTGGCGGTGACGCGGCGGCTGGGATGGAACCAGAGGGACTTGCTCACGGGAGGAAGTCTGTCTGCGTCCAGCGCGGCTCTGTGCTCAACGGTGGGAGGGCACCGATTCCGGCTCAGAAACTTTTACATGAAAACCCCGCGGTGCCCATGGCCCAGGCACGGGGGCGGAGCAATGCCGCGAACCGGCCGCAGGGTGAGCGGAGGAGCTGCCGGTGTTGGATTTGTGAGGACGTGGGACCCAAGAGGCCGCCGAGGAGGGAATGTCGCCAAGACCCAGAAGGCCGGGGCTGGACGCACACACAGGTCGGCGTACGGTCCCCACATGTGGGGCCCACAGGGCCCGCGGGTCCCCACGGATCCCGGGGATGAGCTCACAGGAGGAGGCGCCCACGGCTGCTGAGAGGTGCATGGCGGGGAGAACGGTTGTGTGGCAGCCGCGCAGGCCGGGGTCACAGGAAGTCCTGCGGGTTCACCGGGGGCGGGGGGGTCAGGGGCGCAGGCTGCGGGCAGCAGGGACCGGCCTGGCTGGAGCAGCCATCATGCGGGACTGGGTCTGTGGTGTCAGTGTTGGGAGGGGCTCCCGTCGCAGGCCTGGGGGTGTGTGCAGGCCTGGGGGTGCGTGCAGGCCTGGGGGTATGTGCAGGTCTGGGGGTGTGTGCAGGCCTGGGGGTGTGTGTAGGTGGGTGAGTGTGTGTCGGCATTCAGGCAGGAAGTGGGTGGAGGCAGGTGGAGCCTGGTGCCAGAGCTGAGCCCCGAGATGCACAGCTATGGGAACAGGAGTGTGGGGGGTGGGGGTGTGGGGAGCACAGTGATGAGATGACACCCTGGTCCCCACGGCTGTGGCTGCGCTGTGTCCGACGTGGACGTGAAAACACTGAGCTGCTGCCCTTGGGGACGCGGAGGTCGGCCGTGCAGCAAAGGGTCGTGGGTCCGATTCCCCGTCAAGGGCACCTGCCTGGGCTGTGGGTTCGCTCCCACCCCTGTTGGGGCGCAGACAGAAGGCAACCAGCTGCCTCTCTCACATCAATGTTTCTCTCTCCCTCCCCTCTCTCTAAAAAGGCAATGGGCACACCCTCAGGTGAGGATTAACCCACACAAGGACAGTCGCTAGGGGGCCCAGGCCTGTCCTCCGCCCCCGGCAATAGGGCCCGTCCTGGCTGGCAGCCACCGGGCTC
>NW_006292094.1:7183751-7184280 GCF_000327345.1 Myotis davidii | reverse complement strand
CACCCCACGGCGGGGCGGGTGTGGCGCAACCCGACTCTGCCTCCTGCTCCCAGAGGGCACCTTGCCTGGCATTGTCTCTCCTTATTCACCTACGCTCTGGGTTCCCAGGGGGCTCCCTGCATCAGGCCCCACCCTCCCTCCAGGCCAGGCTGGGACCGGGCTCCCCGAGCTGGGGACTCGGGGATCAGGGTTCAGGAGGACTTGCCGAACCAGCCTCCAGCCCACCATCCCTCCCAACAGCTGGAGAGATTCAGGTCCGACTACGGGTAGAATGTCCCGCGGCCAGGGTGACTGTTGCTGGAGAGGGTCCCACCTCGTCCCCGTCCTGGCTGGCCGCCCGCCCCGTCCCTGCCAGCGCTGGAGCCGCTGTGGAGTGGTTTCTCCTCCGGCGATGCCGTGCGGAGTGTTTTTAATTTAAGAAGCTGCCCAGTGGAAGCATAACAGGCCATTAGTGCTTGGGCCTAATTAACTCCGCGCCCGGAGCTGCCGCCGGAGGAGGGGGAGGGAGGCCGGCGTCACCCTGGAGTCA
>NW_006292094.1:7181309-7183620 GCF_000327345.1 Myotis davidii | reverse complement strand
CGCTGTCCAGGCCTCAGTTTTCCTGTCTGACGGTCACACCGATGCCCGACCCCCGGGGGCTGGAGACGGGCTCTGCACGGCGGGTCTCCGTGTGGGGGATCCAGCAGGACATCCCTGTGAGCGGCCACCTGGTCTGCCCACTCGCTGAGGCCGCAAGGTCACTGCAGGCCTGTCCATCCCTCAGCGACCTCCCCACGCCTGTGGGGAGGGGGCCGTGGTGCAGGTGATGGGGCCTGCCCGGCCGGACCCTGGGCCCAGTGCGAGGACCTGCGGAGCCAACAGGGCTGGACGGCCGCCTGGGACCCGGGCCAGCGTCTTGGATGGACGGGCGGCCAGGAAGGAGTGGGCAGGTCTGTGGGTGAGGAGCTGTGTGAGCCCCTGGGACGTCCAGCCAGCTCGTCTACCCGCAGCGCGCCCTGAACTATGGCCCCTCCCTGATCACAGAGGAAGGGGAGGCGGGAAGGGAGTGTGTGCAGCGCCTGCCTGGGCCCGACTGTGAGCGGAGCCTCCAGTACTCGGTCATGTTGTCTTCACCGTCCGGGAGGGGCTCCCACTGGGCAGAGGAAACGGCTCAGAGAGGTTGAGCGACTTGCCCAACGTCACACAGCCGGGCCTGGCAGAGCCGCACTCACTCTGGCCTGGGAGTCAGGTCTGAGGTGGCTCCGCTGGCCGGTCCTGCGGCCGCTATGCGCCCACGGCAGAGCCAGCCAGATGAGCAGTGAATGTGAGCGGAGGGTGAGACGCGTGAACATCATTGGTCTGTAACCCTCCACGCGCTCCCCCATCTGGTCCGCGGTGCCCTCTGCCCGGAGTCCCCAGACCCGCCCGCTCTCTCTGGGCTCAGGGATGGAGCACGCTGCGCGACTGTGCAGATCCGGTCGTAAGGAGTTTAAAAGCTTGGAACCACCATATTTCTTTATTTCGTTCGCGGCGACACCAGCTGCAGGTGACAGGCCCTCGGGACCAGCCGCACGCACGCTGTCCGCTGTCCCGGGGTGGTGTGGCCCAGCCCTGGTGCCGGGGGCGTGGGCACTGTGTGACCCCCAGAGGGGTGAGGGGTGACAGCCCCTGGGCCTGACCAAATGTGGCCCACGCTTGAGAGAAGGCGGGCGTCCTGGCCTGGCCAGCGAGGCCTGCACCCCCCGCCTGCCGGCCGAGGCCCCACCGAGGACAGGACGCAGGCTCCCCTGGGGCCACATCCTGTGGGCGGGGTTAAGGAGGAACAGGGACACTGGCGAGTGCGGGGTAGGTGGGGGGGGGTGTCCCCACCTCCACACCCAGCCCAGGAGCAGGTGCTGGCCCCACGGGAGCAAAGCTCCAGAGCCGGGCCCCCTCCCCCTCACATCAGCCCCCGAATGGGGGAGGCTGGGGGATGCATGGGAGGAGAGGCTGTCCCGGAACCTCTGTGCACGGCCACACTGCACCCCCCGCCCCCCAAGTGTGGACGGAGCTGCATTCACACGCAACACACACGCCATGGAGTCTTGACGTGCATGTGGTGTATGCGGATTGACTACACACGTGTGGTGTGTGGGAGCCGGAGTGTGTGCAGCCCTCAGCCCTGCCCTGGGAGTAGGGGTGAAGCCCCTCTGCCCCCCCCCTCCCTGCGCCTCCTGATAAGGGTTCTTCAGGCCTGTAATCCTCCTTAGGTTGACTTTGGGTTATTTTGAGCAAGAGATTAAAGGTGATTAGGATCAGCCGTGCTGAGGCCCACACTTCCTTGGCCTGCGTGTGCCACCCCTCCCTCCCAGAGGCCGGAGCCAGCCTTTCAACAGCCCTGGCCGACCCCGCCCCCTCAGAAACCAGCCCCCCAGCTGTGGCCTCAGGAGCCCCGGGGGCATACCCCAGCATCGCCAGGCTGTCGGCTCCGGGTGGCGTGTGCTGGGGGTGACCGGCCCTGTGGGACGAGGTCCGAGCCCCCCACAGGATGTAGCCAGGCCACGGGGACCCCGGCTGCCAGGAGCCATTTCCCATGGGCCCGAGAGGCCATCCTGGCTGAGGATCACCCCGCAACATGGGCTGGCCTGGGGCTCCCCACGGCCCCACCTCCCTTCTCCTTAAGTCGGAAACAGGCTCCCAGGAGCCGATCGAACTGTCCTTCCTCAAGTTGCCGGGGAAAATCCATCCCACCTCCCACTTTTCCTCCTGATCTAAGCCACCGAGCAGGCTGCTTGCAGACGCTGCTATCGGGAAACGCACTCAGCTGGCCGCCCGCCAGGCCCCAGGCCCGAGGCCGCGGCAAATGCCAATATTAACAAGACACGCACCTGACTCCTCTGTCCTGGAGGCAGCGCGGGCGGTCGGTGCGCAG
>NW_006292094.1:7180362-7180653 GCF_000327345.1 Myotis davidii | reverse complement strand
GGGTACGTGTGGCTGGCCATCTGCAGCCAGAACCAGCCGCCCTACGAGACCATCCCGCAGCACATCAACAGCACGGTGCACGACCTGCGGCTCAACGAGAACAAGCTCAAGGCCGTGCTCTACTCCTCGCTCAACCGCTTCGGGAACCTCACCGACCTCAACCTCACCAAGAACGAGATCTCCTACATCGAGGACGGCGCCTTCCTGGGCCAGGCGAGCCTGCAGGTGCTGCAGCTGGGCTACAACCGGCTCAGCAACCTGACGGAGGGCATGCTGCGCGGCATGGGCCGC
>NW_006292094.1:7174844-7178534 GCF_000327345.1 Myotis davidii | reverse complement strand
AGCCAGCGCGTGTCCTTCCTCAAGCCGCTGGCCCGCTCCAAGCGGGACTCGGCCTACGCGCAGCTCTCCCCCAGACACTACTACTCGGGCTACTCGTCCAGCCCCGAGTACTCCTCCGAGAGCACGCACAAGATCTGGGAGCGCTTCCGGCCCTACAAGAAGCACCCCCGGGAGGAGGTGTACATGGCCGCGGGCCACGCCCTGCGCAAGAAGGTCCAGTTCGCCAAGGACGAGGACCTGCACGACATCCTCGACTACTGGAAGGGCGTGTCGGCCCAGCACAAGTCCTGAGCCGGCAACACGTGACGCCGCCGGACCCAGGGGCTCCGGCCTGCAGCTCTAACCCAGAGACTCTCGCGTGCCGCACACGCACATACACGCACACTCACACACGCACACTCACACACGCACACTCACACATTCACACAGGACAGCCGGCGAAGCTGGGGCTCTATAGAGAAAGCAGGGAGGGGCGCGGACAGTGACAACAGCACATGGACCTGCCCTGGACACTCACGGGGGGAGGGCCTGTCCACACACACGCACATGCGTGCACACACACTGTACGTTCACACACTCCACACACATGTGCACACACTTCACACACACATGCACTCACTGCAATTCACACACGTCATACACGCCACACACATGTGCACATGTAGTGCACACACTCCATACACATTGCACACTGCACATGTGCGCACATAGCACACATGTTGTACACACATGCATACACACTACACACACACAAGGGCTGCGCCAGGCCTCCAGCCCCGAGGCCGCGGCCACCTGCCGGGCCGCCCACAGCATCTGGGAGCGCCTCCGCCTGAGCCGCAGGCGGCGCAAGGACGGCGAGGAGTGCATGGCGGCCGGCCACGCGCTGCGCAAGAAGGTCCAGTTCGCCAAGGACGAGGACCTGCACGACATCCTCGACTACTGGAAGGGCGTGTCGGCCCAGCACAAGTCCTGAGCCGGCAACACGTGACGCCGCCGGACCCAGGGGCTCCGGCCTGCAGCTCTAACCCAGAGACTCTCGCGTGCCGCACACGCACATACACGCACACTCACACACGCACACTCACACACGCACACTCACACATTCACACAGGACAGCCGGCGAAGCTGGGGCTCTATAGAGAAAGCAGGGAGGGGCGCGGACAGTGACAACAGCACATGGACCTGCCCTGGACACTCACGGGGGGAGGGCCTGTCCACACACACGCACATGCGTGCACACACACTGTACGTTCACACACTCCACACACATGTGCACACACTTCACACACACATGCACTCACTGCAATTCACACACGTCATACACATGTGCACATGTAGTGCACACACTCCATACACATTGCACACTGCACATGTGCGCACATATGCACACATGTGTACACACATGCATACACACTACACACACACAAGGGACTTCGGAAAACTGTGTCTTAGGGATGGGGGGTGGGGGTGGGAACTTTTTTTCAGTATCTTTTCTCTTGATTCTTTCCTGACTTCTCTCTCTCTCTCTCTTCCTCTCTCCCCCCTTTTTCCTTTTTAAATAATAAAAGTAAAGTTCTCTTAAAAAAGACAAAGCAGACGTGGGGAGCATGGCCCCGCTCCTCGCACGCTCTGTCCGTGGCCTGTGGTTCTGTCTGCTTGTCGGCGTTGCCACCTGTGGATGCCACGGCGGAGGGAAGTGACTGCCGGCCAAGCGCCGGCCGAGCTGGAGCCGGGACTGGGGAGGGGCGGGCGGGGTGCCCAGCAGCCCACTGTCGCTTCGTCCTGATGTACAGGAGAAATATTTCTATATTTGCAACGTTTGCTGTAAAACGAGAAAGAAAAAGGTGATGTCTACTAAACACTGCAAAGGAAAGACCACGCTTGTGTGTATGGGTTTTACTGTGGGTTTAGAGGAGGCTTCGGGGTTTCTTGTGTCTGATGTGACCCTGGGGTGCACGGGAACCCATGGGAGAGGTGGGCCCGTGGGAGAGGTGGGCGGGGGGACAGGTGGGCAGCAGAGGGAAGGGGTGCAGTGGGGGTGTGAGTGGGTGAGCTAAGAGGCTGGTGGGGGCAGTGGGGTACGGTGGCCCTGTGATGGCTGGAGCCCTGCCTCCTGGGAAGGTCCGACCCCAGGCCCCATCCCTGCCCCGCGGGGTGTGGCCCAAGCTCAGGGAGCGGGTGGTTCGAGGCCGCAGTGAACAGGACTGACGCCCAGACCAAGTGGCTCCCGTACTTCAGCCGCCACAGCCGCGGGGTCGCCATGACCCCCCAGGAGCCGGAGTGAGGCTTGGAGGACACAGCACCCGAACCCTGCACCGCCCCCCCTTCCCCGCCTGGTCCTGCAGGGCCTTCTCCTGGGGGTGGGAGTCTGGGGCCGTCCCCTGAGGTGCCCAACCTCCCGGCCCCGTCCCACCTGCCAGTGCCCCTCCCTGTCCTTTCTGAGGGTCCACCTGCCTCTGTCCCTCCCTGTCTGTCCCTCTGGCTGTCTGCAGCCTTGGGCACGTTTCTGGGGCGACGCCACCCTGTGGATGGGGCCAGTCGACCTGCCTCAGGCTGGCCTGCCCGGTCCCCCCATTGAGGTCGGTTTATGAACCCCCTGCGTGGGGTGCACAACACTGGGCCCTGGATGGAGCCCCTCCAAGCAGGTCATTTCCATGGATGCCACACGCCCTGCCTGACCGACAGCCCTGGCTCCCCCAGCTCCGGGCAGCCCCTCACCCGCACTGGGGTCCAGAGGACAGCACCGGGCAGCCGGCGTGACATGCCCGGGAGGCTGCACCCAGGATGGAGGGGCCTGTGGGCGGAGGCTCGGGGCCCCCTCATCCAGGGTCACACAGCGACGCGGACACAGTCCTGGCCAGCCCTCCCCAGACACCAGAGTTGGTCAGGGTGGCACTCACTGCCCAATGCCAGGCCAGTCCCGGGGGCATGATGTGATGGCGCCTGTCCTTGCCTGCAGGACCTCCTGGTGGCGTTGGAGCATGGACAGACAGGAGGCGTGGACAGACGGGAGGCGTGGACAGACGGGGTCACCTAGTGGACAGGCGGGTAAAGCTCCGCGCCAACCGCCCTGTGAGGCCCTCAGAGCTCCCGGCCAGCAGGCAGGGGTGCCACGGCAGGCGCCCCAGTTCAGGGATGCAGCCACAGGCGGCTGGGGAAGGGTGGGAACTGCTGCCTGGGAGAGCCTGGAGGGCGTCCTGGGAGCGGCCGTGCTTGGTCTGCAAAGGGGAACTACAATGAGGAAGGAGGGGCCAGGCCAGAGGCACCAACACACCAGCTCCACCACCAAAGACCACCTGACCACCACACGCCGCTGCCCTCCGTCCGCCCCCACGCACTGGCCACTGAGAGGGTCCAATGGCCCGTGGGGCCGAGGCTGCGTGTGCCATGGGGGTCGTGTGTCAGTGACCTGTTGGCCCGGTCACGCCACATAACCCACCCAACACGTTGCGGCTCACGTGCCAGCCTGGGTGCTGGAGGGAGAGGTAGCAAGCCAGTCTGTGGCCAGGAGTAGCCCCGTGGTCGCATCTGCTGACGCTCCATTCCCAGAGCAGCTCAGGTGGCTGAGCTAAGTCAAGGGGGGAAAGTCAACCCGTCCACAGTGGCAAAGGGCAAGGACACGGGAGGGGTGACGAGTCAGCACTGCCCGATATCAGAGGCCACAGGCATGGTGAGCCCCACATTCTCTCC
>NW_006292094.1:7171000-7173545 GCF_000327345.1 Myotis davidii | reverse complement strand
AGTGCTGTCTTGTGGAATTTAGCTATCCATCCATCCATCCCCCCCCCCATCCATCCATCCATCCATCCATCCAATGTACAATTGAGAGCCCCTACTGAGCACAGACAGGCTAGCCATCAACAAAACCTGTCCCCTCCCTTGAGTGTGCCAGTCATAGTCCAACAGGAAAGAAGTGACATCCCAAACAATCATTCGAGGTGGGTTGCCGACTAAGGGACCATTTCCAGCGACAGGGTGTGGGGGACCCGCAGGGATGGCTGGCGGCACCGCATGGCCCCCTGGGCAGGGCCTGCAGTGGCGGACAGCCCGCCAGGGGCAGCACCACCCTCCCTCCCCCTCTCCCCTCCCTCACTTTGCCTGGGGCACCTCCTTGGCTGAATGGCCCAAAGCCCAAGAGGCAGGTGTCCGTTCTCGGTGGACCATGGAGAGATGAGGAAGGTGGCGGGAGAGGAGCCACTGACCTGACATCCTACGCGCAGGGGCGAGGCGCTGGGTCACAGAGGAGGGGTCGTCAGCTCCTGGGAGTCGGAGACCTCGGGGAGGTCAGCACCGAGCCCCGAAGGAGGAACAAGAGGTGGCACATGTGGGCGGTAGGAACCAGGAGAGGGGCTCCCACCCGGTGGGATGCAGGACTGGACGCCGCCACAGCCTGGGACCAGGAGGTCGGCTGGACCCGCCTTGGAATGAGCGTTGGGCTGTGGGCAGTGGGCAGTGAGTTGTGGGCGGTGGGCTGTGGGCGGTGAGTTGTGGGCTGTGGGCAGTGAGTTGTGGGCGGTGGGGAGTGGGCCGTGGGCTGTGGGCAGTAAGCTGTGGGCCGTGGGCAGTGGGCCGTGGGCTGTGGGCGGTGAGTTGTGGGCGGTGGGCAGTGAGCTGTGGGCAGTGTCAAGGCACCGATGGTATTTTACAAAATAATAACGTGTATTGATTTTTCCTATCTCATAAGTAATCCTTTTATTAGACAACCTTTAGAAATGGCTCAACGTGGAAAAGAAAATAGAAATCTCTCGAAGCAACCGTGGCCAGCCGTCTGCTCTCTGCCTCCCAGGCCTTTCTCCGTAAACACGGCCTCAGCCAGACCTGAAGGAACCTGTGCCCCCTGGCGGGTGCCGGGCGGTGCCAGAGCAGGGGACCCGCCTGGTGTGCGGGCCGAGGGGGAAGGGGACGAGGACGCATGTTTGAGTCAGGGGGGTCTCGCTCCCAGGGGACCCATGGGCGTGGCCAGCACCGTGGCCAGCTCTCCCGGGACCTGTGGGTGGGGGTGGGTGGGGGTGATGGAGATGGGGGGCCAGTCCTCTCCGCACCTTTATCACAGGGTCTTTCTGCTCTACCACCTGGGAGGTCTTTACATTTTTTTTAAAATTGAAAACAATGAGCCCTCGAGGGTGTGGCTCGATGGATAGAGTGTCGGCCTGGGGACTGAGGGGTCCCGGGTTCGATTCCAGTCAAGGGCACAGGCCCGGGTTGTGGGCTCCATCCCCAGTGTGGGGCGTGCAGGAGGCAGCCGATCAGTGATTCTCTCATCATTGATGTTTCTCTCTCTCTCCCTCTCCCTTCTGCTCTGAAATCAATAAAAACATATTTTTAAAAAGACACAGACCTGCTCCGCCCCCACAGAGCTCTCCCCAGGCCTCCCTGTGGGCACCTGCCCCCATCCCTGCCCCCAGCACCACAGCTCATCCTCACTGTCGCTGAGAGAATGTGAGGTCAGTGGAGTCATCGCTGTAGAGCCTCCGTGAAGGCCTCGAGGGCACCAGCTGCTGTCCGTCAACAGCCTCTCCTCTCGGGCGGAGCAGCAGGCCCGCACAGGTGGTGGCCTGTGCTGTGATTGTCCTGTTGAGGGACATCTGGGTTGCTTCCGGTTTGGAGCCACTACAGACACAGCTGCTGTGAAAACCCACGCAGGAGTTTCCGTGTGCACTTACGTGTTCCTTCCTCTGGGACCCACGGTGGGAGCATGATTGCTGGGCGTGTGGCGCGTGTGGGGAGCACGGGAGGGAACGATGCTACGGTTCCCGAGGGGCTCCCAGGCCCACCAGTGAGGACGCGGGACAGACGTCCCCGCACCCTCACCAACACTCCGTGTCGTACCTTTCGCTTTAAATTTACTTCAGGGAGAGGAAGGGGATCAAGCCCACAACCCGGGCTTGTGCCCTTGACCAGGAATCGAACCCTGACCTCCTTGGTTCATGGGTCGACACTCAACCACGGAGGCTGCCGGCCGGGTGCAACTCCCTTCTTTTATTGATAATTTAGGCCGTTTACGTTGGGAGCGATTACTGAGGTTACGACTCAGGCTGACACTGGGCTGTTCGTCTTCTGTTCCGTTTCTTATTCTTCTGCGTCCTCTGTGCTGCCTTACGATGTGCGACCGGAACGTCATTGTGAGTCCATTTTGGTCGATTTACAGTGTTTTGGAGTATATCTCACTGAAGAATTTCTAGTTCCAGATATTACAATATACGTTCGGAACGTGTCAGAGTCTACTGGTGTCTACGTTTCACCGCCTCGAAGGGACCGACAGGGTTAGTCTGCACGAGGCCACTCC
>NW_006292094.1:7166004-7170801 GCF_000327345.1 Myotis davidii | reverse complement strand
AATGAACGAAACCAGCACAGAGAGGCACGGAAACGGAGAAGCAGGGGAACAGGCTCCAAACAAGAACAAGGTGGAACCTCCGAAAAAGACCCCACGAAACAGGTCAGTGCTTCAACCAACGCGGAGCTCAGAGCGAAGGCGTGAGGACGTTCACCGCGTGCAGAAGAGCGAGGAGCAGTGTGAGGGCTTTGCAAAGACGCAGAACTACAAGCAGGTGCCAAACCGAAGCCACGAGCTGACGAATGGAATAATCGACGGGAAATACGACAGGGAGTCCGACAGCACAGCAGACGGAGCAGAGGGGAGGACCAAGAACCGAAGACCGGGCCGCGGGCCACCACGCAGAGCAGCAGAAAGGGAACGAGGGAGGGAGAGTGAGATGGTTTAGGGCAGCCGTGGGCAAACTACGGCCCGCGGGCCGGATCCAGCCCGTTTGAAATGAATAAAACTAAAAAAAAAAAAAAGACCGTACCCTTTTATGTAATGATGTTTACTTTGAATTTATATTAGTTCACACAAACACTCCACCCATGCTTTTGTTCCGGCCCTCCGGTCCAGTTTAAGAACCCACTGTGGCCCTCAAGTCAAAAAGTTTGCCCACCCCTGGTCTAGGGGGATCATGAGACGCGCCAGCCGACCACCATCCGCACGCAGGGGTCCCAGGAGAAGAGCTGGAGAAAGGGACAGGCACGGTCTAAAGAATTAACGGCCGACACGCCCCAACCCGGGACGGAGACAAACATCCAGGCCCCGGGAGCCCAGGAAGCTCCGATAGAGGAGCCCAGAGAGACCCTGCCCAGACATGAGAATTAAAACGCCGGCCCTTAAAGACAGGAGAGCACGTGCACGGAACCTGTCACCTCTCTGGGGCCTCCCCAAGACGAAGCAGATCTTTTGGCAGAAACGTGGCTGGGCAGACGGGAGAGGCCAGACACCGGCAAAGTCCCGGAGGGAAGGGAAGTCCTCCCAGCAAGAGCGCGCTCCCTGGTGGCACCGCCCGTCAGGGCCGGAGGAGAGGTTTCCAGACACACAAACGCGGACAGAGCCCACCGCTCTGGGCCTGCCTGGCAAGACGTCTTCAAGGGGCTTCGTTACCCTGAGAGAAAGGGGGTGATTGGGGAGGAAACACACAAAAGTACAAACGTTGCCGGTAGAGAGAAACCTACAGTAAAACGCAGCTTGATCTGATGTTGCGAAGGTGGGGGTTAACCTCGTCGGAAGCTAGTATGAAGGTTAAAAGATAAAAGTGGTAAAAAAAAACCACAGTCACTGCAGTCTTTGCTGAGGGACACACAGGATAAAAGAGGCAAATTGTGACACCAAAGACGTAGAGCGTGGGATGTGGGGAGCAGAACTATGGAGCTTTAGGACGCGTTCAGACTCCAGCTGTGATCAATCTAAAACAGGCTGTTACGAACGTAAGTTGCTTTATGTTGGCCTCCTATATATAACCAGAAAACAACATCCTAGAGTAACACACGAAAGGTAAAGAGGGAAAAATCCAACCATCAGATACCATCAAATCGTAAAGTAGGAAAGAGACAGAGCAAGGAATGAAGAATCGACGAAACAGCCAGAAAACAATGAACAGAGCGGCATGAGTCCCTATCTACCAACAATTTCTTTTTAAAAAAATATATTTTATTGATTTTTCAAAGAGGAAGGGAGAGGGACAGAGAGTTAGAAACATCGATGAGAGAGAAACATCGATCAGCTACCTCCTGCACGTCCCGCACTGGAGATGTGCCCGCAACCAAGGGACATGCCCTTGACCAGAATCGAGCCTGGGACCCTTCAGTCCGCAGATCGATGCTCTATCCACTGAGCCACACCGGCCAGGGCTATCAGTAATTTCTTTAAATGTAAATGAAATAAATTCTCCAACCAAAAGACACTGAGTGGCCGGAGAATTTTTAAACAGACCATCTACATGCTGCTGACAAATGACTTGCTTCAGATGGAAGGACACACAGACCAAAGTGAGAGGAAGGGCAGTAACATTCCTGCAAAGGAACCAAGTGGAGCGGAGAGCGGTGCTGAGCAGAATGAGCTCCAGGACAAAGGCTGCACGGAGAGGCGAAGACGCCACTCCATACGGTGAAGGGGTCAATCCAAGACATGACACAACATCCTATCTAATAAAAGAGAAACATGGTAATTAGCCATACCTCCACTACCCTTCCCATTGGCTAATCAGGGCGATATGCAAATTAACTGCCAGCCAAGATGGTGGACGGCAGCCAGGCAGCTTGAAGCGAACATGAGGCTTGCTTGCTTTAGTGACAGAGGACTCCAACGTTTCCTGCCTGCCTTGCCAGCCTCTGAGCTTGCAGTTTGAAACATTGTTACAAATATAGAAGCTAAACAAAATCCCAGAAACCTGCTTTCAGCCAGTGGGATCTCAGAGCTGGAGTTGAAACAGTGTTTCGATTATAGAACCCAAACAAACCGGATACCTGCTTTCAGCAGCAGAGACCTCAGAGCTGGAGCCAAGCCTCAGAGCTAAAGCTGGCCCAGAATAAAATAGAAAAAGAAAAAAAGGAGCAGTTGGGAGCTTCAGTCACCCACCAGGCAGAAAACAGCCCTCGGCCCTTCAGCCGGATTGGCCAGGCACCCCAATAGGGACTCCCACCGTAATCCAGGACACCCTTCAGGGAAAACCAGCCAGCCCCCACCCATGCACCAGGCCTCTATCCTGTATAGTAAAAGGGTAATATGCCTCCCAGCACCGGGATCAGCAGAGCCGAGAGGCCTCCCGGCACCGGGATCAGCGTGACAGGGGGCAGCGCCCAAACCCCCTGATCAGCCCTGCTCTGTGTGTGACAGGGTGCGGCACCCCAACCCCCCAACCCCCCCACAGGCCCTGCTCTGTGTGTGACGGGGTAGAGTCATAACCTCCCCATTGGCCCTGCCCTGAGTGTGACAGTGGCAGCGCCCCAACCCCCTGATCGGCCCTGCTCTGTGGGTGATAGAGGGTGGCGCCCCAACCCCCCCCGCCCATGGGTCCTGCTCTGTGTGTGACAGGGTACGGAGCCCCAACCCCCCTGATCAGCCCTGCCCTGTGCGTGACGGGGGGAGCTCCCCAACCCCCTGATGGGCCCTGCTCTGTGCGTGACAGGGGGTGGCGCCCCAACCTCCCCATCGACCCCGCCTTGAGTGTGATAGGGGGCGGTGCCCCAACTCCCCAATCGGCCCTACCCTGAGCGTGACTGAGGGTGGCATCACAACCTCCCAATCTCCCTGCTCTGTGCATGACGGTGGGCGGCGCCCCAACTCCCCAATCGGCCCTGCTCTGAGCCCGATCAGGGGCTGCACCTAGGGATTGGGCCTGCCCTCTGCCACCCGGGAGCAGGCCTAAGCCAGCAGGTCGTTATCTCCCGAGGGGTCCCAGGCTGCGAGAGGGCACAGGCCGGGCTGAGGGACCCTCCTCAACCCCCGCCCCGAGTGCACAAATTTTTGTGCACCGGGCCTCTAGTCCTATATAATAAAACCCGAATATGCAAATTGACCACACGCAGAACCACGGATCGCTATGGCACGCACTGACCACCAGGGGGCAGATGCTCAATGCAGGAGCTGCCCATGGTGGTCAGTGTGCTCCCACAGGGGGAGCGTGGCTCAGCCAGAAGCCGGGCTCATGGCTGGTGAGTGCAGCGGCGGGTGGTGGGAGCCTCTCCCGTCTCCACTGCAGGAGGGTGGTAAGGAGTGGGGTGTCCCGGACTGTGAGAGGGATGTCTGACTGCTGGCTTAGGCCCGATCCCCAGGGGGAGCAGGCGGACATCCCCTAAGGGGTCCTGGACTGTGAGAGGGTGCAGGCTGGGCTGAGGCTCCCCCTCCCCCGACCTGCTCAGTACACGATTTCGCACACTGGGCCTCTAGTTTGTAAATATTTACGCATTCAGCTCAGAAGCACCTAAATACATAGACAAACATTAGCAGACCTGCAGGAGGACTAGCAACACGACGATAACACGGGATGTTCATGCCCCACGTTCACCAATGGATTGATCATCCGGGCAGAAAATCAATAAAGAAACATTGACCTTCATTGACGCGTTCGTTCTACCAGACGGTCCTCAGAGACATTTCCAGAACATTCCACCCAAAGCAGCAGGACGGCCATCCCTCCCCCGCGCACGTGGGACATCCTCCGGGACGGAGAACAAGCCGACGGACTTGAGACGATGGAAACCGTGTCGAGCATCTTCCCGACCACGTGGCCTGAAGCTGGAAATGAGTCGCAGGAAGGAAACCGGAAAACCCACAGGTACGTGGAGATTGGACCCCACGCGCCTGAAAAACCCAACAACGGGCCAAAGAAGGAAAAAACAGCCCGAGGCACACCATCCCGAGGAGGAAGTTTATAGCAGAAAGGCTTCGTCAGCAGCAAGAACCGTGGCTCACTGCTCCCCGAGCACCACGCTGCCGTGGAAAAGGAGGGACCGAGAGCACGGCGCCCGTGAAATAAGCCGGTCGGAGGAAGGGAGGTGTCCCAGGGCCTCTCATTGTGGAAGATAACGAACAACAAGAACTGAGGAGGCCTTTACGGGATGAGGTCCTCCGCGCGGCAGCCTCTTAACTCCCTGTTACTCAGAGCTCAGGAGCTATTGCATGTGTGTGTGTGTGTGTGTGTGCACGTGCGTGTGGGCATGTAGGGGTAGCTGCGTGTCTGTGCGTGAGTGTGTGTGTCTGTGCGTGTCTGGGTGTGTTTGTGCATGTGCGTGTGTGAGTGCATCTGTGTGTAGGCGTCCCACCCCCACCACAGATGCCCCCTCCCCTGCGCAGTGGGGCACAGCA
>NW_006292094.1:7164443-7165581 GCF_000327345.1 Myotis davidii | reverse complement strand
CCGCCACCCTCTCCCACCCCCAGAGCACTCTTTACACGAACCTCGCTGCCTAAACGGCCGTGAGGCTTCTGTTTGGATCCAAACCAAAACCTGAAAGTAAGAGCCAATTAACCCCAGAGCTGGCAGCAGGAAGGGAGATATAAAAAGAGCAGAAACAAGTGAAATCTGAAAGAACAACAGAAAAAAATCAGTGAAAACAACACCAGTTCTTTGAAAAGGTCAACGACGTCCATAAACCTCGGCCAGACTTAGAGGGAAGGAACCAGGGGCCCACCCTTGCAGGGAACCAATGTGGCGCCAGCCCTGCCACGGACCCAGCTCCACCATATAGGATCCATATCTCACAGCTATACCAGGATATATTCTAGATGGATAAAAGATTTAAGTGTTAAAAAAAGAGAGAGAGAGAAACAAAAACCAACCCAAAAAAAGTACTAAAGAAACTTGGAAAGTTTACTTTACAATCTGGGAGTGGGAATGACCCCAAATCCAGCAGCCACGGACCCGGCTCAGCCACGGACCCGGCTCCACCACGGACCCCAGGCTCAGCCACGGACCTGGCTCTACCATGGACCCCAGGATCAGCCATGGACCCGGCTCCACCACGGACCCATCTGAAAGAACAACAGAGCTCAGCCACGGACCCCAGGCTCAGCCACGGACCCGGCTCCACCAAGGACCCCAGGCTCTACCACGGACCCAGTTCAGCCACGGACCCTGGCTCAGCAGTGTCCTGAGACAGAAACCGCAAAGCTCACTCGAAAGAAACATGGACAAACTGGCCGGACGGCTCAGCAGTTTGAGCGTTGGCCCCAGGGCTGAGGTGGAGGGTGCCATTCCCGTCGAGGGCACATCCCTGGTGCCGGTTGGCTCTCCGGCCCCCCAGCCTTGGTTGGGTGAGGGCGGGAGGCGGCCAATCAATGTGTCTCACGTCACGTCCCCCCTGCACTCTCTCTTAAAATCAGTGGGAACACTTTCCGCGGGAGGATGAACAAGACACAGTGGACACGGTGCGGAGTCCGTGTCCCTGCATTCACGCCGCGTGGTCGCTGGTGACGCCCGCCTGTCAGCTTCTCAGTGGGAGACCCGTGGGGGGCACAGGGGTGCAGGGCTCTGCCTGCAGGCGCAGTGCGTTCCC
>NW_006292094.1:7162394-7163531 GCF_000327345.1 Myotis davidii | reverse complement strand
AACCAAAAGGCTCACCATGAAGTGGAGCGCCCTCCCTCGGCACACTGTCACCGTTCTGTGACCTGTCCTTCCACACACTCCACGTCCCACCTGCACTCACGGCTTCGCTGTTTGCAGTTAAAGTAGATCTTCAGTTTCTTCGCTTTACTTTGCGGCCGCCTCTAGCTGGGAGCTGCCCTGCAGGTGCCATTGGGACTCCCTCCCTCGGGGAGCACTGGGGGTGCCCGCCCTGTCCCCCCAATCCCCACGCCAGCTCTGTCTCTGCGTCCGGACAGCGTCTCCACGGGCGGCTCCTGCTCTGTGCCTGCGCCTGCAACGGCAGCTCCGTCTGTTCCCTCTTCTCATTTCCGTGAACCCAGGCCCTCACCTCCCGTTCTCCTCTCATCGTGTTTTCTTGAATAAAGACGTCAAATTTAAAAAATGTTTTTATAGATTTCAGAGAGGAAGGGAGAGAAAGGAACATCCATGATGAGAGAATCATGAACCGGCTGCCTCCTGCACGCCCTCCGCTGGGGATGGAGCCTGCACCCGGGCCTGTGCCCTGACTGGGAATCGAACCCTGACCTCCTGGTTCAAAGGCTGATGCTCCACCCCTGAGCCACTGGCAAGACGTCACCTTTATTTATTGATTTATTTTAAAAATATATTTTATTGATTTTTTTACAGAGAGGAAGGGAGAGAGATAGAGAGTTAGAAACATCCATGAGAGAGAAACATCAATCAGCTGCCTCGTGCACGCCCTACACTGGGGATGTGCCCGCAACCCAGGTACATGCCCTTGACCGGAATCGAACCTGGGACCCTTCAGTCCCCAGACCGACGCTCTATCCACTGAGCCAAATCAGTCAGGGCTGCAGAAATTCTTAAAATCATAATTAATTCAGCCATGCTAGTCTCCCTATAACACTCCCATAGAGGGAGTGCGCTGTTCTCTGCGGTGGCTGATGACCAGCTCACTGCTCCCCGGACCCGCGAGGCAGCTGCCCCTAAAGATGGAACCACTCGCACACGAATGAGCCCCAGCTCAAAACATCAGCCATAACCGTCCCCGACCCGAGACATCGACGATGAACTTGTCAGATGCTCCTCCATTTAATTAAAACCACAGCTGAGTGCGTCCGCTCAGCTGAAATTCTC
>NW_006292094.1:7160727-7162303 GCF_000327345.1 Myotis davidii | reverse complement strand
GAGCCGAGGTGGCAGCCGGTCTGGGCGATGTGCTAGGACAGCCGGAGCCCTCAGCTCGGGGTCGCCCGACTCAGACGCCTGTGGGACCTGCTCGTGTGTCTGGTTGCGTGTGAGCCCAGCCAAGCGGGACCTGCCGGGGAGCCACCCCTGGAGAAGGAACCTGGTCTGACTCCAGCTCACACCGACCAGTGGGCAGCCAGCACCGGCCCCACGGCTTCTCCGAGACCGTGACCCTCGTGTCCTCAGCGACCTCTGACCCCCCCCCATCCTTAGAGACCCTCCCGTGGCAGCCACAGCCCCACAGACAGCAGAGAGGGGGTGCCCTCCAATCGCCACTAATGCTCAGGGACACCACAGGGCCACTGTCCGAGAGCCCCGCCCGCGGCCAGGAACCGCCAGGTGTCCCGGTTAGTAATGCGGATTATTTCCAATAGAGGGAGTCACACGTATGTTGATATATATGCGATGTGATATGTGTGCTGTTTTGTTGTATGGGCAGCAAGCTTCAAAACTTCATGTCAAATTTTCTGAAGGTGTCGACATCATAGATATTTTTATGCTTAAAAATTTCTAATTTTGTGCCAAAAAAAGAGCATTTGCGCAAAGTTTTAATTCATTACTTTATTTTGAAGAAAAGTGCTGCTGAAAGTAATCATATACTTCAGGAAGTTTATGGTGAACATGCTCCATCTCAAGATACCTGTGATCGCTGGTTTAAACGCTTTAAAAGTGATGATTTCGATGTGAAAGACAAAGAACGTCCAGGTCCTGGACAGCTGCAGTTCTTACTGCTATGTGGGAATCCATCACCCATCAGGAAGCACCATGAAAGAGGATAGGAAGACTTCTCAGAAGCAGTTTTTTAATTGATTCCATACAAAGATGATGGATTTTAACTTATTTACAACTTCTTATTTACAAAGGGAATTATGATTTAAACTTTACTAGGTATTATGAGCTTCTAAAACCAGGTGAAACCGTTAATACTGATCTCTACTGACAACAAATAATCAATGTGAACCACGCTTTGATCATGAAATGACCAGAATGTGCCAGAAAACACGGCAACGTAATTTTGCTTCATGATGACGCACCATCACACACTTCAAAACCAGTTCAAGACACGTTAAAAGATCTTGCCTGGGAAGTATTAACCCACCCACTGTATTCACCAGACCTTGCTCCTTCAGATTACCACTTGTTCCGATCGATGGCACACGCACTTTCTGAGCAGCACTTCAACACGTGCGAAGACGTGGGAAACGGGGTCTCTGAACGGTTTGCCTCAAAACAAGAAAAGTTCTATTGGGACGCTCTCCACAAATTACCCGAAAGATGGGGGAATGTGTAGCTAGCGATGGACATGACTTTGAATAAAGCACTTCTTCCCGTTCTGGGCCGGTTCCTACCTTTTTCTGCGTCGCTGGCTCCTGCCCGGGTCCCGGCCCTGACTTGCCCAGAACAGGTCGCCGCCTGTGGGACGCGTGCGGCCGGGTAGCGCAGGCACAAACGGGCTCTCGGCTCCTTCCTCGCGGCTGCTCCGGACGGTGTGGACTCCCCACTGGCCAGCGCGGCT
>NW_006292094.1:7158350-7160339 GCF_000327345.1 Myotis davidii | reverse complement strand
CAGCCTCCTCCTGCGCCAGGTTCCGGCTCCTCCCACCTGAGCGCAGGGCTAACTCGGGCGCCCCTGGGCGTCGAGCCGGGTACTAGGCGCCTCCGTGCTGTTGGCATAACTCCTGACCCCCGACCTCACGCTGCCGTAACTCCTGACACCTGACCTCACACTGCCGTAACTCCTGACCCCCGACCTCACGCTGCCGTAACTCCTGACCCCCGACCTCATGCTGCCGTAACTCCTGACCCCTGACCTCATGCTGCGTAACTCCTGACCCCTGACCTCACGCTGCCATGGAGACAGCAGGTGGCGAGGAGCAGGCGCCGCTCTGTCCAGTGTCCAGCGCCCGAGCGGATGTGAAGGCCCTGCCGCCCGGCTCTCAGGGACGCTGCCCAGGGAAGGGGCCCGCGTCACTGGCCGCCGCCTGGCGGGTTGGCTCCCCCACCCCAGCTCAGAAGGGGTTAAGATGCGCCACCATGCAAATTAGATGCAATTAATCCTTTTCATCAGCTGCAAATATACCTTCTGAACCCTATTAAAACATGAATATGCAAATGCAGACCTTTTTAAATTCTCATTTTCAAGGACTTGGCATTGGGGTTTGATTAGTGAATTCCGTTAACAGCCTGTAAACCTGGCGCAAAATTCAATTTCCATTTCAAGTTGAAAAAAAAAGAAGAAACACACGGAGGCTGTTGGTAATTGAGCTAATTACCCCGTTACCCTGAAGAGGCCGCCCAGCGAGCGAGCGAGCCACGGGGCGGGGCTGAGGCCTGCCTGGAGGAGGCCCCACAGCTCCGCCCTCCTGGCAGGTCCCGTTGTCCGTCCATTTTCCAGATGCGGACACTGAGGCTCAGTGGGGGAGCGTGTCGGTGGTTGGGCAGAGCCGGCACTGAGCGAGCCCCCCGCGCCCCCATCGGGGCCACTGCAGCTTCCTGGGCCGAGCTCGTGGGGGGAGGGGGGCTTCCCAAAGGCCGGCTCCTGGCTTCTGTCCTCGGAACTCACGGCCCCTCCTGGCTCCGCCACCATCTCCATGGGCTCGGGAGAAGGTCTCACGGTGGCCGTGACGGTGACCAAACCAGACCCTGGATGTGCGGCTCCGAGCCGAGCCGGGAGGCGGTCGGCCTGTGCTGATGTGTGGACTGGAGCTTGGACGTGTTGGGCTAATGAACCTGTTCACTCCTTCCACCTGTGGCTCCTGGCCTGTGCGTGTGGCCACTTGACACTTTCACGTTACACACTCTGTGCGTGTCTGTGGGATGCGCGTGGGTGCCGGCGGGGAGACGCGGAGCAGAGGGAACGTCTGTGCCGCTCGCTGGGCACGTGACTAACATGCACAGGAAGGAGCCCGGGCCTCGGTGCCCCCGGGAAACAGGGGCGGGACCCAGGGATGTGAGGTGTCAGCTCGGCCGCCAGCGTGAAGGTCCGGGATGGCGTCTTAGCCAACAGACGTGCTCTCAGGTCCTGGGCTGGAGCCCGAGGCCCTGTCCCCGAGCCCCCTCCCCTCGGCGTGCAGATGGCCGCCCCCCGACCCCCGTGTCCTCCCAGGGGACCAAGGACCCCACATGACCTCACGTGTAGCTTAGTCACCTCTTTAAAGATCCCGACTCCAAATACAGTCACCTGTGGGGGTGCCGGGGGCGAGGGCTTCAGGGCTCGGATTTGGGGGATACAGTTCAGCTCAGAGCGGAGGTCACGGTGCTGGGGCTGGGCCCCGCCTGTTCAAGGCGCACAGAGGAGTCCAGTTCTCGGGAAGATTCACCGATTAGAAAAAAAGACAGAAAACCCGCTGCTCCGCTGGAAAGGGGCCCAGAAAACAGGCCCCGGGCGGTCTTCTGGGAAATCTTACTCACGTCAGCGATGTCTGCTGCGTTTCTAGCCGTGCAGGCCAAGCACAGTGCAGAGAGCAACGGAGGCCGGTGCAGCACTGGGGCCTTGGTACACATGCGCTCTGGGCCCCGCTCAGGGAACCAGAACTTCTGGGAGAGGGGCCCTGAG
>NW_006292094.1:7157392-7158176 GCF_000327345.1 Myotis davidii | reverse complement strand
GCGTCCGGACGCGGGGGGTGGGGTGGGTGGGGTGGGGCAGGGCTGCTCTACCTTCCCATTGTGGGAGGGTTTTCTTTTGACACAGAAAATCCACTAAAACTGTGCAATAAAGACAAAGAAAAGAATGAAGAGAAACCTCAACAGCTGGGCCCCATGTGTCTGCAGTAGGGCCTGGCCCCTGGCAGCCCTGCTGGCCGACTCTGCTGTGTGACTCTGGGCCAGGCCCTGCCCTCTCTGGGCCGGATGCATGCATTTAGGCTGTGGGTGAAGCCTGCCCTCACTGTGCACGCATGTACACGGCAGACACACCCATGCAGCCCCACATGCACACGGGTGCACACGCCTGTCTGTGCGGCCCCAGGCTCCACCTGCTGGACCTCTGAGCGACCCGTTAGGCACCAGGACAGAGGTGGGCAAGTCGGGCCCAAAGCTGATGGTGAGGCCGTGCACCGTCCAGAGGGCGGGCTGGGTCCACACCTGCCCTGGGCAGCTCCCTGCCCCTCTGGGCCTCGGCCTCGGCTGACCAGACCCTGCGCACAGGGTCATTAGGCGCCTGGGGTCGCGTTGCAGCAGCCTTGGGCTCAGGGCCCGGAGGGGGACCAGAACCTGCATCCCTTTAGCTCTGCCGTGGCCCATCCGTGGTCAGAACACGAGCTAGAGGTGCAGACAGAACGTAAGCCACCCTTCCTGCCAGGCACTGGGGCCGGGGTCCCCCAGAGGGGGCTCTAATGGGGGGTGCGATCCTGTAGGGGGGTTCCCACGGGGTGGGGGGTGTGCAGGGGGG
>NW_006292094.1:7154740-7157140 GCF_000327345.1 Myotis davidii | reverse complement strand
GGGCAGGGGTTGGGGGTGCAGGCCAAGCCTCCCCAGGTTCGTACCTGCAGGTCACACTCCGCCAGGTTCCTGGGCTCCAGGAGCAGCAGTGCCCGGGGCAGAGCCTCAGGCCCACGCGTGGCAGAGTTGGTGTGGAGGCCCCGTGGCTGCTGCCACCCCTGCTGGGCTGGGCAGTGGCCCTGTGCTCGATGAGCCACTGGGCACAGAGGCTGACGCCCTCACGACTGCTGACAGGCCTGGTGCCTGTGTGTCGGTGAGGCCACAGGCGTGTCTCCCGTCCCCGCTGGGCTGCGGTCCACTTCCCAGGCTCCTGGCGGCAGCCCCTCCCTCAGCCAGAGCTGTGGGCAGAGGCCAAGGCCCTGGGTGGGGCCCTCCTGCTGGTGCCCATCCTCGTGCAGGCCCAGGGAACATGGGGAGAGGGGTGCCCCGACACGTGTCCTGAACCCCACACCAACCCTTGGGACCTTGGTGTGTGGAGGTGTGAGCTCTGGGACGCAGGGCCCTGCCTTGAGGTGGTGGAAGTGGCCCAAGGTCACCGAGGGAGGAAGGCCAGGTGAGGCCAGTGGCCTCTTCACGGTGCCTGGGATTTGGGGGGACGTCCTGGCCCTGCTGCAGTGTCCGAGGGGTGTGGGGGTCATGGGTCCCCTGGCAGGGGCACCTCAGGGGCCAGGTGGTGTCAGATGGGCGTGCAGGGACGCCTTCCTCCGATGGCCAGGTGCCCACTGCCCCCCTTTCCCCCGGCTGGGCCTGTGGTCAGCGTGGGGCCGACACACAGCGAGCAGGTTGGTGGCCAAGGGAGACTTTATTTCACAGCAAGTCCTGCCCACAGGCCGATGGGGCAACGAGGCTCTCTCCACCCCCTCCCGCGTGGAGCTGAGCCAGGCCCTGGACTCAGCTGGCGGCCACAGGTCCCGCGGGTGCTAGGACGCGGGGAGGGGAGGGACCTCCCTGTAGGGGGTGTGGGCTCCGGAGGCACCTCCCAGAACAGCTTCCCTGCTGGGAGGGGCCACGCCCTGTCCTCTGGGCGGCTCCGGTCCCATCATGTCCGCCTGCCTGTCCGGGCAGCGGTGGTCCTGGTGGTGCAGTGGGTGGGGTGGCGCCACCAGCCTCGGGCACCTGCGCTGCCCCCTCCCAGCTCCGGCACCATCTGTGGCCCAGCTGGTGGCCCAGCTCCGGCACCATCTGTGCCCGCCCGGTGCAGCGTGGGGAACGAGGCAGAGGCACCAGCCCTGCCCGGGGAACTGGGGGCAGGTGTGTGGGGTGGCAGGTGCCCAGGCCTTGCACTGCCCACCAGCCCAAATCGAGGCGACCCATGATCCAAGCTCCCCACCCTGTTGGGGGCTGCACCCCCACAAGCTGTGGCCCTGGCACCAACTCACACAGCGCGCGACCTCACTGGCCTTCGTCTGCCCGCCACCCGCTCCCAGGTGCCGGCACATGGCTCTGGCAGGGCTGCCCCCGAAAACCAGGCGCACGTTTTTAAAAAGCAAATTGCCCAGGAAGAGTGTCGGCTGCGGGGGGAACATGACGGGCTGCCGTGTTCTGAGTGACGCTGCGATGCCTGCGGGCCCAGACATTGGCCACACCCCTGGGACCCCGGGCCGGCCGCACCCTTCGGACCCAGCCTGCCCCGGGCCTCCTGCCCGACACTGCACTGCAGCCAGAGCCTCGACTGTAATGGGGACGTGGTGTCTGCGTTCGTTCCCACCTTAGGTGACAACACACCTCCAAACCCTTGGCAGGCCCTGGCAGTGTTGCTCAGTGGTTAGAATGTTGGCCCACAGACTGAAGGGCCGAGGGTTCAATTCCTGGTCAAGGGAACGTTCCCAGGTTTCAGGTTCCACCCCAGCCCGGCTGGGGAGACAACCAATCGACGTGTCTTTCTCACATCGATGTTGCCCTCTCTCCCTCCCTCCCTCCCTCCCTCCCTGCCACCCTCTCTCTCAAATCAATGAGGGGAAAAAACCAACCAACCAACCGACCAGCCAGCAAACGCCCGGCAGGCAGTCTTCTGGCCATGAGGGGACGGGGGAGGCCACTGCCCACCCAACGCTGCAGACAGACACGGCCTCGGAGACAGTGAGTTCGTCCTCAGACTCAGGGACGAAGAGCGGCCCAGGCAGAGGGGCAGGGCCAGGCGCTGGTGGGCCCTCTGGGTTGGGGAGACAGCCGAGTTTGGGGAGACCGAGGTGGCCAGAGAGCAAGGGGCTGTCTCATTCCGGGGGGAAAGCAGCAGATGTGGGGCTCAGCCTGTGGGGCGCTCCCCGAGGGGCTCTGAGCGCGGATGGAGGATGCTGGGAGGCTCAGAGGAACTTCGGACGCCAAGCCGGTGCCCATGCAGCTGCACGGAGGCTCAGAGGCCGCGCCCAGCCTTCCTGCCACCACCAGGGACCAGGGGGC
>NW_006292094.1:7153562-7154586 GCF_000327345.1 Myotis davidii | reverse complement strand
GACTCGGGTCTGAAAGGACCGTCTTTCTTCTCCTTTAATTAGTGCTGGGTAACGGCCATGCTGTGAGCTTACGGCCTGTAGATCTTGTGCTGACACTAATTATGCACCAAGGCTTTGCTGGCTGTGTTTCGGCTCTGCAACTGCCGCACAGTAATTTAGCGGGAGCGGGAGCTAAGCGGTCACTCGTGGCCGCCCGTCTGCGCTGGGCCAGTGCCCTGGGGGCCCAGGACCCCGCCCTCAGCCCCTGAGCCCAGGGCAGCGGGAGGGAGCTGCAAGTAGATGCTTCACCCACGAATCCTGAGACTGCCCTCTTGCCACCTGGGAGGGTGGGCGCTGCCTGGCACTGCCCACCTGCTGGGGTCCCGCCCATGGGCAGCTGCACGCTCACTCTCGCTCAGGAAGAGGAGGGAGGGCAGGCAGCGTCCGTGTGTGGAAGCCACGCAGGGAAGTGAGTCCTGGCAGGTCTGCAGAGATTCCGGAACCCGGCTCCCCAAATGCCTGGACCTCCGGACAGCCCGGCCCTCCTCTCGGGACCCCGGGGACCCCCGTAACAATCCGAGGCCCTGGTGGCCGGTGTGCTGGCCTCGCTGCGAGCCACGGGGTGGGCCGTGGCCTCCCTGGCCCTTCCTCTAGAACCTGGAGGTTCTCTGACGGTCCATCGGTCAACCACCCTCCCCTCTGGTCCGCACCCAGCAGAGCCGGCCGCATAGCGGGGCACCGGGGCAGGTCCCCAGCGCGGAGGGCTGCCCGCTGGTGGGGATGGGACTGCGGCTGCCGGCTGCCTCCACTGGTCAGCACAGTTAGCGTCCGTTATTGCAGTTCTATCCTGAGACGCAATGAGAAGGCCTCGCTCCGGAGTGCAAGGCTCCGCTGGGCTCTCCTCCGACGTGAAGGGCGGAGTTGGGGTGGGAGCGGCCGCCCAGTGGCAGGTTTGCAGGAACTGGTCTCCCTAGAGAGAAGCCCGGGGCCCCTTGGAGGGAGGAACCGGGGCCACGTGATGCGGGTGGCGAGCGGCCCGTGCTGA
>NW_006292094.1:7152951-7153474 GCF_000327345.1 Myotis davidii | reverse complement strand
CTGGACAGACCCCCTGCCTGGGCGCGGCGTGCTGGGCTTGGAGGTCGGGTGCCCACTGTTCACCCGCAGCCGACCAGCGTCTGCTCAAACGCCTGGTCCCCCCGGGGCTGTGCCTTCGGCCCACTCGCCAGGTGTCCTGGGAGTCAACACACCAACTCACCGCTGGACCCTGAGCAGGCGGACTCAGCTCAGGGAGGGAGGCCTCCGGGAGGGAGCTCGCCCCGCCTCTCCCAGGTCCTCCTGCGGAGTCGGCCACGCGCTCTCCCGCTTCCCCCCTTCATGCCCCCACTGGGACCCGCCCGGGGTCTCCGGCTCCGGCTGCCCTCCACCGGGGGCTGTCTGTCCCCTAAATGCCAGGCGGCAGCCTCACAGGGAGACAGTTCCAGGGGCACTGGCCGGCCTGGCTGAACCGTGCCGGTCGGCACGGGCTCCTGACACGGGGGTTTAATCGACCGTGGAGCCCTGGAGAGCAGCTGCTATGAGCAGGGAAGGGAGACGCGGTGGGGGGGGGCGGGCTCCCCGC
>NW_006292094.1:7132228-7132840 GCF_000327345.1 Myotis davidii | reverse complement strand
CCCGCTGCACCTGTCCTGCCCCCACTGGGACCCGCCCGGGGTCTCCGGCTCCGGCTGCCCTCCACCGGGGGCTGTCTGTCCCCTAAATGCCAGGCGGCAGCCTCACAGGGAGACAGTTCCAGGGGCACTGGCCGGCCTGGCTGAACCGTGCCGGTCGGCACGGGCTCCTGACACGGGGGTTTAATCGACCGTGGAGCCCTGGAGAGCAGCTGCTATGAGCAGGGAAGGGAGACGCGGTGGGGTGGGGCGGGCTCCCAGCCGAGGCCCCAATGGGGAGGCAGCAACGTGCTGGGTGGTCTTCCCACAACATGACACAGGGCAGGGGGCTGTCCTCCCTTCGTGGACGTGACTCATGCCTGCTATGGCCAAGTGAGGGTCAGGGGTCCGGGTTCAGGGTTCAGATACAGCAGCAGCCCCTGCAGGCTGGCAATGGGAGGCCCGGGGAGAGGAGGTGGAGGCAGGGTGGAGGGCAGTCCTATGGGCCTTGGTGACCTGGGAGGAGAGGCCCGAGGCCCAGCTGAGGCCCTGGGCGGCCGGAGCAGTGCTGGGGAGACGAGGATGCGCAGGAACAGAGCGGGGACCACCTGAGGGGGTGCGGACCAGGTGGCGCCA
>NW_006292094.1:7130946-7131906 GCF_000327345.1 Myotis davidii | reverse complement strand
TTAAACTGAGGGCATGAGAGCCAACAGCCCCGGCGCCTGTTCCAGAGGGAACCCCAGAGCTGCCTTTCTCACCCGCGCCTGCAGCCGCCGCCGCCCACGCCCCTCAGCTCAGCTCCTCTGAAGGGCGGGTGGCACCAGGAGTTCAACAGAAACAAACGTGGCACTGAGCCGCGGGCCTGGGGCGGGCCGAGCCAGGGAGGGGCCCGCACGCGGCCCTGTGAGCCCCTCCTGCCCTGCGTGGAGACCAGAGCCTGGCCCACTCGTGGTGCTCGTGGTGCCGGTTCAGGGCCTGGAGGCTTGGCATCCCCGCTCCCCCTGCCCCCTCCGGTCTCCCTGGAAAAACTGCTTTAATATTGTTTACGCAAGTGCCCGTGGGGAGGGCCGACGGGCAGACCAGCCTCTGGGACAGGAGCTGGTGGCCGGGAGGGACCTCGGTAGTAATCACAGACCTTCCACGGAGCCGCCTCCTGCACCTGGAGGCGCTCAGCTCCCGGGCCTCCCCGGCGGCCACGCGAGCTAATGGCGCCTGCGCAGTCAGCCAGGATGGCGGCCTTGGAGCGTCCACGAACCTTGGACGGCCTGGGGCTGGGCAGCGAGAGCCCTGGGCCCCACCGTGCCTTCCGCTCGGGGGTAAGCAGACCTCAGAGTTGGCACAGGCAGAGCCCAGCTCGCAGGGCAGCGTGGAGCGGCGTGAGGTGCTGGAGGCCCCGAGGCTGGGTCTCCGGGCCCTTCGAGGCGGGTGGCCCAGCAGCACTGCCCAGAGGGGCGCTTCCCTCAGAAGAGAAAGGGCCGAGTGGACCACCGTTGGTGTAACTGGGCGAGGCACCCTCTGGGGAAGGCCAGCACCTCGTGACCCCCACCTGTCCGTCGTCACAGAGGCCTGGGCAGGGAGACCAGCGCCTGACCCTCGACAGCCCGCAGGGTGACCCCACCCCCAAGGGCTGCATCCTGCCAGGGCTG
>NW_006292094.1:7129557-7130892 GCF_000327345.1 Myotis davidii | reverse complement strand
GGCGCTGGGCAAGGCCAGCCGCCATGCTGTGAGGAGGCCCACACGGTGAGGAGGCCAAGCTTTCGGCCACGAGCACCCATGTCTGAGAGCAGGTCCTGTGACCTCAGCACATGCGGAGACGGCCCTGTGGCCCAGCCTCGCGGGAAGACCCGGGCAGAACCCCTGCGAACGGCCCCCAGCAACCCCGGGATCCCGCCCCTCAGGAACTGTGGGAACGAAAACACAGCATCGGAAATGAAATTCACTGGGTGAGACGAAGCAGATTAGACTCGCCAGAGAAAAGGTCAACTTAGACACAGCCACAGATGTCCAGCCCACCCGGAAAGAGACTCTCTCTCTCACTCTCTCACACACACACTCTCACACACTCACACACACACACACACACACACCGTCACACACACTCAGACACACACACATACTCACACACGCACTCACACACACACACACACTCTCACACACACACACACACACACTCACACACGCTCTCACACACACACCCTCACACACGCTCTCACACACACTCACACACTCACACACACACACACACACACACCGTCACACACACTCAGACACACACACATACTCACACACGCACTCACACACACACACACACTCTCACACACACACACACACACACTCACACACGCTCTCACACACACACCCTCACACACGCTCTCACACACACTCACACACTCACACACACACACACACACACACCGTCACACACACTCAGACACACACACATACTCACACACGCACTCACACACACACACACACTCTCACACACACACACACACACACACACACACGGCCAGAGCATCGTGACCAACGGTAACACCAAGGGATTTCAACGTGCAGTTGGAGTCCCAGCAAAGACGAGAGGAACAGAAACAAACGAGAGACCAACGTTCCAAATCTGATGAACTGTAAACCCACACTCCAAGCAACTGGATGACAAACAGCAGGACAGACACACAGGACTCCAAATCGGCTCAAGGGACAGACCACGTACCAAGGACAGAGGGAAGGCTGGTGGCTCCGTGGCCTCCTGGGAGCCCACCGCCCGCACACACGGACCCCGGCCTTGCCCGGCTCTCGGGGAATGTGGAGGCCTCGCCCTCCACAGTCGCGCTCCCCCAGGCTCAGGCCGACTGCTCGCCTCTTTGGCCCCGGCCTGTCCCTGGCATGGGCACCCCATCTGGGCGCTGGAGCTGAGGGGCAGGAGGGGCGGGAGAGGCGGACAGCGGCTCAGGGACAGAGCCAGAACTAGGGGAGGGGAACACGGGGGCCTTGGCCACGCTCTCCCGGAAACAGGCGGGTGTGTGGGGCCCT
>NW_006292094.1:7128091-7128397 GCF_000327345.1 Myotis davidii | reverse complement strand
CCCCCAGAGGCGCCCCGCAGTGCGCAGGCCTACCGCCCCGCCCCCAGAGGCGCCCCGCAGTGCGCAGGCCTACCGCCCCGCCCCCAGAGGCGCCCCGCAGTGCGCAGGCCTACCTTGAAGACCAGGCAGTCGTCCTGGCGCTCGGCGTACATGGAGGTCAGCCGGTACTGGCTCTCCCGCGTGATGTCCACCTGGTAGCCGGTGAGCGTGTAGCAGACCTTGCGGAACTCCTGCACCTTGGCCTGGAAGACCTCCTTCAGCCGCTGGTTCCGCAGCTCCGCGCTCTCCACCTGCTTCCTCAGCTCT
>NW_006292094.1:7126055-7127893 GCF_000327345.1 Myotis davidii | reverse complement strand
ACGCAGCGGTTACCACGGACCCACCAGGTTCTTCCCACATTAGACCCTGCTCTGTCCCCGCTAACAAGCGAGGCTGGCCCACGGAACACCCTGCCACTGTCGATGCCAGGCCCCTGCCTGGGCTGGGCCGGGAGCCTCCAGGCGAGCCAGGCTCAGAGTGGTCAGCCCGATTCGAGTCCCGCCCTCCCTGTGGGCTGAGTCACGGGACCCGATGTGGCAGGGACGGCAGTTCCCCAGGTTGAACCGCGGCCCCGCGGCGTGGCTGCCTCATCTGGTCCCGCAGGGTCGAGTCAGCCGCGGAGGGGCAGACGCGCAATCAGGGCACTTCCTGGAGGTGGGGCAGGGGGGGCACGGGCCGCATCCCAGGGAGAACCCCACCCCGCCCTTCCCACCTCCCCCTGGAACCCATCACGCGCCTGTGGCACCGGGGCTCAGGGGCCTGAAGCCACCTTCAGCGCGGCTGTGAGGCCCATACCAGGCCCCAGCGGTGGGGGCAGAGAGAGCTGTGGGGCGTGGGCTCCGCTCCCCAACAGCTGGTGACGGATGCGGACCCTCCCGGTGCACACAGGCACGGGGGGTTTACCACGTGGCCAGGCACGGCCCGGGCAGGGCTGTCTGAGCGGGGACCAGACTCCCCACATGCACCCAGGTCTCCACCGCCTGCCGCTTGCGGACAGCCTGGCCCTGGCCTGTCAATTGATGCCAGGGCACTGGTCTGCCACCTCCTCACGTGCACAGGGCCACGCCCGGCCCCTGCCCATCTGGCCGCGCACCGGCCCTCACCCGCCCTGCTCGTCACCGGCTCCGACGGCCCCCGCGGCTGAGAGCCTCTTCGCCGGGAACACGGGCGGGAGCCCTTGACTAATCAGGCCATCGGCCATGGGACCAAGGGGGCGACTGGCCGCTCTGCCTGGTGCTGTGCTCTGGGCAGTGGGTGGGCAGCCCGGGTCAGGTCCACCTGGGAGCCCTCTCTGAGGCTGGCACCCTGCCCGGCGGCTCTCTCATCCTCCTTCACCTGCTCTTTGGATCCGCCCTCCACCCACACTGACCAGTGGACGCTGCTGGAACCACCCTTTCTGCCTGTGTCCCCCCTGCCCTCCTCACCTGCCCCCTCGGTGCACCTGGCCTGGCCCCCTGCAGCCCTCGACTTGGCCCCTGCACGTCCTGGTGAGGGACAGGGACAGGGAGGGATAAGGCGCGTCTGTGAGGAACGGCCGAAGGAGCAGCAGGCGGGGTCCAGGTCCCGAGTGGGGCTGCAGTGCCTGCAGAGGTGGCGGAAGGACCACCATGGGGGTGGCTGTCACCCGGCAGGAACGCCAGCCTTGATGGGGACACACGGGAGCCGCTCTCAACGTGAGGTGCCGGGTCTGGAGGGGTGACCAGTGTCCCCACCCCTGATGGCGCCTGGGGAACATCTGCGCGCCCTGAGGTGGTCTCTGCAGCCGCTGCTCGCAGGACTGGGTGGCTCTGTGGGGAGGCCTGGCCCAGGGGCACCCCCGCGGGAAGCAGGAAGCCTGGTGGTGCCTGCCTGGGCTCCCGGGCCACGCGGGCTGCTGGCTCTGCTTGGGCCCAGAGCTGGGCCACGCGTCTACACTCCCAGGGCTGAATTATTCATGCCTCGTACCTCCTAAACTATTTCAGTTTTACATTTTTAAATATTTAATAATTAGGCATCAAATATTTATGCAATTTTATTAGCAGCAGTGGGAGTCGGTGCTGCAGGCCTGTGGCTGGTTTGCTCCCGGGCCTGGCTGGCCACGTGGAGAGGAGGTGGCCGGCCTGGGCGGGACGGAGGTCCCCGGACACCTCCCAGGGGAGCAGGGATGGGCACTGGCATC
>NW_006292094.1:7123197-7125810 GCF_000327345.1 Myotis davidii | reverse complement strand
CCTGAGCTGCCGGCAGCCCCGCCCTGGGCCCCCGTCTCCACATGAGCCCGTGCTCCCTGCTGGGCCGGAAATTGCACGTTTCACACCCGAGAGCCACTCGCCCTGGAATTACACGCAGATGATGGCGCGTGTGCCTGGTGGCTTGGTGCCGGCACCCACACGGGGCATGTGTGTGATTAATGCTCCCTCAGCAAACAGCCTGTCACCTTGCACAAAAGCGATCTGCAAGGGCACCAGCAATTATAGCCCCGGTTACGGGGGGAGGTCCTGGGGCGACAGGCGGGCACTGGTGCCGCATCTTGTTCTCGGGGGGCTCCCTCCCTGCTCAGAACAGAGCGCCGAAGCCCCGTGGATGGGGGTTCGTGAGCCTAAAGTGCCGGCTCCCAGCCTCGGCCCTTCGGGAGTGAGGGGCCAGCTGAGCCCGAGTGGAAGCCACCCCTGCCCTCACTGGGCCTCTGACACGTGGGGACAGGCCCAGAGGTGGTGTCACCAGCCAGGGAGTGAGAGCCAGGCACAGAGGCGAGGCCGCCAGGAGGGGCAGTCCCCCAGGCCACGGGGCATGAGACCTGCTGGGAGGACCAGCCAGGCACACCGCCCACCCGACAGGCTGGCCGACCAGCTCCACGGGGCCCTGCACCCCAAGGGCGATGTCCTCACAGCATGCCCCTCCTCGGACCAGGGGCCACTCCACTCTGCTTGTCTGGCTTCCATGAGAGTGAGACTGGGCTGCGTGGCCCACGGCTGGCCCCCATGGTCGGACCCGGGAAGGCTCGTTCAGTGATGTGTAACTCACTTTTCACGTAGCGCCCACTGATGAAGGAGTACCGCCCTGTTCCCCTCACGGACGGGGCGAGAGCCAGGAGCCAGCTGCCTGGGCCACTGCACACCACGGAGCCAGACCCACCAGGAGCCGGCACTCGACCGCGCCACACGCGTACCCGCGATGTGCACAGGACCCACGCTGGGCCCCGCTTCCGGCACCTTCTTTCGCACCCACCCCAGCAGGTGGCTGTGGGCTGAGGGGGCAGCACAGGGGAGGGCGCGGGGCCCTGGCTAACTGGCCCAGGAGGGGAGGCAGGTGGCCCCAGGTGCATGAGGAAGGCGTTAGCTCCCCCCCCACCCCCTGCCCCACATGGTGAGCATCCTTCACTCCTGGAAGGCAGGGCCTCCAGAACCCGGGCTCCCGGGCGGCGCCCTCTGAAGGGAAGCCTTTCTGGGCTCATCTTTTATTGACAAAGCCACTCGGAGCCAACCGTCTGCTTTTCTAGGAGACGAGCGTCCGCCCCAGCTGAGACGGGAGTCCACGCAAACTGCTAATGCAGGCGGCAGCGCAGCCTGGGCCACAGGCTCCTGCAGACCCCGCAGGTGGAGGGAGGGGACCCCAAACGGGTTCACCAGCTGCATCAGCCGACGGGAGGGGGCTGGGAGGCCGAGGAGGACAGAGGGCCCTCAGGGTCCGAGGGCTGCAGGGCAAGTACCCACACCCGGCAGATGCAGCTGGGGGACAGCTCCCTGAGGGTGGGCGGGGAGGTGTCCACGGGAGCCAGGAGAGGACTGACCCTGGCGATGCTGGGTGCCAGCTGTCACGGCCAAGGACACGTGGCAACGCGGCCCTCGCCCTCTGGCCCGGACAGGAGCCTGGTGCCTGGACTCTAACCCAGAGCCGACGACTCCTGCCGGCACCTACGCACCTTTCACAACCCACAGTGGCCCCTGAGGCTGCGAGGCCTGCCTATCCCTCCTGCACCCTCTGCACTCCCTCCGGAGTCCTAATTGCCCTGAGGGGCACCAGGACGCAGGCCAGGGAGCTGGCATTGCCTCCTGATGGCCGATGGCCGATGGCCGGGCGGGGCTGCCATCCCTGACAGCAGGCCCGAGGGCAGCATGGGGGTAGCTGCTCAGGACAGCCCGAGCCAGGGAGCTGTCAGTGCCTGGAGTTTGGCCGTGCTGAGCCGTATGCCGTGGCCCACTGTCTGGGAGTTCACGGCGGCCACGCTAGCCCTGCAGCGCCTGAGAGCCACGCAGGGGAGGTGTCAACTGGCCGAGAGGAGTGTGGGGACCCCGCGGACCGCGTTGCTCTCCAGCGGACGCCAGCGGGGCTTCCTGTGCTGCTGTTTCCCCGAGAGCGTGACCCCTGCCACTGGGCCCCTAGGGATGGCCCTGGCCAGGCCACAGGCTCTGCCTCCTGTCCCCAAGTGAGAGAAAGGCTGGGTGTGGGGAGGGCAGGTGGTGACTGCATCAGGCCCTCCACACGGGCAGAGCAGGCCGGCTGCAGCGGCCGGGCACCTGGGCCCCCGGCGTGGAGCCAGCAGCTGGGGCCTGAGGGCAGCTGCCCTTCCTCCCCGCGCCCACCAGAAACCCACTGACTACGTTACACGGCTCCGTTCAGCCCCAATGAGCCCCTGACGACGGCGCTGTCCTCACTACCTGACGCTGGGACAGACAGTGCCGGGAGCGCGCCGGACACAGTGGTTACAGCGCCACCCAGGCAGCAAGGCCCTGTCTGGGGGCAGCTGGGGGGGGCGTGCTCCCCGGTATGAGGGCCAGCCTGAGGCCTGTCGGGGGCACTGCCCACCAACCCTGGTCAAGGCCCCGGCGCCTCGGCACACACAG
>NW_006292094.1:7109168-7109411 GCF_000327345.1 Myotis davidii | reverse complement strand
GGGCAGGCCGGCTGCAGCGGCCGGGCACCTGGGCCCCCGGCGTGGAGCCAGCAGCTGGGGCCTGAGGGCAGCTGCCCTTCCTCCCCGCGCCCACCAGAAACCCACTGACTACGTTACACGGCTCCGTTCAGCCCCAATGAGCCCCTGACGACGGCGCTGTCCTCACTACCTGACGCTGGGACAGACAGTGCCGGGAGCGCGCCGGACACAGTGGTTACAGCGCCACCCAGGCAGGGGACCTGT
>NW_006292094.1:7106004-7109062 GCF_000327345.1 Myotis davidii | reverse complement strand
GCCAGCCTGAGGCTGCCTCCCTGCCTGAGCCACAGGGACTCTGCTGACGCAGGGGCAGCGGGAGGGTTCAGGGCCTGGAACGGGTCAGCAACCCCCACGAAGGGCTGTTCCTGCCTCACGGGAGCCCAAGTTGGGGGGCGCGGCCTCGTCCAGCCCCTGGTGCCCAGAGCAGCCCTGCACCCTGCTGACCTCGCAGGCGGCACTGCCCGCGCCCACCCTCCATCCCCACCCGCTGCCGCTCCACGCCCTGGAACTGTCTGGACGTGGACCCTTGGTGCCCCTGCCAGGGCACTGGCCTCGCTGTCACATGGCCAGTGTCTGCCCTGCACCACCCCTGCCCTCAGCCAGGGCCCTGACCGCCACAGGCCCAGCTGCTCCCAGCAGCACCTGGCCGCACAGAGGGTGCAAGGCAGGCTGGCCTGGAGTCCAGAGCGGAGGGTGGACAGTGTCTGGGGTGGGGCACTTGCTGGCAGCTAGAAGCTGGAGCCCTACTCTCCAGGCCGGGTCTCTGGCCACTAGAGAACCCAGTCAGGGCGGACAATGGCAAGGCCTCTGCATCGGGGGAGGTCAGAGGTCACAGGTCACAGGTCACAGGCCACCGCCCAGGAGCTGGTCCTGCGCTGGAGCCCGGTGTGCTGGAGGCAGACGGAGCCCCATCCATGGCTCTGCTCACAACTCAGAGCCGCCGGCCGGAGCCAACAGAGGCCGCAGAGTCCACACCGCGCGCCCACTGCCGCCTGTCCCCCGGGCTGAGGGTGTCAGCAAGGTGCCAAGCTGTCCTCACACGCTCCCCCCAGGCCAGGCTGCTGGGCCCCTCCTCACAGGCGCCTGACCCAGAGGAGGCAGCGCGCCGGGCACCTCCACCTGCCAAGAGGCTGCAGTGCCCGCTGGCCCAGGTCCCACGGGCACCGTGGCAGGGCCTCCGGGAGGCCTGGGCCCCCACGGCCCTCCTTCGTGCTGACGGACGCGCTTTTCTCCACACCAGGGATGCTCTGAGGCAGGACCGCGCCCGCGCACTCTGAGGCCTGGGCAGACCCCATGGTCACGTCCTAGAGGTGACACGCTGTGCCCAGAGGTGGCGCCCTGACTGGAGAGGGCAGTGCGTGGGGGCGTTCTCTCTCCCTCTCCCTTCCTCTCTCTCTAAACATCCATTAAAATACATATTTTTAAATTTTCAATCTTTCATTTTCTTATAGGCCTATCAAATTACCCATGTAATCCATCAACTGGTGAATAGTCAATGTTCAACTAACACAAGCTCTTATGATTCATGACTTAAAGAAGGAAGCGGGCACGGGGCCGCCCCCCTCCAGGGCGCACACCAGCTTCCGCAGCTGCTCACACTCCTCCTGCAGCCGCGCCTGGTCCTGGCGGCGGCTCTGCTGCGCCTCGCGGGCCGGGTTCATGCTCAGGTGCAGCACTTTGGTCTTGCTCTGGTCGTAGTCGCCCTGCGGGACACAGGCCGTCAGCACAGTGTCCAGAGAACGTGGGAGAGCAGGCGCTGTCCACGCCAGACCACGGGCGTGAGGTCAGGACCCTCTTGTGGGGGCGGACATTGCACTGGCCATGTGCGGCCCCTCGGGGATCCACGGTGCCAGCACTGACCTCAGAGGAGACACGAGACAAGACTTCCCCACATCCCTGGGACAGTGTGGACGCTCAGGACCTTCTATCACCTCTGACCACCAGGGGGCACGGACTGTGGTGGCATCTTCCACTCACTCTACTGCGAACCGTCCCAAAACCCGCTTCTGCTCCCCTGCAGGCCCCGCCTGAGGCCGCCCCCCCCTACCCCCCAGGTCACAGGTCACAGCCAGGAGCTGGTCCCGCCAGAGCCCCATGTGCGGGAGATGGGTGGAGCCTGAGGATTACGCAGCATCACAGAGAATCACAGAGAACGGAAGACACCGCCGCGCTGCCCCCCACACGCTGCCCTGGTGACGCCCTGCACGGCTGGGCGTGCTGGTGCCAATGCTGACGTGTTTTCCCTGCGGCCCTTGGGCCCTCATTTCAAAGACCTTGGCAGTGAAGGCAGCTGCTGGGGTGGGGAGGATGCCCTCTGCGGGGATCTGTCTGGTGTTCTCGCCCTGGTTCCCTGGGCTGGGGTGAGGGAGGAGACGTCACGTGAGGGCGCAGCGTCCCTGCCACCGGTGGGGATTCTGCAGGGGACACGTCTCCTCCCCAGCTGTCATCCGACGCGCTACCGAGTGTGGCCTTTAGTTTTGCGCAGCTCATGGATCAGCTTATCTCATGTTTGGCGGCAGGAGCGCGTTCCTGGCTCTGTGTCCCTCTGACACGCCCGCATGGTGCACGGTGGGCACGCCCTGGCCGTCAGGCACTACAAGATGCTGTGGGCCCATCTCACGTGTCTCGGCCCCAGAACCCAGCGGCCTTGCCTGCCCAGGACCAGCCTCTAGTGGGAGTGGTGCTGTGAGTCCAGGCACCTGTCTGCCAGGACCGTGTGACGCGCCTGAGCCTGCACCTGGCCACGCAGGTGAGAACCCTGAAAGGAGGCCAGGAGAGGACGTGTCTCCAGCCGCCACGGCCCAGCCGGCAGGTCCCTGTGTCGAAGCTGCGTGAGGCCCAGGAGGCCAACGGGCCTGCTCACCGGCAGACGGTCTTGGCTGCTGGGAGCCACGAGTCTTGGTCTTCGTAACCAAGTGCCAGGTAACCAATGGGGCACCTCCCCTGAGGCCACCAGGCCTCCTAGTCCCACCCACAGGGGCCAGCGCCTTTGAGACTCTCCCAGGTGAGAGCAGGGCCGAGGGGCCACGACGGGGCGGGCACTGTGCAGGTGGGAGAGGAGACGGCAGCTCCACTGAGCTCTGCTCTGGACCTGGCTGAGGGGACTGGACGGGGCGGGAAGGAGCTGTAATAACCCGACGCCTGCTGCCTGGTGTGACCGGCGCAGGGGCCGCCCAGATGCCACGAGGGCCTTGGAGGGAGCGTGCTGACCCCATGGGCGGGGGCGTGGCTGGCGTCTGCTCACAAGCACAGTTAACCAAAGACCTGCCAGGGGGCCGAGCTCCAGGGGCACGGCCCACGGTGGCCACGGCGA
>NW_006292094.1:7103863-7105780 GCF_000327345.1 Myotis davidii | reverse complement strand
GGAGCGGCCGGCCACCCAGCGCCAGGCAAGAAAACGCTGCCCCCTGGCTGTGCCCCGGGGGAGGGCGCCTGCTGCCCTGGGCCCGCTGTGCATACTGAGAGACCCAGCTGGAGAGAGACGCGAGGAGAATGAAGAAGCAGCGCAGTTACAGAGCGGCCGTCCTCATGCATATTCATCAGTCACCGGCTCAGGCCTCAATCAGCCCCTCTAGGATGAAGGGCGGGGGGAGCGGGAGCTACCAGGTGGGTGTGCAGCCCGCCCAGCCCGCCATGCTGACCTCGTCCCCCCACCCCTGCCCAGGAGGTGGCCAGCAGGGGTCCCAGGGCGCACTGCTGCCTGACGTGGATCGTGCTCCTCGCACACCGACCAGGCCGGCTCTACGCAACGGCTGCTACGCTTACCTCCCGTTCGGGGAGGCTCGGACGGCAGGCGCATGTCCCGTCTGAAAACGGAAGCCGCCTGTCAGCGAGTCGCTGCCTATGCTGACTGTGGGGGAGCCCAGAGCCAGGGAGGACCCTCCGTCCGCCGGGTATGCCCAGATCCCCTCAACTCCAGAGGCTTCTGGCCATTGGAACGCCACGCACGCCCAGGACCAACCTTCCCATCTTGGGAGGCAGGGGCGCAGGCCTGCTCCCTGGGGCAGGAGGGGCAGCAGCTGGACCCACACAGCGGCCGGCTGCGCCAGGGAGCGGCCCACAGAGAGGGGCTGCATTGGGGCAGCTTGGGCCAAGCTCAGGGTGGGAGCAGAATGGAGGTGGGTGGGCGGGGTGTGGCCACTGATGACTTAAGATGAACTCTGGCTCAGCTGCCAGTGCCCACACGTGTCCACAGGGCAGCCACCACACCGGAACTCGGGCCCCATGTGCTGGTGGGGGAACGGGCACACCGCCTGCGCTGTCCTGAGTGGGGAGGCCGCAGTCACCGTCTGACTGTCCCCGCCTGTCACCCCACAATGGCATGCCGCCCCGCGCATTGGCTGCCTTGCTGCCTGAGCTGCCTGCAGTCTCACCCACTGCCTGGGCTGGCGGGCGCTGGCGGTCAGTGGGCAGAGGGGTGCCTGGCTGGCCAAGGGCAGTGAGAGGGCCGACAGCCCCCAGCGCCCGGCCGCCCTGCCCGCTCACCAGACACCTCACACGGGGACATCGCACACTCACACCGTGGTGTGGCCAGCCGCCATCATCTCCAGAACGTTCCCTCTTCCCCAATGGACTGTCACTCCCCCTCCTTCTGGCCCCGCCCTCCACCTCCTGCCTGTGAACGGCTCCTCCAGACCCTTCCTCGAGGGGAGTCAGACAGTGTGTGTCCCTTGTGGCTGATCCACTAGGCAGTGTCCGGAGGCCCATCCGTATTTTACGTCAGTTTCTTTCCTTTTGAAGCCAAGTTACGTCCAGTGTCGGGATGGGCCTCACCGCTCATCTGCTCACCGTGGGTGGACGCGGGGTTCGGGCGCCAGATGCTGGGGTCCAACCCCAACAGGTCCCCAAAGGTGTGGACGGAGTCGGTGAAGAAGGAAAGACTCGGAGGCAGCATTCAGTTGATCAGCAGCCATGCCAGGATCTCCAGCCAAGTTCTGTTTAGGATCTCCAGCCAAGTTCTGTGTCCATGTTCTCTTGCTAGGTTCTCCAGCCAGGTTCTAGCCTGGATCTCCAGTCAGGTTCTGTTGCCAGGTTCTAGTCAGGTTCTCTTGCCAGGTTCTATCCAGGTTCTCTAGCCATGTTCTCCAGCCAGGTTCTCCAGCCAGGCTCGGTAGCCAGGTTCTGTAACCAGGTTCTTCAGCCAGGTTCTGTCTCTCCAACCAAGTTCTGTAGCCAGGTTCTATCCAGGATCTTTTGCCATGTTCTCTCGCTAGGTTCTGTCTCTAGGTTCTGTCGCCAGGTTCTCTAGGCAGGTTCTCCGGGTTCTGTCTCTAGGTTCTAT
>NW_006292094.1:7099529-7103834 GCF_000327345.1 Myotis davidii | reverse complement strand
CTCTATTCCCAAGGTTAGGTCGTTTCTTATCTCCATTCCAGGGAGTAAAGATTATGTAGCTTAAGCACGATTGTTCGTAGTTAAAGTGATTAACTACCCACCTGGCACTTAGTTAAGGCGTTTTATTCCCTCCCTAACTTCAGGGGAAAATCCCTACCTGGGGAAACAACCTTTCTCGGAGAGGTGACCTTGGTTAAAACACACAGTGCCAAGAAGGTGAGCAGACATATTAAGAACAGTATGCCATATATGCCAGGTCCCTTGAAACAGCAAGGATGGACCGGCTCCCGGCAGGTTAGGGTGCGGGCAGCTGTTTGAGCCCTGCCCCCAGCCCCAGCCCCAGCAGTGGGGTGCTGGGACACATGCTTCAAACAGCTTTCAGTCAGCCAGCACCGGCGGTGGCCATGGGGCCTCGGAGACAGCACTCTCAGCGTTTGCGCTCTGTCCACAGAACCTCTTTCTCCGGGAGAAGCCGTGGTCAGCACGCCCGGGACCTGCTGTGAGCCCTGAGCACCCTCAGAGCCGGGGCCCGGACCAGGAGCTCGGTCCTGCCAGGCTGCTTCCGCCCCCATGTGCTCCTGGTGGACGTGGTCGCTGTCAGAGCCGTTCCGTCTCCCACAGAACACAAGCTCATGCGGCTGGGCCCTGGTGCCCTCGCCCTCCACTGCGCCCCGTTAGTGCGGTGCTGCCCCGGGGAGCCTGTTAATGTGGGCTGCTCATGGAGGGGCAGGGCTGACGGGCATAGTCCGGGCACCCCTGCAGGGACCGGAAGAGCTGTGCCCCAGGGTCCTTGCCCAGAAATGACCATGACACACTGTTTTTCACCACGTCGAATATCTAGGTTTGTGGCGTGCCGAGTCCCTAACTGTTCCATCTAAATGTTCGCGAGGGCCACATGCAGATAAGGAGGTGCCACAGCCGCGTCTAAGTGCCGAGGCCAGTGCGGCGGTGCGGGAGGCCGTGTGGACACCCAGGCATGGGGAGCAGCGCCCGTGGCTGGCGGTGGCACCGCTCTGTACCGCGTGCTTTCTGGGTCTGAGTCCAGCCAGTGGCAGAGGGGCTGCACTGTCCCCCGAGAGTCGAGGGGAAAGACCCCAAGAGCCTCTCAGTGGTCCCTGGAGACGCCTCTCAGCTTCATCTGCAAGTGAGGGGCTGGGCCAGTGGCAGGATCTGAGGCCACGAGGAGGTCGCTGGCACTGGCGCTGGGCCCAGGAGAAGAGCTGGGCTTAATATGCAGGACACGTCACTCTCCTCATCAAAAATCAAAAGAAATCAGCGCCCGTGGAAACGTCTCCACACAGACACACACCAGCGCGCTGGCTGGTTCAGTCCCAGCGTCAATAAACATGAGCCGCCTGCGCCATGGGAGGGGGTTCAGGCCTTTTCCTCCATTAGCGTCCTGTCTCACATCCCACACTCAGGAGGCAGGCCCGGGGAGCAGGCAGGCCGGGGAGCAGGCAGGCCCGGGGAGCAGGCAGGCCCGGGGGGTAGACAGGCCAGGGAGCAGGGAGGCTGAGGGGTAGACAGGCCCAGGGTATAGATAGGCCGGGGGGCAGGCAGGCCCAGGGTGCAGGCAGGCCCGGGGAGCAGGCAGGCCGGGGAGCAGGCAGGCCCTGTGGGTAGACAGGCCAGGGAGCAGGCAGGCCCTGTGGGTAGACAGGCCAGGGAGCAGGCAGGCCCTGTGGGTAGACAGGCCAGGGAGCAGGCAGGCTGAGGGGTAGACAGGCCCAGGGTATAGATAGGCCGGGGGGCAGGCAGGCCCAGGGTGCAGGCAGGCCCGGGGTGCAGGCAGGCAGGCCAGGGAGCAAGCCCGGGGAGCAGGAAGACCGGGGGAGCAGGGCCCGAAGAAGTCAGGCCTGGGCACCAGGAGGTAGGTTACCAAACCTGCATGTGGAAGCCCAGAATGTATGTGTGAATACAGGGGCATGGGACTGCAGACGGGCACATATGTGACCTGTCCCAGTGGCACGCAGGGTCCCAGCACGTGGGCGGGCACAACGCGACACGGTGGGCAGGCAGAGCAAACTGCCGGGAGCCGGTCCATCCTTGCTGTTTCAAGGGACCTGGCATATATGGCATACTGTTCTTAATATGTTTGCTCACCTTCGTGGCGCTATGTGTTTTAACCAAGGTCACCTCTCCGAGAAAGGTTGTTTCCCCAGGTAGGGATTTTCCCCTGAAGTTAGGGAGGGAATAAAACCCCTTAACTAAGTGCCAGGTGGGTAATCACTTTAACTACGAACAATCATGCTTAAGCTACATAATCTTTACTCCCTGGAATGGAGATAAGAAATGCCCTAACCTTTGGAATAGAGATTGATAGGACTGGAATCAACTGGTATAAATACAGATGTAACAAGACAACAAGACACAGAGCCTAGACACAGAACCTAGAGATGGAACATGGCAAAAGATCCTGGACAGAAACTGGCAACAGAACCTAGAGACAGAACCTAGCGAGAGAACCTGGCTGACGATCCTAGAGACAGAATCTGGCTATAGAACCTGACTAGAACCTGGGGACTGAACCTGGCTGGAGAACCTGGAGAACCTAGCAAGAGAACATGGGCACAGAACCTGGCTGGAGATCCAAACCAGAACTTCGCTGGAGATCTAGACCAGAACTTGGCTGGAGATCCTGGCTAGAGATCCTGGCTAGGCTGTTGATCAACTGAACGCCGTCTCCGTGCCATTCCTTCTTCACCCACTCCGTCTACACCTTTGGGAACCCCTGGACCTGCTGGGTTGGACCCCTGCAGCAAACATCCAGGTGTCTGTCTCCTGCTGCCCATTTTCACGTTTCATGAAATCGAGCAAAACTAAAAGCTGAGGGGCTAAATATGCTGACGCTGAGGCCCAGATGAGAGTCAAGAGCTGCTGGGAAGCCCTGCAGCGTGGGGGCGGACGAGCCATATCGGACACGGAGCACTGCAGGCACCAATCACAACCACCCAGAACAGGGCCACACGGAGACACAAATGAAGGGAAGACAAAACAGACCGAGAGACACACAGGCCTCGTGAGGGGTGACAAGGAAGAGTCTTCAAAAACAGACTGAGCTCATTCTCACTCTACACATCAGAGCCACAGGCAGGTTCCGAGTCAGTCACAGACTGGGATGCAAAAAGGAAGGAAAAACTGCCTTGGTAAAACAATACCTGAAGCAAAGTCAAAAGATAAGCAATAACCTGGGAAAACATACTCACAACTTAAAATAAAAGGAGCCCAACTCCTTAATATACAAAGAGCTCTAAGAAATCAACAAGAAGGCCAATAGTCGGCTTGAAAAATGGAGCACAACTATTCACACATACAAACATACTAACAAGTCCTTCCTCTCATCTATACTAATAAAAGGGTAATATGCTAATTAGACCAGATCAACCGGATGTCGTCGGATGTCCTTCTGGACAAAGCAACGGTCGCAGGGGCTGAGGCAGAGGTGGTTAGGGGCGATCAGGCCAGCAGGGAAGAGCAGTTAGGGGCATCAGGCAGGCAGGCAGAGGGGCTGGGGCGATCAGGCAGGAAGGCGAGCGGTCCGGATTGTGGGAGGGATGTCTGACTGCCGGTTTAGGCCCGATCCCGCACGGCAGTCGGACATCCCCCGAGGGGTCCTGGATTGGAGAGGGTACAGGCAGGGCTGAGGAACCCCCTCCCCCATGCACAAATTTCGTGCACCGGGCCTCTAGTGTATAATAAAGGAACAGAGGTTAGAACTACGTTGAACCTTATCACCTACTGGACCAGAAAAACCTAAAAGCCTGAGGGCACTGTTGGCGAGGGCAGGGGCACAGTGCCCTCACAGGCTGCTGGCACACACTGTCCTGCCGGGCGGGAGGGGCACAGTGACGCTGTGAGAAGCCGCACCTGTCAGGCACCTGCAGGTGCCCTTCAGCCCGCTGCCCCTCTTCCAGAAGTTACGCCGCACAAACTGGCACACGGGAAACGCCACCTCGCGGACACTCAGCAGCCGTGTTTGTGGTTACAGAGAAGGAGGTGGCGGCTGCACTCGCACTAATGACAGCCGGCTGAACAGGTGAGGGCACGCCCCACAGGAACCTGCGGACTGATGGGAAGGCTGCCCTCGTGCAGCAAGTGACAAGGACGAGGTGCAGACTGTCTGGAGCCAGGTTTTCCTCCAAGTTACAGGCGGTGAGCAGTCAGGATGTGCCAGGAAAGAAAATACCCACCGGTTCCCTCCAAGCAAATCCATGGGAACCACCAGAGCCAACAGGGGATCTGAGAAGCAGAGGTGAGGGTGCTTGGGCTCAGGGCTCCTGGCAGGTGGGAACGGGTGGGGGAGGG
>NW_006292094.1:7098192-7098535 GCF_000327345.1 Myotis davidii | reverse complement strand
GGTGGTGGCAGAGCTGGTGTTCAAGGGCTGACAAATTTGCCCCTGGGGCGGTGGCTGTGTGACAGAGCAGTGGGGGCTGGGGCCTCAGAGCATGGATGGGGAGAGGGCACTGAGGGGAGAGGAGGAGCGAAGCTCCCCACCCACCATATTCATATTCAGAGGGAAGAGGCGGAGGTGGAGTCTGTGATTAGACGGCGCTTCCTGCTGGTGACGCAGGGGCAGGAGTGGGCCCGGCACTGAGCTTTCTGCTCACAGGGAAGCCAGCAATTTTCTACCCACTCCATTCCCCCCAAAGTTGCATTTATGTGAAAGGTTGTGGGGCTGCAGTCTGAGCCCCTTCCTG
>NW_006292094.1:7096449-7097961 GCF_000327345.1 Myotis davidii | reverse complement strand
CCACGCAGGCTCCCACGCCCACCGCCCACCTCCTGCCCAGCAGCGTGGCTGGCAGCTCTGGGGCTCAACCCGGGGATGAATTCTGCTTAATTACACGCGTGCTGACAGGGCAGGCTACAGATGTTTGCAATTTGATTTAAAATGCATCAAAAAAGTTCAAGAGGATGCATGGATGCGTGGAGGAAGAGAAGTGGATGCGGGGAGGGGGACAGGGAGAGGTGGGGAGAGGAGGGTAGAGAGAGGGGGGAGGGACGGGGGAGACGGGGCTGGGAGAGACGAGGAGTCACAGAGCGGCCACAGGGAATGTCTGTGATGGGTCGGATGGTGGGAAAACGGGTTCCTGTGAAACTTTCAACTTTGCTGGCGTGAGAATGTACAGGAGCTTCTGGAGAGACCCACCCGCTACACATGGGCCCCGGGCCAGGCCCAGCACTGAGTGCCCTCGCCCGCGGGGGGCGCCTGGCCCTCTGCCCTGACACCTCAGGAGCGCTCGGGGCTTGTGGCCCGTAAGAAACCCCAATGTGGGGAGCACCTGTCACCCTCCGGGTAGGAGGCCGCCCGGCTGGGAGCTGTCGCCTGTGCTCCCAGCACCAGGCATGCGTCCCTCCAGGGCTGGTCACAGCCCTTCCCTTGGTTCTGGGAATCCGAGGCCGGTCACCCCCCAAGCTTCTGGCCAAGACACTGAGCAGAGGACAGGCCCGGGGAAGGCAGGTGTGTGCAGGCACGGGGCACAGGCACACGCTCCCCTGTTCCCTGGCATTCACATAGACAGTCTGCTCCCCGAGCCCTGCTGTAGGCATAGCGAGGGCCCCGCTGCCGCCGGCCCATGGCCCCTGACACTTGCTCACGTGCCTTTATTTCAGGGATGTTCAAACCCTATTCTGCCTCTAAAAAGGGGTGTCTGAGCCCTGGCCGGTGTGCCTCAGTGGGTATAGTGTCGGCCTGCACACTGAGGGTCCCGGGTTCGATTCCCAGTCAGGGCACATGACGAGGTTGCGGGCTCGATCCCCAGTGTGGGGCGTGCAGGAGGCAGCCAATCAGTGATTCTCTCATCACTGATGTTTCTCTCTCTCCCTCTCCCTATCTGACGTCAATAAAAATAGATTTAAAGAAATAAATAAAAGGGGTGTCTTAGTCAATGGAGTGTTGGCTAACTGTGGGCCTCAGCCTCCCCACCTCTAAATGGGGTCCCCGAGTTCCCCGTCTTTCTGAAGGCTCCTGGGAGGCTCTACTCGAGCCAGGTCAGAATGCACAGGTCACCCAGGAGCCAGCACCTCAGGAGGCTGCACCACAGGCGCGTGGAGGCCCCAGGCCCGGAGCAGGCCCGCGTGAGTGCCCCGCTCCCTCCCGCCCAGCGGGGAACTGAACCCCAGAAGCTCCAGGCACAGGCTCCCAATGACGGCAGCCGCAGCTGAGCTTCATCAATCAGACTCCGCCAGAGGGAGGGGGAGGGGCTCGAGGCGGACACACGCCAGGCGCTGAACGCTGCGGGCCCCTCCCCACCTCCATCTG
>NW_006292094.1:7091576-7096114 GCF_000327345.1 Myotis davidii | reverse complement strand
CCGGCCCCGCCAGGAAGCCCCTCTCCACCCGCCGGCACTCTGCACGCCACCCCCGCCACCTGGACCCGTCCCTGAGCCCAACGTGAAGGTTCCTTGTCCTCCTGCCACCGGAAAGACCGTGTCCACCTGAGTGCTGGCCTCTGCCCCTCTGCCCTGCGCAGCCCCGTGCCGGTGGGCGCCGCGTCCGGAGCAGGAAAAAGAAAAACTTTCGCGGGACTCACTGCTGGCTGATGGGGGAGGCCCGGAGCCATCAGCGACCTCAGGCTGCAGGATGAAAAAGCCAGAACGCGTCCCCAGGCGCCTCTGACAGCGCCTCTGCCCCCAGGCTCCACCTGCCAGCAGCCGGCTCTCCACGAGGCCGCGGCCCAATGACCGGTCTGAGCTGACGGGCTGGGCGCTGTGCACAGCCCGGCCACGGCCACGCTCACTGCGCCTGGCTCCCTCACAGCTGTCACCTCCACATTGCCAGGAATTGGCAATAAGAACAGGATGGATTTGTCTCGAGTAGGTGTCAAGATAAAAATCGAGGGGCTGTCCAGACCTGGGTGGGGGTAGCCTGCAGGCCTCCTGCCATAGGACAATGGACACAGGAGGACAGACAAAAGCAGCGCAAGTGCACGGTGTGAACAGCAGGTCAACCTCCCCAATGCCGGGGGCAGGGCTCGGACCAGCCACACCACGACCCCTCCCCGCGGCGGCGCTGACACACGGACAAGGCTGCGGCCTGGCTGGGTCAGCCCTCGTGGCAGGTGTCCTCTCGGGGCCTGGGACACCTGCTCCAGCGGGTGGTGCGTGCATGGAGCAGGTCTGAGCCAGAGGAGGGGATGTGGGGCAGGGACACGGAGGGCCCAGCTCCGATGGGCTCACCTGCAGGGTGAGGTGCTCCAGCTGCGCCTCCAGCCTCCGCTTGTCCTCCTCCAGGCGGCTGCGCTCCCCTTCCAGCTCCTCCACCTTCACCCTGCGGGGAGAGGCCGTGACACCACCGCCCTCGGGGAGAGCGGTCACGAGAGAGGCCCCAGTTCTGTTCCCAAATGCACATACGTGAGGCTGACGTCCACGGAGGACGTTAAAAGCCCTGTAAGAGGCCCAGGCAGAGGCTGGCGGGTGCCTCCTTGGCCTCTGCTCCAATGGAGAAGTCCTGAAGAGGAGGGAGTCCCGGGGACCACACTGGACAGAAGGGGACAGGGGGAGCCCGGGGGAGAGGACCTGCGGAGGACACTGTCCCAGAAACGACGAGGAGACGTGACAAGAAGTGACGAGGAGCGCGAGAGCACCACGTGGGACAGCAGCAGACAGGCGCTGGGGGCGTGGGGGGTGCCCTCCCTCTGGGCCCGGGGACCAGCAGAGGCGCCCGTGCGGGGTGGGGTCCCCTCCAGGAGGCCCCCTCCCTCGGGCACGCTGTGCCTCTGAGGCCCTTTGGAAAACAGGGCATTCAGATTCTGAAGGCTCGTGAGTGAATGTCCTCGAGGGCCGGATTCAAACCAGTGTCTGTCGGCTGCAGACGCTGAAAAAACGGCACAGTCCGCCCTGCTCTGCGAGCAAACCCGGAGAGCCACCCCGTCCGCACGTCTCACACGGGGCCTTCCTGCCTGTCCTCCTCCTCGGGCACCTGGTGCCTGGTCGTAGGAGAGGGGAAGAGAACGGCTAAAAGAGTGCGCATGCATGTGTGAGTGTGCATGTGCGCATACATGCTTGCACGTGAGTGTGTATGCGCACATGTGCCAGACACATGTACACACATGTATGGATATGCGCACGTGTGAAGTGAGTGTATATGTGCACATGTGTATGTTCACACGTGCATGTTTGTGTGTGCCTGTAGACATGAGTGTGTGCACACATGTGGGTGAGTGTGCTGTGAGAGGTTGTGTGTATGTGTATACACGAGTATGCGTGCATGTTAGTGTGCTGTGAGAGGCTGTGTGTGTGTGTACACAAGTATGCATGCACATGTGAGTGTGCTGTGAGAGGTTGCGTGTATGTGAGTGTATGTGCACGTGAATGTGTGCACATGTGAGTGTGTAGAAATCCGCTGGAAGAGGGGGTGCTCTCTTGCCTAAAGCATCTGTAAGGAACATGCTACAAGTGGGACCCTGAGAGAAGAGCGGCTGGGGGACAGGTGCCGTGGGAGCAGCCTGGGGCTGGAGCGAGGCAGTGCAGGCCCATCTCCCAAGGGTCCTGGATCCCCCCCTCACACCCCCCACGCCTGCTGGCTGCCCGCACTCAGGGCTCGGCCGAGTCACGCTGTCACCGCTGGTGCCGCTGTCCTCTCGTCCGCCCTGTGTGTCCCGCACCGAGCATGGCAGGCTCACTGCAGACACCAGTGGCCACGGCCTTAAACGACCTTCGAAGTCCTCGGCAGGGACTGGGCGTGGGAGGTGACCCCAGCTCGGGCCCTCACAGGAGGGTCCTGCAGGGACCGCATGCCTGCCCCTCGCCCTGGGCTGAAGCCCTGACCCAGGTGTGGTCCGGCGCGGCGTTTGGAAGGTAACCATTTGGCGAGGTCCTGAGGGTGGGGCCCGGGCGCGCTGGGAACAGGAGGCAAGGGCTCTGGGAGGCGGGGCTCAGAGGGAAGAGTGTTTCTGGAAACGGGAGGGGGTGGCTGGGACCGCATCGTGGCGGACGTGGCTGTCTGTGCTCGGGCGCGGCGGACACCTATGTGCCGAGGAGGCTGAGCAGCGTGCTGAACAGCGCTGGCCCCGCTGCTGACAGTAAAATGCGAGACGCAGGAGACGGACCGAGGAGGGACCTGGGGGTCTGGTGTGACAAGAAGGCACTCACATGGGGTCGCCTCTGCCCCCCAGACCTTCGGTGTCGCAGGAGACAACAGGCCGGCAGACGAGCCTGCGCTACGGTGTCGGGAGACAGACGGGGCACAGGGCACCGGACGCAGAGACGAGGCCCCCTGGTGCCCTGGCGGCCGTGCCGGGTGAACAAGGAGCCCGCAGGGGTGCCCGTCCCGTGAGGCGTGAACCGGAGAGGGAAGACAGAGTGCAGGGAGCTCCGCACCATGTCCGCAGCTTTTCTGGAGTCACCACCGTTCTGCTCTGAGCGGGGGCTGCGTCAGGACCAGACACAGGCGGCTGCAGAGCCGTCAGACCTGCCCCGAGAGGGTGTGACCCACGTGCAGGGCGAGCGCACAGCCCCAGCCCCACGGCATCTGCTCCTCAAAGCCGAGCTCCCCGGACACGGAGGGAGAGGGGCGCTCCGAGTCCCCGGGAGGCCGCACGATGCTGACAGGAACCAGACGAGGCAGCGCGATAACGGACCCGCGGCCCGACGTCCCCGCGAACACGGGCAGAGTCAACAGCAGGACATCGGCCGCTGAGTCCCTGATACATACAGGGAACAATACACCACACCAGGAGGGTTTACCTCGGATGTCAGCTATTCAGCTCCGACAAATACACCACCGTCGCTGACCGTACGGCAAGTCTAAAGGGAAAAGGCAGGACCCATCACTCAAGTCAAGGAAAAGCAGGACCTGAGAAAACCCAGCCTGCGTTCATGATCGAGAGGAGATGGGAACCTGTACATCGCGCCCAGCCGCCCAGCACACCTCCCGCAAGCATCACGCTCAGGGGGACGCCCGCGTGGCCCCCACCGGGTGCCTGGCCGAGCCCGCCCCGCCCCTGCATCCCACATCGAGGTCATCACCAGCGCAGGGCGCCCCCTTGGAGAACAAAACATAAGCCTGACCAAGTTTAGACAACAGAATCTCTACTTGGAAAACTGCAAGGAATCAACCAAAAATAAAGACTAAAAACCCTCCGAAAACTGGGTAATGTTGCAGGTACAAGGTGAACAACTGAAAAAACCAATTCCTGCCCAGCCGCCGTGGCTCAGTGGTTGAGCGTCGACCTATGAACCAGGAGGTCACAGTTCGATTCCCGGTCAGGGCACGTGCCGGGGTTGCAGGCTCGATCCCCAGTGTGGGGCGTGCAGGAGGCAGCTGATGTTTCTCTCTTCCTTTCCCTCTCTCTCTTTGAAGTCAATAAAAATATATTTTAAAAAATGAATAAAAAAACGAAAAAACCAAATCCCTTCTGTGTAATGATGAGGTGCAATAGGGAACCACAATGAAGCAGCCTTACAGTGGGTGCAAGACAGCCTGCGGGGTGACTCTGCCAAGCGCAGGGCCCGCACCTGGGCTGCTCCCAGATCTTCGCGATTGTAAATTGTGCTGCTGTGAACACAGGGGTGCACACATCCTTTCTGATCGGTGTTTCTGGGTTCTTAGGATATATGCCTAGAAGTGGGATCACAGGGTCAAATGGCAGTTCCATATTTAATTTTTGGAGGAAGCTCCATACTGTTCTCCACAGTGGCTTCCCCAGCCTGCATTCCCACCAGCCGTGCACGAGGGTTCCTTCCTCCACATCCTCGCCAGCACTTGTCATTTGTTGATTTGTGGATGATAGCCATTCTGACAGGTGTGAGATGGCACCTCATTGTCATTTTGATTTGCGTCTCTCGGATGATCAGTGACTTTGAGCATGTTTTCATGTCTCTTGGCCTTCTGTATGTCCACTTTCAGA
>NW_006292094.1:7091031-7091296 GCF_000327345.1 Myotis davidii | reverse complement strand
GCCACCCGGAGGGCGCTGTGCGCTCCTGCTGTCCCCAGGCCCGGGCGGAGAGGAGGTCTCGTCCCCTCGATGGAAAAGGCAGAAGCAGCAACAGACGATGTGAGCGTGCACTGTGTGCCGGGCGTGGCGGGCAGGTGTGGCCCGTCTCCCCGCAGCCCCGTGTGGCGTTACTTCCCCGACTTCATAAAGGACACACGGGGGCTCAGAGGGCAAAGCCCTGGCACCACCAGCCGGGGGCCGAGTCCAGCTCACACCTGCGCCCCCA
>NW_006292094.1:7085766-7086681 GCF_000327345.1 Myotis davidii | reverse complement strand
TGATTTCAAATGTCTCTTGGCCTTATGTATGTCCTCTTTAGAAAAATGTCTATTTAGGTCCTTTGTACATTTTTTTTTGGATTGTTTATTTTTCTTTTGTTAAGTTGTATGAGTTCCCTGTGAATTTTGGAGATTAAACCCTTACCTGAGATAGCATTGGCAAATATATTCTCCCATGCAGAGGGCTCTCTTGTTGTTTTGTTGATGGTTTCTTTTGCTGTGCAGAAGCTTTTTATTTTGATGAATTCCCATTTATTTTCTCATTGCCCTAGGAGCTGTATCGGTAAAGATGACATATGTCTGAGATTTTGCTGCCTATGGTTTCTTCTAGGATTTTTCTGGTTTTCCGTTGTATGTTTAAGTCCTTTGTCTGCATTTTGAGTTTATTCTTGTGGATGGTGTAAGTTGGTGGTCTAGTTTCAATTTTTTGCATGTATCTGACCAAATTTCCCAGCACCATTTATTGAAGAGACTGTCTTGACTCCATTGTACGCTCTTGCCTCCTTTGTCAAATATTAACTGAACATAAAGGCTTGGGTCGATTTCTGGGTTCTCTGTTCTGCTCCATGATCTATATGCCCGTTCTTGTGCCAGACCAGGCTGTCCTGAGTACGGTGGCGTTGCAGTACAGCTGGAATCTGGTGCTGTGATCACTCCAGTCCCTTCTATATAACGGTACGGCGCAGTACTGAACCACAATGAAGCAGCCTCACAGTGGATACAAGATGACACAGAGGGATGCATCTGCCCTAACAGCAGGGACCGTGCCTGAGTGAAACGCCGAGGAGAAATCAGGCCTGAGCAAGGGAGGGTCACGTGTGTGGAGGGGGACCCCCAGGGATGCAGCTCCTCCCGACTGCGGCTAGGTCACCACAGCCGCACCCTGCGCTGAGCCAACGTTCACAGGGAAGCCGG
>NW_006292094.1:7077706-7085701 GCF_000327345.1 Myotis davidii | reverse complement strand
AGGAACCACACAGATAGGTCCTGGAACTGAGCACAGGCCGCAGAGATGGAGACCGTGGTGAGGGAACGAGCCCTGGTCAAGACAGCCAATCAGAGCCCGGAAGAGGAACACGGCGACTGTGACAAGGGCACGAGGTCAGGGAGGACACAGCCTTTACCCACCTGGTGCTGAGGCACCCAACACCTTCAGGCGAAAAATAAAACAACATAAACCTTGACCTAAACCTCACATCTCACACAAAACGTACCTGAACGTGGATTTGAGATTTATTACTTTTTTAGTAATTCTTTATTGTTGAAAAGATTACATGTCCCCCTTTTTCCCCCTCCAGCCTGCCCCTGCCGCCCCTCTCCCCCAGGCCTTCACCACCCTATTGTCTGTGTCCATGGGTGATGCATATACACAGACAAAGTCTTTGGTTGATCACTTCCCATCCCACCCCCACCCCCGCCTTCCCTGAGATTCCACACTCTGTTCCCTGCTGCCGTGTCTCTGCAGCCACTCCGTTCATCATTGGATTCCACATGTGAGACCATGTGACACTGTCTTTCTCTGACCTATTTCACTGAGTGTGATGCTCTCCAGGTCCCTCCATGCCGTCTCAAGGGTAAGAGATTCTTCTTTCTCAAAATTGCTGCAGCTATTCGGGCTCTTTTTTGATTCAGTATAAATTTTTGGAGTATTTGTTCTAGGTCTGTGAAATAGGCTGTTGATATTTTAATAGGGATTGCATCGAATCTGTCGATTGCCTTGGGTAGTATGGACATTTTAATGATGTTGATTCTACCAATCCATGAACATGGGATATTCTTCCACTTGTGTAGATCTTCTTCTATCTCTTTGTTCAATGACCTGTAGTTTTCTGAGTATAAGTCTTTTGCCTCCTTGGTTAAGTTCATTCCTAACTTAATTTTTTTGTTGCAACGGTAAATGGGACTGTTCGTTTAGTTTCTCCTTCTGAGAATTCATTATTGGTGTATAAAAAGGCCACTGATTTTTGGGTGTTGATTTTGTATCCTGTTACATTGCCAAATTCATTTATTAAATCTAGTAGTTTTTATTTTGGTGGAGTCTTTAGGGTTTTCTATGTACAATATCATGTGAATAATGAGAGTTTTACTTCCTCCTTTCCAATTTGAATGCCTTTTATTTCTTCTTGTTGGATTAGAGACTTAAATGTAAAATGTGAAACTATAAAACATTCAGAAAAAACAGAAGTGAAAATCTTTGATACTTAGGGTCAGGCCAGGAGTTTTCAGAGTTGGTATCTAAAAAAAGGTGTTCCATTGAAGTGATTAATTGGACTTTACCAAAATTAGGAACTTCTGTTTTATTAATGACACTGTTAAGAGGAAAAGACAAGCTAGGGACTGAGCCAATATACACTGACCAGACTGGCAAATGGAAACGCCAAGAACATAAAGAACTTGCCAAAGTCAAAAAGAAGGAGCTGGTGACAGGTCTGAATGGCGCAGAGGATCGCGCTGCCAGCGGAGTCCAGCATGGGCAGCCACGGGAAACAGGTGATGCCAAGACAAGGCTGGGCACACCCCGTGCTGACACGGAGGACACAGAGGAACCCAAACCTCTCATTCTCACCCCACCGGCCTCCCTAAGCTCCACACAGGCTTATGCGTGGCCTCGGAGTGGCGCCCGGCCCTCCCTGAGCGTGGGCGCTGAAGCCACACAGCCGGCTCCACGTCACAGCCGCTCCAGGCACAGCGCCCACAGCAAGCAGAGTCCTCAGCAGGCGGGCGGTCCCCGCAGGCCCACGCCTCCTCGGTGCGCTGAGTACGGCCGCAACCTCACAGGTGCTAAGCCGGGTGAGCCCAGGTGAGGAGCCACCGCCCACTGTCCTGCCGGCCCCACGTGGCTCTCCAAGGGAAAGGCCGACCCTCCCCTGGGCCAGCTCCTCAGCCCTGCGCTCAGCTCTGCCGGTAACAAATGGTCGTGGTTTCCTTGATCTGACAGCACGACATCCCTCCATCCCCGAAGGACACTTCCTCGACCGCTGCTGACAGCTCCCCCTCGGAACCTGGTGTGTGCAAGGCATCCTGGCCTCCTGGCTGCGGGTGAGCCGTGGTCGCTGTCACTTGTGCTGCTCCCTCACTCCTGTCAGATGCTCCCTGCGTCTCTGACTCAGGGACTAACTGGGAGGGGCCATGGGTGGTTTTCTAGGGTGGGCTCACCCACACTCGGCTCCTGGGGTGTGCCCACCCACCTCCCCTCTCCCACCAGGACTCCACCTGGAAGGCCGCCTGGCTGTCCCCAGGACCTGCGGCTCCGTCCTCGCTGCTCCTTCCGGGTCGGCCTCCCCTCTGACAGTGACTGCTCCTGACCTGCCTGAGTCACGCCTCTGCCCTGGGGCCTGCTGCTGAGACAGCCAGCGAGTCCTGCCCCGGTTACTGTACCGTCCAGGTCTGCACTTTGATCCTTGGAAAACACTCTTTTCTATTCTTTTGTTGAGGGTTACACTCTTGCATTTGTTAACAAGGATACATACTTTACTGAAGCCGTTTTACACCGGCTCGAGCGTCCTGGTCGGTCAGGGTGCCAGTGACGGCTGTCCTGGCTCTCGGCGTGACTCCTGGCGCCGGACACAAGGAGAGGCTGTGTCCTGCTCGCCCTGGGCCCCACACTGTGAGGTCTGCGTCCCCATGCCTCCCGGCCAGTGGCCCCTCTCAGGCGGGGCTGTGCCTGGGCCTGCTGTCGGATGTTGCCCTGTGGCTCCTGGCAGAGGACGAGGGTGGACAGGGCCCTGCTCGGGCTGTCAGCGCGTCGACCCGCCTGTTAAAGCGCAGCCACAGCTCGAGACTTGGAGCGCAGCTCCCGGCAGCAGGAGCGGGAGCCAGGCAGCTCCAGCTGAGGCCCGCTTGTCCCTAAAGGAGCGGTTTCGTCTGTACGTAGTTTTACATGTGCCTGGGACAGACCCATGAACTTAGTAAGTTATACAGCCAACGCGCTTTCTACACAGATCCATGTGCATGCGTGTGTATGTGTATGTGTGTGTGTGTGTGCGCGCGCACGACAATGGTACCACCTGTGTGTCCTTCCAGAACCTCTCCCCACACGAGGCGGCAGCAGCAGGAGGGAGGGGTGGCATGAAGGCCCGAGGCCCTCACATAGCATAGGAGGGGGGATGGAGCAGGAAGGCTGGGCTGTGGGGCACCCTCTTCAGGGTGTGTCAGTGGCCCTCCCCCAGCCTGCCCCCCCAAAACCAGAAAGGCTGCCCCTCTCATGCCCCGTGTGGATTCGTGGGAAAGACACAGCACACTGCCTAGACTGGCCCGAGGGCGGTGGGCCCACAGCAGTCATCACACTGGCGACAGGGGACATGGAGGCACGAGGACACGGCTGGGCATTTTCTGTGATGGGCGGGGCAGCCGCCTGAGAGTCTGGCCCAGAGTGGGGACACTGTACAGAAGGTGCTGGAAGCTGGGGCACCTGGCGGTTTTGGATGAGACAGACATGGAGACATGAACGGGGCGCAGGGGTGAACCCTGGCCAGGGAGGAGGGGCCACTGCACGCCCTGCCTGGCCGGGGTCCTGTCCCTGTGCTGGGGCTCCTCCTAGAGCCCGTCCTCAGCCTGCTGCCAGGCTCAGGGGAACCCCAAACGGGCGGCGGGCATGAAGTCAGACCCACTCCAGCCCCCCAAGGGCAGCTCCTCCTGGCGGAGCGTGTCCACAGATGGCGGCCTGATTTCTGTTAAGGAGCCAGTCGCTTCCCACAGCTGATTCCCCTCCTAACACGTCAAGATGTTGATGATAAAGCCTTTATCTTAGATTTTACAAAATAAGCAAAAATGACTAAGTCCAAAGTGTGCCAGCCCACAAACGCTGGACGCAAGCCTAGCTGCGCTCAGGCCCATGCAGATGCGACCGTCTGAGAGTGAGCAGCAGTGGCGGCACGGGCCCAGGCTCCTGGGTGGCTCCTGGGAGGAGGCACCACCCCTGCCAACTGGGGCTGGGGATTGAACCTGAAGCTGAGGCACGTGCCTGTGACTGGTAAGCGGACCGATGACCCTTTGGGCTGAGGGCTGGCGCTCTAACCATTGAGCACTGGCCAGGGCTGTGCTTACTCTTCACCCTGCACCCAGAGAGTTTGGGGGACAGTGTCCACTTGCCCATCGGCCACTGGGGACCCAAGCAGCCGGGAGCAGGCGGTCAGCACGGCCTTCGGAGGACCTTCCTAAGGACGAGCCGCGGGTCCAGGTGGGAAAGGGGCTGGGAAAGGACTGCGGCGCCTCCTCCCGACAGCGCGGGTGCCGGAGGGGCCAGGGAAGCGGACAGTGTCCATGGCCGCGCAGAGGGGAGCCGCCTCGCAGGAGGAAGCGTCCGGGCGGCTGCTGCTCTGCGAGCAACTGTCCCTGGAACCGGGAACACACACCTGCTGCCCTGGAGGCCGCAGAGGCCGAGGGCTCTGCTGGCCACAGACAGGCCCCGGGCACTGGGCAGGAGCCCAGCTCTCTGAGCCCCGGGACACCGAGCCGGCCAGCGCCAGCCTGCAGAAGGACGGGAAAGGCCCGCCGTGGGCCGTCTGTGCAGAGGAGCTGAGCGTAGGGCAGGGGCTGGAGGAGACAGTGGCCCCGGAAGGTGGGGCGGGGAGCTGGCGGGTGGGATGTACCTGAGCTCGCTCGCCTCCTCCCGGGACAGCAGGACGCTCTGCTCGGTGGGGCCCGCCTGGGCCTGCAGCACCTTCAGCTCCATCTCCAGCTGCGGGAAACAGCACAGGGTCAGCCGGGCGCGCGGGAGTCCCTCCAGACAGAGGCCCTGCACGCGTTTACCTCCCAGCCACCCATTGAAGCAGCTCCGTAAACACGTCGCATGTACCAGGAGGAGGTCCAGGAGGGTGTGCAGAGGCTGCTGGGAGCTGAGCATGAGGACGGTTCGGTGGGCGACTGGGTGAGCAGCTGGGTTATGGGAACGGGGCAGGGGGTGCCCTCAGCCAGGCCTGCTGGAGCAGGGCTCCCGGCCATGTGCGCTGGCTCACGTGCTGTCAGCCAGCGCAGGGTGACAGGAAGACAAATGCACTCACCCTGCAGCCTGCAACCACCCGTTCACACTTCACGAGAAAAATCCGCATGGAATTGCTTTAGAAACAACACGGGACTAACTGATTGCATCTTCTGAGAGAGCCCGCTAAACGCCCGAAGCCGGGAACCCTGTCCCAGGACCGTCCTCCTCCCAGTGAAAGGACGGCACCCGCCGGGCACAAGGCGGCCGGGACGGGAGCAGACGGGCCCTGGGCCTGCTGCTGGCAGAGCCCTCTTCCTTCCGAATCACATCTCCAGGAGAGAGGCCCGGCCCGCACATGTCCCATCTCCAAAGCGAATGCACAGATTGACATTCCTTCTCGGCGCCTCTCCTGAGTGAAGAGCACAATTCCCCGCAGGGCCTGCTCCAGGCGAACCAAGTGCCAGGGGAGCGGCTGCCGCTTAGACCACTGCCCGGGAGCTGCCGGGAGCTGCATGACACGGGGAGGAGGGCCTCCCGGGCCCCCAGGAGCGCCAGACGAGCGAGCCCTCAGCACCCGAAGGCCCTGGGCCAACGGCTCATCCTCAGCTGCTGAGGCCCCTGCTCCTGCTCTGCAGGGAGACACTGGTCACGGCGCCGAGGGGCACAGCACCCGTCACAGCCCAGCCCTCGGCAGCTGGGAGCATCCTCCTGCCTGTGAAGGGGGCACCCACCTGCTTCCCACAGGAGCGGAGGGTTAACCCAATGCTCCAGGCGCCTCCAAGAGGTGCTGCCTGGGGGGCGGGGCGGGCACAGCTCTGTGAAAGCCATGAGAGGGGAGGCCCAAGAGCTGAGCACTAACGGTCTTCCCGGCCACAGGGCTTGCCCAGGGTCTCGGGGTGAGGTTTGGCGGGTGAGGCCGGTGGGGCCTGTCTGCGGAGGCGGTGGCGGATCTGAAAGTTCCTGCTACAGAAACGGCCTCCCCCAGGTTCCTCGGCTGAGGGGCCTCTGCTGGGTCTCAGGGAAACACAGCCCCGTGTCTGGGCACAGGGGGCACAGCGGGCACAGCAGGCACAGCGTGCACAGGGAAGCCCAGTCGGAGATGGGCAGGAGACGTGCTGCAGCAGCCGGGTCCCCTCACAGGGAACGAGCACGGGCAGACCCGGGCTTCCGAGTATCAAGGGGGTTCCACGCCCCACAGCCGCCGTGAGGGTGAGGACTCGGACCTGATCCGGAAGTGGCAGCGTGGCTCCCGGCACAGGGAGCCTGGGACTGAGCGCTGAGGCCGGGAGTGTGAACGGGAGAAGTGCCAGCACTGAGAACAGCCAGGACCAGGGCGGCCGCGGGTCCCTGGCTGGAACTCCTCCCATCAACGTGGCGGTGAGCCCGCCACCCTGACGTGGTGCCGTCCCAGAGGCGACATCTGGGACAGCGGGTGAGGCCGCTGGGACCTTCGCTTTCCAAGTCTGAGTGCCACCTTCCTGGCACCCTGCGGGGCCCAGGGCGGGTGTGGAGCTGCCACCAGGGAAAGGCAGCGCAGGCCCCTGACACAGCGGGCACCAGCCTGGGCCTGACAAGGAATGTGCGAGGGACTGACCGAGGCCAGGGAAGGAGCCGCCTAGGTCTCGGAGGGAGGGACTCACCCGCCGCCCGCCCCGTCCTGCCCCGCCCCCGGGCTGACCCCGCAGGGCTCCCCTGGTGGCCAGGAGCAGGCCCACGGGACCACTGGGGAAAACGGGGCTCAAGGAAGAGGACGGCTTCCTTGCAGGCGCCGTGAGGGGTAAGGGCATCTTAAATCAGAAAACGAGTGGCTACTCTCCTCCCTGAGGCACACTCAGCCTCAGAGGACGCTTGTGCTTTTCCAGCCGCGGCCAGGGCTCGCGGGGGAGGGGTAGGTGGAGGGGGGGGACACACAGGCCAGGGCAGCGCTCCCTGCGATGGCCGCTCCTTAGAGAGGAGGTGGGTGCGCTGCGCTGATGAATGGCAGCCACACTGCGCGCCTGTCACTGTGGGGAGCTGAGGTGTCGAGGCTTCTCCTCCCCTCCTCTCCTGAACTAGCGCTCACGTGGCCAGAAACCAGCAGGCGAGGGAGGGGCTGCGGCTGAGAGAGGCACCAGGAGGGGCCGTGCCCAGCGCCCGGGCAGAGGCCTGCAGCGGTGGCCACCCTGAGCCCTGCTGTCCTGGGACTAGACCCGCCGCAGCAGGGAGGCTGCCACTGGAATGGGGCCCAGCAGGGCCCTGCCAGCGCCCACATGCGTTCTCGTTTGTCTGGAGGGACCAGGCATCATATGTTTTAGTCCCGGGGGCTTGACCAGGGACAGAGACTGTGTGGCCAAAGTGAGACCCGCACAGGTCGCATGCAGCTGTCCTGCAGCCCCTTGTCCCAGGGCTGATGGCATGGCCCTGCAGCCCGGGCCAGAGCACTGCTTTCGGGCCCCCGACTCCGCCACCCGCCCAGGCCTATGTCGGTGCCGGAGCTGCCTGACGGGGCTCAGCCTCAGGCTCTGCCTCCTCGACCGTGAGGCTCCAAGGACACGAGGCCACGGATGCTCCGCTGGCCTTGACTCCGGCTGCAGCCTGGCGCCCCATGTCCAAAGCATCTCAGACCCAATGTTTCCCTCCAAGCTTGCCCTCCCCAAGCTTCCCTGACCCCTGACCCTGATGTCACCCCTGACCCCGGGCCCTCTACCTTCAGTGTGAGCAGTCCCCAGCACTGCCCGGCCACCCCTCATCTTCCCCTGCCAGGCCCTGCACACAGCCACCCTTGGGCTCCAGGGGTGCAGTCCCGTCTCCTCCTCCAGGGCCCCCTCACGGTGGCCGATTCCAGGCCCTCCCAGCAGCCCTACCCTGCAGTGGGGGCGACAGCGGTGGCAACAGCAAGGACGTGACGGACATGCAAATTCAAGGACATGTCACTTCAACAGAGGGCACCCTGCTCAAGATCAGGGAGCTGATGGAAGCGGGCGAAGACGCAGGAGCAGAGCTCTGGCCCGTGACACGGTCCCCGGCCGCCCAGTGCCAGCAGCAGCCTTGCCCTCACCT
>NW_006292094.1:7071535-7077555 GCF_000327345.1 Myotis davidii | reverse complement strand
CGCAGCAAGGCCCCCACCCCCGACCCCCCTCACCCGCCTCCCCGGGATGGGGAGACACCTGCCTCGCCTGCACACCCGTGCCCCCACTGGGCTCTCGGGGAGGTGGGGCCCGTGTCCTCTGGGCAGAGACCCGCCAACAGAAGCAGCCTGTCTGGCAGGGAACCCACAGGCTACAGGGAGGTCCTGGCTCAGCCTGGACAGCGTGGGCGGCTCCGGGGCTGAAGGCACAGGCCCTGGGACAGGGCATGACCTTGGCAGGAGGCAGTCCTGCCCCCAGTCCTCACTCTGAGGCAGCTAGTCTGTCTCTGGGAGCCAGGACTCGGCTTCTAAACCTCGTGCCCTCTGCTCCCACCGCATTTCTAATGACAAGAAGGGATGTGGCGGCCAGGGCCCCACGCGGGCCTGCAGGACACGTCACGAGGGGACGAGAACGCCCTGGGCTGGGTCAAGGCACCGCCCTGCCTCCCTCTGGCAGAGGCCCCCCAGGGTGTGGCCTGGACTCACCATGTCCGCTCTCTGCTTCTGGTTGCCCAGCTCCTCCAGCGCTTGTGACAGCTGAGCCTTCGAGACAAGACAGAAAGCGCGGTTAGTCGGCCCCCGTCTCTGCCACCCCACGCAGACGAGCCGGGAAGAGCTGGCGCCTGGGGAGGGAGGGGAACCAAGGGCAGCTGGGAGCCTGTGCTGGAGCAGCTGCAAGGCATCGTGGGGAGACAAGGTGGGTCGTGTCCTGGGGGCAGGAGAGCATTCGCTCCTTGGTTCCGGAGGAGGAGGGGCCAACATCCAGGAAAGCCCTGATGCCCCGCCCACTGCCACCAGCAGGACTTGGGGACCAGGCGAAGGACCCCCCACCCCGGTGCACAGACATGGAAAGCTCCCTCCCTCGGCCCCCAGACGCTCAGAGGCCACGCTGGGCACTCAGGGGCTGACTGGCTGGGGCTCAGCGCAGCCCTCAGCAGCAGGGGTGACATTGTGACCACAGCCGCAGCAGCTGGGACCGGGGAGGACCCGGCAGGTGTGCGTGCACGAGCCTGCGGGGTGTGCGGTGTGCCCTGACGTCTGAGAGCCTCACTGGACACCCGAGACCGAGGCCCGAGTCTGCATCCTCACATGTGACCTCAAAGGACCGGACGGGGCTCGGCTGGGGGTGGGGGGCAGGAGTTGTAGCTGTCACCGCCCACCACCCCCCAGCATTGATTCGGATGGCCACCCACGGACGAGAATAGAAAAGATCAGTGAACGAAGCTGGTTTTCAAAAAGATAAACAAAACTGACCAACCGTGATCTAGGTGAGCTGAGGAAAAAGGAGGGAGACACAGATAAATAAAATGAGAAACGAAAGAGGAGAAACACAGACGCTATGAACAGTCACACCAACGACTGGAGCCCCGGAGGAGCCGGGCAAACTCCCAGAAGCACACGCCTGCCCAGGCGGGCCGCGGTGACATGGGAATCTGAACAGATGACCGCTAGCGAGGAGGTTGAGTCAGAAAGAAAACCCGTCCCCACCAAGCAAGGCCCAGGACCGGGCGGCGTCTCCAGTGAGTCCTACCAAACCTTCACAGGAGCCGACAGCGATCCTGACACTCGCCCAGAACCAAACAAGGGGACACGGCCCCATCCACGTGCGAGGCAGCCCTCCCAGACGGCCAAGGCAGACAAGGACGCCCCGAGAAAGGAAAACCACAGGCCCAAGCCCCTGGTAAACACCCATGCGAAATCCTCAACAAACATTAGCAAACGGACCCAGCGATAAGGGCGCAGACACCACAGCCCGCGGGGTTATTCCGGGGACGGTTCAATGCCCACGAATCAACCCGGTTCAATTCCCGGTCAGGGCACATGCCCAGGTTGTGGGTTTGGTCCCCAGTTGAGGGCGTGCAGGAGGCAGCCAGCCAATCAATGATTCTCTCATCATTGATGTCTCTCTCTCTCTCTCTCTCTCACTCCCTTCCCCTCTGAAATTAATAAAATTATATTTTAAAAGTTAAGTTAAATTAAATAAATTAATGGAAGAATGTCCTCGGGTGAGGGTTAACAAAAGAAATAAACAAACACAAACAAAACAAAACAAAACTCTAATGACAATTATGACAGAAATAGAAAAAAAATAATTCTTAAATTCTTATAGAACCACAAAAGACCCCTAAGAGTCAAAGTAATCCTGAGAAAGAAGAACAAAGCTGGAGGCATCACACTTCCTAACTTCAAGTTCTTTGCAAAGCTATGATCGTCAAAACAGTGTGATGCTGGCATAAAACAGACGCACTGGTCAAGCGGACAAGAGACAAGCAATAACCCCCCCACGCAGTCCACCCCTGGCAAGGAGCCAAAGACACGCCCGGGAAGGACGTCTCCCGGTCAGAGGTGCCGACTGTACAAACATCGACCCGAGTGAAGACAGAAACCATAGGCTCTCAGGAGAAACGCGGGCAAAGCCCCTGACCTGCATCTGGTCACAGACTCTCGTACAGGACACCAAGCGCACAGGCAACAAAAGCAAAAATAAACAAGTGGGACCACAGGCAACTGCAACACTCCTGCACAGCAGAGCCGCCGCCGCAGAGCGAAAGGCCGGGGGAAGTAGCCGCACGCCGTCTCCTCGATGGGCCGTGCCCTGTGGTTATTAAAGGAGCTCCTACAACTCAGCAGAGCAGATGCCCAACGTCCCCAAGAACACACGCAGGCCTGGGACCTGGGAGACGCTCAGCATGGCCACCGCGCGACGCTCGTCACAGGGAGGCGCTCAGCACGGCCATCACAGGGAGGCCAGGAGCACGGCCACCGAGGAGAAGGCCTAGGCCACAGGTGCCAGCGGGGGCGCTGCAGGAGGAACGCAAACGGGGCAGCCGCGACGGGAACTAAAATTAGAACGAGAGCCATACGGCCCACGATCCCTCTCTGGGAATATGTCCAAAGAAAATAAAATCTGCATCTCGAAGAAAGAGCTGTGCCCTGCTCCCTGCAGCCTGACTCCCAGGAGCCACGACACGGCAGCGCCCACGATGTCCGCGGCCGGAAGCGGCGTGACCCCTGCACGGGAGGACGTCTGAGCCTTGGAGAAGCAGATGCCGCCGCTGGCGACAACGCGGCTGGACCGGGAGGGCGTGACGCTCGGAAACAGCTGACCAGAAAGAACCCACTCAGGACGTCACTGCTCTGCGAGCCGGAGACAGCCCAGACGCCGAGCCGCCCGGCGCAGAGGTGGGTGCGGAGCGAGGGGGGTGGGCAGTCGCACATTCCGGGGTGGGGGTGGGCGTGAGGAGGCCTCCCGGGCCCTCAGGTGCAGCAGGACAATGACAGTTCATTGCAGGATTGTATCTGGAAATCTGGCAAGAAAGCTCTTCAAGGTCCCCGTAAGGAGACAGGAACCAGGCGGGAGGTGGCTGTGAATTGGCCAGCGGGGTTCCCGTCTCGCTGGATGTGCACCTGTGCCCGTGTAGCACCCGGGACAGCCTCCATGCCCATGGTCCCACGAGTCACTCACGCCCGTGGAGCGGGTCCCTGGTCTCTGCCAGCATCACCACCCGGCCTGCAGGAGCACCGTGCGCCCTCTGGGAAGCCGGGAGAACTGAACAAGGAGCGCGTGAGACCTGGTTGCCGGCGGCTCACCCCCGGAGGCCACTGCCAAGCCCTCCCTCAGCCTCGCTCTGCCCAGGTCCCGGAGCGGCTGTGTCACTGGGTGCTGAGCATGGCCACCCGCCTGGGGCACAGAGAGCCCGCCCACGTCACACAGTGTGCCCGCACATGCCGGGGCCAGGGCCACTCCCTTCCTGTTCGCCCCGTTAGTACGCGGCTCCGTTTTAACTGACGGGACTTCCACTTTGCCCGATCGGTGCCCTCCCAGGAGAGCCACCGAGAGGGAACACCTGTAGGAGTGGCCAGGAAAAGGGCTCTGGCCCTGGTGGACGCCTTCGTGGGAGAGCGGAGGCCTCTGGGAGGAGACGCTGCTGTAAACGCTCGCAGGGCGGGACGTGGGCGACGATGTGCCCACTTTTCTCTAAGCTCCTTCCGATCGCTGCAGCCTGAAACCGGGCTCCCCCCAACCTCCCCGCAGCAGCGGCGCCGTCATCTGTTTTAATTAAATAAATTGGAAAAACAAGCCAGGCTGGGAAGTGACTCAGGCGGCGTGCGCTGCATAGTGATGGCGCCATCAGCACAGGAGGCTCGGGACGCCTGCGACCGCCAGGCAGCACTTTATTAAACGGAATAAATAAACCCGGGCACGCGGCACAGGCTTCAGAGGGGCCACTGGGATCGCCCGGCTCCGCCACTTCGCTTTACTCCAATGTTTCTGCCGAATCAAACCTGTTCCCGTTGGAACTGACTGACTAGGCCGAGCCGGCAGCTCAGCACCTGGAGGCCCTGATCATTGTAGAGCAGCGGTCCTCAGCCGTGGCTGCACATTAGATCACCTGGGAATCCTGTTAAAATCCTGATTTCTGGCCTCATCCTCCGGAAATTCTGTTTCTTTGTTACTCATGTTGTGGCCTCGCCCCTTAGGAAAGAAACAGAATTTCCGGAGGATGAGGCCCAGAAATCGGGATTTTAAAAGGATTCCCAGGTGATTCTCATGTGCAGCCACGGCTGAGAACCACTGCTGTAGAGGCTCTGCAAAGACCTCCCTCAGCCCGGCTCTGCCCTCCGGAGGCCGCATGTGGCTCCCGCGGTCCGAGGGTGGGTCGTGCAGCAGCCACGGGGGAGGCCGGCCTGGCCGTCCTGCGCCTCACCCAGCAGCAGGTCCCCTGGACACGGGGACAGGCTGTGCCCTCGATAGCCTGCACCAAGCCCAGCCCCCCGTTTTGTCAATGAGTCTGACTGGCCCACAGCCGGCTCCCAGGTGCAGCTGAGAGCTGAGTGGCCCGGCCCGAGCCCGTGGAGCCGCCCGGCCCACAGTACAGTGGGGCCTTGACTTATGAGTGTCCCGACTAATGAGTTTTTTGAGATACCAGCTGTGTCTCGGCCTATTTTTTGCATTGAGTTGATAGAGTAATTTGAGTTAACGAGCTCCTTAACGAGCTCGGTCTCAGAACGAAGTAAACTCGTAAGTCAAGGCCCCACTGTATTCCGTCTGGCCCCTCACGGGGGAAGCTGCTGGCCCTGCGTGAGAACAGGAGCCCAGGCCTGAGGGACGGTGGGAGAGGTCATGGGGGAGAGAGGGGCAGAGAAACGCGGTGAGAGAAGACAGAAAGGGCCAAAGCTACAGACAGGCAGACATGAACAGAGAACAGAGGAAATGAGGAAGGCGGGGAAGAAGACCACCAGGGAAGGAGAAAAGAAAAGGCGGAGGTGGGAGCTGCGAGAAAAGCTGGTGTCCCCACCTCCACTAGCACACCTGGAGTTCCCCCGGGGCCAGCGACAATCCCACCCTCGGAGGCCCTGGGCCCTGCCTTTCGGACAACGACATGCCAGGCGTGGGAGGGCGCCGTGGCGGCGGGTCTCCCTGCAGGCCCCCGCGCGAGTGCACAGATGTTCGCATGCGGGCACGAGTGACGGATGAGCTGCTGGAAGGCACTATGGCACCACTAGCAAATGAGTCTGTGCAGTTACATGACTTCACTTGTCAATACCCGATGCTCAGCTAACGGGCTGCTTGCAGCGCCGAGAGCGCTCAGCTCTCCGGGTGGGGGCCGGGCTCAGAGGCGGGCATGCAGCTCTGCCTACTGACCAGGAAGAGGACAGGCCCTCCTGGGGCCTGAAGGGCACCCACCCAGGGCTGCAGGGGCTGCAGTCCAGTGTGTGGCTGAGCGACCTGGGGGTGAGGACAAAGCCGGGGCACCTCCCAGCCTGTTCCTTCCTCGATGCTGCAGGGCTGGGCAGGACTGGGCGACCCATGTAAGGGTCCGTCTGCCCCAGGAGCTGCAGGCCCTCCAGGGTGCTCTGCCCACTAAGGGGCCCCGGGGAGCAGGAAGGCAGAGACCAGCCTGGTGATGGGGGCGGCGCCCAGGGCCTGGGGGGAAGGGTCAGGGTGGCCGCTGGAGCATGGCCGCCCCGCGACACTAGTGTTCCCGGCACAGCCTGCA
>NW_006292094.1:7071298-7071520 GCF_000327345.1 Myotis davidii | reverse complement strand
CTGGCCTCAGTCCCCTCCACTGCAGAGAGACAGCTGCCCCGCCCAGGGGCAGAGGCTCACGGCCGAGGGTCAGTGGGGCCACCCTTGGCGTCTATGTGCGGTGAGGGGCCGGCCCTGGCCTGGAGGCTGCGGGCTGCAGGGCCAGGTGAGGCCGCCCGGTGCTCAGGCCGCTGGATGCACCGGGATGAAGGAGCACTTCCCGTGCCCCTTCTCCTCAAGGGG
>NW_006292094.1:7068586-7071088 GCF_000327345.1 Myotis davidii | reverse complement strand
CAGGGGGTCTCCTCACCCAGCCTACCAGACCCCCACCCCATCCCAGACCCGCCCGGCCCCCCAGATGAGCCAGGTGGCCCCCCACCCCCTGCAGTTTCTCCCCAGGGGAGCACTCGGCAGCGGGCAGATCAGCCACCGCCCACCAGGGGCCGTGCAGGTCCCACTGGTCCTCGCTGGCTGGGAACGGCCGGGCCTTCTGCTCGCGGCCTGTGCACATGGGCTGGTGCAGTCAGGTCAGTGGAGACTGGGGGAGATGGAGGGGCAGCAGCAGGAGGGCCAGGGAGAGGAGGGGAGGAGAGGGAGGGTACAAGGGCAGGGGGGGAGGGGGAGGAGGGAGACCCTCCCAGCCCAGGTCCCGAGAGCCTTGGAGAGGAGGGCAGGTCCTGGCACACACAGGAGGAAGAGCCCCTTCCTTTCCGGGCGCTCCCTGAGTACACCCGGTCCACCCTGGCCAAGAGCAGGCTGGGCGGCTCTGTCTGCTGCCCCCTGGTGGGGGCCTGGAGGTGTGCAGCTGTCAGCAGGAGCGGTCTGCCGCCACTACCTCTGTACTCAGGGGTGCAGCAGCCATTTGCAACACCTGGAGGCGGTCAGCCTCTCCTCACAGTGGGCTGACCGCCAAAGGCCAGGAGACCGTGTCCACTGGTCCAGCCCAGGAGTGCCCGGCTCCCACCGCGCGGCTCCCAGACGGCAGCTCAGGCCTGGGGCTCGCTGTGGAAGGGGGCTTTATGGGGAAGGACCCAATGGCCAGAAATACAGCGCCCTGCCCCACAGGCCCCAGAGGCCCAGAGCCATGGCCCTCGCTGCCCAGGCCGTGAGCGCTCTTGCTGGGTGGGCGCTGACCAGCGTCCAGAGTGCAGAGGCTGTTCCGGGGTGACCCTGCCTCAGGGAGGGAGGGCTCTAGGGAGCAGAAGCCAGGATCTCCATCACAACAAAGACCGGGGACAGTGGGCCGGGGCGGAGGGAGGAGCCAGCGAAGGGCCGGCCTGCCTGGGGAGGCCCATCAGCACGTGTCCAGGAGGAAGGGGGAGGGACAGGCCCGGTGTGGATGGCGTGTGCACTCCTGTGGCCGTGGCCGAGCAGGGCAGAACACGGCAGGCATGGTGGTGGAGCCAGCGAGCCTGGGACCCTCCCCGGGTTCTCCCTCCAGGAGGTGGAGGGAAGCCTGGGTGACCGATGCTGACCATGGCAGTCGGGGACTTTCTCTGCCGACCTGGGCCTGTCCGGGCAAACCAGGCTGAGTGTCCCCGTGAGGTGGGACTGGAGAAGTGGAGACAGCGGAGAGGTGGCCCAGGGCCAGCTGCCTCAGACCCCCAAGGGGAGGGCTAGGCCCCAGCTGACAGCCTCAGGCTATGGCAGGCGTGAGCGGGTGGGGGGCGGGGGAGGAACCACACTGGGCGGTGAGCGCCGAGGACACTGCCAAGCCCTGGTCACCGACAGACAAAACACCTGAGCACAGGGCCCTGGCGGTGCAGACGGTCAGCCTCGTGATGGACAGCAGACAGGGAACCCTCCGCGTGGAAAAGCCAGAGCCCGCCCTGCGCACCTCCGTCGGCGCGTGTGGAGGCTGTGCGCTAGGAGGAGGGTCTGCTGGGCTGACCGCACAGCCCCCCGGCCTCCTCCCAGGCACCGGGCCAGAGGGGCCGCACACTCACCTCCATCTCCGAGCTGTGCGCGTGCACTTTCTGCACCATGTCCTCGGCCTCGCGCATCCGTCGGGTCAGCTGGGGCGAGTACTCGGCCGGGGTCAGCTCGCTGTCGTAGGACCCCAGGATGGCGCGCATTCCGTCTCGCTCCTGTGGACACACGGCAGGGGTCAGGCCCAGGGGGCAGGGGCTGGGACGTGACGTGGAGGGACAGTGTGATGGGCAAGGAGGAGGATGCGCCCAGGATCAGGTGGGCCCCACAGGCTCCTCAGAGTCCACGCCGACACAGCAGCTCTGGCTCATGCAGGCCTAACGGAGCCCATCCTGGCCACGACGGGCCCTGCTGCTCGGAAGGTGGGCCCACCCCGGCCAGTGCCCGGGAAGCCTTGGCTGTGTGGTCTGCTGCTCGCTCTGACCACCTGGCCGTGGGCTGCAGTGGTCAGAGACCCACAGCAGAAGGTCTCTATTGGTCACAGCCAGGGCCCGGCCTAGTGTGACTTCTGCATCCCTCAATGAGGCCCAGGAAATCCCCCGTGGGGCCAGGCTAGCAAGTGGTTTGAGTTCTTTGCCTCCCGTGACCCCTGACCTTCGGCCCAGTAACAGCCGGATTCCCGGAGGGAGAGAGCCCCGTCGGTAGGGAAGCAGCAGGCCCCCAGGTGGACCGAGAACCCGACAGCACTCCCACCTGCCCACAGCGCTCAGAGGGCCTCAGCAGCTTCTCATGCGCCTTCGGGCCACACGCACGCACAGGCCCCGACGGCCACACCGAAGCTGCAGGAGCGACCGTGCACCAGCCTCGCCCAGGCCAGCACGGCCGGGGAGGAGACCCGCAGGCCCGCGCTCCCTCCGCCTCAGCCCC
>NW_006292094.1:7066265-7068438 GCF_000327345.1 Myotis davidii | reverse complement strand
CCGCCTCAGGTGTGAGTGGAAGCAGGTGCGGCCACAGAGCCCTGCGTGCGCCCAGAGCCGTCCCGTCTCCCGCTGTCGGCCCCGCGCCCGCGCTCTCCCCACGGCCTCTGACTCAGCCGCCACCCCGCATGGACTTCATAATTAGTTGATGACAAGAAATCCAATAAGTGAGAAATTAAAGTTACAAATCCAACTGGAACTGGTCACATATCCGTGGAAAATTTGTTTCCACAGGAAGGTTTATTGAGTGTCATAATTTTATTGAAATCCTCTATCTTCCCACTGACTTTTATGGCTCTGAGCTGGTTACCGAGCCGCACGCCAGGGCCGGGGAGGGGTTTCCTTCATAAACACGCCGTAATCGCGCTGTTATTGACCATAAATCCCACCCGCGCCTGCTCTCCGGTTCCAGCGCAGCCTCGCCGTGGCCAGCAGAGAGGAAACTGTAAAATGGGAAGTTGTTGTACCTTTTAGAGAAATTGTTTGGTCACTGAACTGTGCTGGTTTGATTGGATAACGACTTTTTAATGACTGATTCCACTTGTGGGGCGTTCGCTTCGTTTCCACTCGAGAAGTGTGGCGACTGACGGCTGCGCAGCTGGCGCCGGGCTGCCGGGGAAGTGAGGACCCTCGCCCCGGAAGCCCAAACAGGATGTGGTTCCCGGGGCCGAGCAGGACTGCTTGGAAGCAGTCACGTTTGCCCGCCACGTAATTAATGCAACTCAGAGCATGGAAGAGCATCACACACAGGACGTGAACTAGGACTTGGGGGGAGGGTGGCAGAGGAGGGTGCCCGGACCACTCGCCCCCCTTCCACCAGGGGGTCTGCACAAGCTGTGGGCCGGCGCCCAGTGCACCCGGCGCTCCTGGTCTCCAAAAAGGGGTCTTGAGCCAGTGCCCGACTCGGGGACGGGGGTGGGCCACTTCCTGGATCGGCGGCCGAGTCCAGCCTTGAGCACCCCTGGCCTGGCTGACAAAGCCTCGGGACGGGCAGCCCCAGGCCTCGCCCGGGCAGTCTGCCTGCAGCTCTGAGCTGACAAATGCGACAGGTCAGTACCAGGACCCGGTGAGGCCTGCAAGCTCGGAGCACGCCCAGGAGGAGCCCAGACCCGAGGGCGGCAGAAGGGAAGGTCTTGGCGAATCGGTGCTTCCTGCGGGCACTGGGGGAAGGAAGAGCCTGGCAGCTGGCAGGTGTGGAGGAGCACCCAGCAGAGTGGGTGGGCATCACAAGCAGGTCCAGGCCAGTTTTCTGGGGAAGAAACTGGGCTCACAGGTGCCAAGCCCAGGATGACAGGCACTGGCCGGCCAATGACCAGCTACCATCCCCAGGTGAATGTAACCGGCCGAGCCCTGCAGCCCAGGCCCAGCCTGGGCAGCCCGAGCAGGGACGCAGGGGCAGGCGGTGACTGTCCCCAAACACGCGAGGCCAGCGACACACGATGGGGCAGGCCATGCCGCCAGCTGCTGGGGCCAGGGACGGGTGGGCCGGGAGTCCTGGCAGGAGAAGGTGGTGACAAACCCGGCTCCCATGATGACGCGGGAGGCCCCGTCCTGGACAACAGCAGAGGCCACCCACCTCCCATCTGCCCCTCAAGATACTGAGCCGGCCCTCACCTCAACTCTACTGGCCCCGCTTCGGGGAACTTCTCCCCCAGCCCCGCGCACTTTGGGCATCGTCCGTCTTTCCTCTACAACCTCAGTCTGGGAGGGAGGCCTCTGACCGGCCCCCCCATGCCCCTGCCTGGCGCTGCCCAGTGCATGAGACGCAGGGAGGGAGGGTTTCTCCTGTGTCGGGGCAGAGGCTGGCTCGGGAGAGGGAGGAGTTTCTGCTCTCGGTCTCACGTCAGCCCTCCTGCAGGCAGAGAGATGGCTCATGTGACTTGAACCTGGGTCTGAGCATGGAGACCCAGTGCTGGGCTCGCAGTGGGCGGGGGAGTGCAGGCCTCCCCTCTGAGCGCCGGAGAGGGTGCCAGGGGCTTCGGGAAGCCTCGGTGAGTGGGAGGGCGGGGCTGGCACCGGCCCCTCACAGGAGAGCCATGGCTGACGTGACCTTCAGCAGCCGGTCCTCCGGGAGGGGACTGTGCTGAGCGCTGACGTGCTGCCCCAAAACACGGCGGGGAGTCCCACCCCCGGGCAGACACACACACCTGGGCCCCGCTGCACCCGCGGCAGG
>NW_006292094.1:7053223-7053439 GCF_000327345.1 Myotis davidii | reverse complement strand
AGGGAGGCCCACACCACGGCCACAGAGCCGTCTCCTCCACGTGGGCAGGCAGCTCTCTACGCGTCCACGCGCAGCCCCTTCCGCAGGCTGAGTCTGGAGGTGGGGGGACAGCTGCTGGGAAGGCTGGCCCCGCCCCTCCTCCCGTCCCATCCCCCAGGGCAGGAGGTAGGGACAGCCGGCACCAGCCCTAGCTCACAGGCAAAGGCACAGACCTGG
>NW_006292094.1:7050606-7051209 GCF_000327345.1 Myotis davidii | reverse complement strand
GAGGACGAGGCCAGGAGCCACAGCGCCCAGGGCCACGCAGGGAGGGCCGCTGCCTGGAGGAGGCGTGGAGCCCACCAGGAGAGCCCGGGACAGAAGCTCGGCCCGAGGGAGGCCAGCGCCCCCACAGGAGGCGAGTGAGAAGAGGAGGTCCTGGAGGCCAGCGGGCACAGTGCCAGGCCAGCGGCCGAGTCAGAACAGGCTGGGCGCAAACCCTGGCTTCACACTGACGCGCTGTGACCTCAGGAGAAGCGATCGGCCCCTCTGAGCCTGAGTGCTCGCCTGGGGAGGGGGAGCGCAGACCCCCTCAGGGTCGCACGGTCACACAGGAGGCAGCGCGGCCAACGTTGTCCCCTGGTCCTTCCCGCTGCATCGCTCTTCTAACTGGACAATGGCCAGGACGGGCAGCAGGAGGACAGGGAAAGGCCAGCCGCTCCGCTCCACCGCCCAGCACCCCCACTTCAGCAGGCCCCTCAGTAATTCATAACCCACTTCTCCGGGAAAGAAACAGAGATGGAGAGCCCACCAAGGTCCCAGAGCCACGAGTGTCCCCACCTGCCTGGTGCCCACCCGTGTGCTGGCAGCACGGCGAGTGCTGTGGCTCCC
>NW_006292094.1:7041359-7050393 GCF_000327345.1 Myotis davidii | reverse complement strand
CTCCCCCGCCACGGCCACGGCCTGGTTCACTCTCCTGCCGCCCCTCTGGGCTCCCCCGCCACGGCCTGGTTCACTCTCCTGCCGCCCACGGGGGCCTGAGCTGGTCTGGAAGGAGTCCCCAGGGGCCGCTTCCCACATTCTCGGCAGCTCCTCCTTCAGCCCCAGGCCCGGCTCCACAGGTCCACTACCTCCACTCCACTCTGTCACTTCACACCTTTTTTATTTTTTAAATGTTTTCATTGATTTCAGAGAGAGAAGAGAGAGAAGGGAGAGGATGTGGCGCTGGGCTAGCTCTCTGAGGACCTGTCGCTGCGCTCCTGGGACACAGCAACTCCTGGTGTTAAACTCCAAAGGCGGCTGGGGAAGGGGCGTGAAGTCGGGGCCCCTCTCCAGCTGTCAGCACCTACGCACAGCTGAGCAGGAAGCACCCAGCCCGCAGGCCCCGTGCTCCGTACACGGACCCAGGCCCTCGGCCAGACAGGCTGGGCCAGGAGACCGAGCTGCACCTGGGGCCCAGGCTGCGGGTCACGGGATGAAGGAGAGGGGGGCGGGGGTGGGGCCTGGAAGGGGCGCCCGGAGCTTCTGAGCAGGCAGAGATGTGGGGGGGACCCGGACCGAGCTGACAGTGAGATGCGGGAGCCAGGAGGAGGACGGGCAGGAAAGAACCCCGCCCCCAGCCCGGAGGCCAGCGTGAGCACTTGGAAGTCCTCCTCATGAGCCCAGGAGGGAGGGGTCACGTGGTGATGGGGGCCCCCCACATGCAGGAAAGCTGAGACGGCAGTTCAAACCAGGCTGTCAGAGTCATCAAAACTCACTACTGCAGCTGACTGGTTAAAAGGCCCGCTCAATGAAATCTTAAAAAATAAAATAAAATAAAAGGCCCGCTCAGTAGATGGCGCGTGAACCAGGAGTCCCTTCAGCAGAACGCAGTTCTATGAACTGCGGCCCAGGAGCGTGAAGGCGGCGTCACCAAGTGCAGTTCCCGCTTGGCTTCCCGCGGAGATAAGGCTGCAGCCAGCCTCGGGGCGACACCACCTGCTCAGGCGGGACCATCGGAGGCGGGGCCAGCCGTCACCCACAGGCAGCCTCCCCTCCGTGCAGACCCAACGCCCCACCCACCCAGCCCTGCCCTCCCAGAGCCCATGGGGACAGTTTTCTGTTGACTTTTGGAGAGAGTGGGAGGGATGGAGGGAGAGGGAGAGAGAGGGGCACAGATTGGTGGCCTTCTGCTTGCACCCTGACCCTGGCCAAGGTCAAACTGGCAACCCAGGTACATGCTCTCGACCAGAAATCGAACCCATGACCCTCCAGTGCACAGGCCGATGCTCTAACCACTCAACTTCCTGATGATCAAGAGAAGGGGGGGGAGAGAAACGTTGATCGGTTGCCTCCCATATGCGCCCCAACAAGGGACTGAACTTACAACCTGGGTATGTGCCCTGACTGGGAACTGAACCGCCATCTTTTGGTGGACAGGACGATGCTCCAAACACCCAGCCAGGGCCAGTGATGGAGTTTCCCACCAACTACCCTCCCAGGTGAGTGCAGAGGAGGCCCCAGGTCATGCCACACCCCAAGGGCTCTGCTCCCAGCGGCTTCCTTGGGGCCTCGGCCCCTCTGCTGTCCATGGCCGCGCTGTGCCTGGTCCCAGCTCAGACCGCATCCCTGCCTGTCCCCCAGGCCACCCTGCCTGCTCTGCTGTATTTCACTCCCGTCTTTCCGTCAGCTCCTCAGAGACCTGGTGGCCCGTCCACCTTTCACCGAGCTCATTTCTGCTGGGCTCCCAGGCCAGAGCAGCCCTGTGAGGGCACTGGCCACAGACCTGCAGGCTGTTGTCCAGAGCTGGCGCTGTCCTCCCTGCAGGGCCGCAGGCGGGAGGCAGCCCTGGCACCTGCCCTGCGCCCACACGGGCGCCCGGTGCGGAGAGCAGGCCTGACCCGCGGCCCCACTGTGAGTCACTGAGGCCCGGGTGGCCTGGCTTCCTGTGTCACCCCCGCCACCCACCTACACGCAGCCGGAGGGGGGTGACGGCTCTGTGTCTCCCCAGCAGCTGTGTTCTCGCACTCCCACCTCCTGCTAGAAGCTCCACAACACCTCCTGTGGGGGAGTGGGAATCAACTGAGATTTCCTGAAGCAATTTCCCTTCGCGTTCACACGGCGCGTTACAGATCCGTCTCATTTACGGAGGCCGTAATGCATCCCCAGCATCCACTCCCCACAGCAGGCCCCCGCCCGCCACAGCGTGGGTGCCGCGGGGAGGGGAGCGGGCACTCGGCCTGATGTCAAGCAGGGGAGGGGCTGGGCCTCGCCATCTGCCCCATCAACACGATCCTACAGACAGGACGCTCAGCCGAGGGAAGAGGAGACGCCCACCTCTCCCCAGGGACGATGGACAGCAGCAGCCGGTCCCAATGCAAGGGCTTTGCGGGAGGAAGATCTCCAAATCCTCCTGGGGAATTTACTGAAAACCTGCGTGAGAGGTTGCAGTTCAACCGTGTGGCTCGAGGGCCCACGTCAATGACTCAGCCTCCCTCGGCCTCAGCTTCCTCAGCTGTGGGCGGGAGGCAGCTCTCACCCCAGGTGCCTGTCCTCTGTGCAGAAGCTGAGGGTCACTGGTACCTCCCCCGCCCCAGCCTCGGGGTCACTAGGATTAGCCCCACCTTCTGGGAGTGGCCTCCACTTATTAAAACCGAACACCGTGATTGCAGCTGAACCCCCTCGGGTACCTGTGGCTGCCTTGGGCTTTCCCAGGCTGGGGGTGGGGGGTGGGGACAGGAGCCTCGCGGGGCCCCAGGGCGGAGCCTGCTGGGGGGAAAGGTCCCAACACACTGCTCCCCTCTCTGGCCGTTACCACAGCTTCACATTCACTCGCGATCCTCTGCCTGCTCCACGCAAGGGCAAGGCAGCTCTGCAGGCAGGGGAGATATACCCCTTCCCCGCTCTACCTTGTCAGACACCAAGCACCTGGCAGGAAGGACTGTGTGCCTTGGCCAGTCCAGGCCCCTCGGGCAGAGGGCACGGGATCGGGAACAGAGGGCTCCCTCTGCGGCCACCTCGCTCCGCAGGGCCCCCGCACCAGCCCCGAGGGCACCGGGAGGCGGCAAGGCCTCTCGCGTCCTGGCTTCTCCAGGCCCTTCCCAGCCTGCAGGGTGGGGCAGGGGACTGCAGCTGCGCCCCCTTTGCCCACGGCCCCCCGAGTGCTGAAGTAACAGACTCCTGCCTGGAGCCTCAACCTCGGCCCTCTGTGGCCCCTAGGGGTGAGGGGCGGGTCTAGAGCGCAGGCGTCCACTGCCAAGGACGCCCGCCCTGACTGCTGCACACCGCCTGCTCCTTCACAGCAGCCGCCTGAGACCTGAACGAGGGCCGCTCACTCGTGTCCCCCACTCAGGGCCCCACGCCTGTGGGAGCAGGACTGGGCTCAGTGCCTCCCTGAGGAGGAGGGGAAGGAAGAGGAGAAAGAAGAGGAGGGGGAGGAAGCGGAGAAGGTGCTGGTAACTGGGTGGGCTCCCTGCGGGGCACCTGCCACCAGGGGGCACAGGTGGGCTCCGTGCAGGACACCTGCCACCAGGGGGTACAGGTGGGCTCCGTGTGGGACAGTAAAAGGACCAGAGCCTGGGCAGCAGCTGGGTGGTGAGCATGGAGACTTGGCAGGAGCCGCTCCCCCAAACCAAAAGCAAGCAGCCATGGGCACCCTGGCCCTGCAGGGCCGCCGGCCCCTCACTTCCTAGTCTGAACAAGAGGGCAGCTCACCCCGTGCTGTCCCCTGGGCCCCAGGCCGCCAGCCTGGCCCTCCAAGCCCGTGCTGTCTGCAGGTGCGGCCAGGGTCTGGGTGCTGAGCTCCCTCTCTTCGCCTCCCAGGCACAGTGCCAGGTGCCACCCTAAGCACCTTAAAGTGGTGCCCAGCACAGCTCTTGGCTCATGAGCGACACTCGACAGGTGTGGGCGACAGCGGATGGGGAAGGCTGGAAGGCCTCTATGCGTGATGGGTCACAGCTCTCCCTCTGCCCGAGGAAGGGGGACTCCGTCAGGTTACAACAATGCCACCTCCACCACGGCCGCCCCGGTAGGGACGGGGCTGAAGGAGCAGCATGTGGTGCCCACGCTCCCCGCCCACCCCCATGGCACGCGTCCCTCCCGCGGCCGTCCGCCCTGTGCCTGTGCCTCCAGGCACGATGCGAGGGCCGAGAAGCCGTCACCTTCACCTTCACGAGGACAGGCTGGGGGACAGCTTGCCCAGCAAGTCTCCCCGGGCTCCTGCACCCTCCTGTTTACAAGATTGCTTCTGCAGAGACACTGCCATGCATAATGCATCCAATCACGCAGCCAAGACGAGCCTCAGCAGAGGAGAGTCAAGTCAGCCACGCAGGCAGTTCGGAAAGTGTTTTTGAAAAGCCCGAGCCCTGACTTGGGGAAGTGTCTGGCTCCCGCCTCTGCTGTCCACGGGATGCAGTGTAAGCACATGACACGGTGCTCACCGCCCCACTTCCGCGTGGTGACGGCCTGGCGCTGACACTTGCTCACTCTCGGTGGCAGGGCCGATTAGCATGTAAATCGCTGGCAGACAGGAGAAATGAAAGCGAGGAAGCTCTTTAATTAACTTTAATCCTCTGAAACCCACGCAGCAGTGGCTCTGACAGCTCTCCAGCCCTCCTCGGGGTCCCCCCACCTCCGTAGCCTGGGGAGGCCTGAGGGGGGCTGGAGAGGGCCAGCGGCAAAGTGACATTTGGGGGTCCAACCCACCTCATGCTGTGGTGACTGTCACCTGGGCCAAGCGGGCAGCCGGGTTCCCACCTGCTGAGCGTGTCCTGGTTGCAGCACCCTCACAGACAGCCCTGCACGGGGGTCCCGGCTTGTCCTTGCACAGAGGGCCAGCTCCACCTGCAGGCGGCGGGGCCCAGCGAGCTCTGGGCCAGGCCTGGCTCCTTCCTGCTTGGCAGCACCCACACTTGCAGCAGCACAGGCTGCAGGCGGTGGGCTAGGAGTGCCCCCGAGAGCAGGCAGAGCCCCGGGCGCGACCCTAGCCACAGCTGGCAGGGAGACGTGTGCGAGCTGTGGGGAGGCGCATGTCCAGGCTGGCAGAAGGGACAGTGGGAGATGACCGAAGCGCACCTGTCGGCTGTTCTAAGGAGGTGCTTCTGTTGGCTCACGGCGCTCACTCAGCCTGCCCCTCACCCTGAGGAGGTGCCACCCCCTCTTTCTCTGCAGAGCATCCCAGAGCCGGATGCACGAGGCAGTGACAATGGGGACGGATTTGAGTGTCGCACTCTGGCCCAGCCACTGCAGGGTTTCAGCTTGGACCACGTGAGGGCTGAGACACCAAACAGAAGCCACCTGGGCCTGAGCTGCAAGGAGGAGATGCCGAAAACGCACTAGGAATGGTGCTGCGGACTCGCAAGCCCAGGTCCCTGCAGAGCCTGGCGTGCGGCCTGGGTGACCATGTGGAGGTGCGCCAACCGGCCCAGCGGCAGCAGGCTGGGCGAGGGGCCTGCGGGGCCCAAGGCACAACAGCTCGCTCGTGTATGGGGGGCCCAGTGCGCCCACTCGCCGCTTCTGTGACACAGGAGGCGCCAGGCAGGCAGGCTCACCAACACCCGCCCCTGCGTACAGGGCAGGCTCGCTCCCGAGGTCGCTGTGCCAGGGCTGGCTGAGGGAAGCAGGGGGACGGAGTGGCATCGCTGGGCATCAGCCCGTGTGGCCTGCTCCCCATCCTCCTGGGTCTGGAGGAAGCAGAAGCTTTGCGGGGAGAGCTGCGTGCCCCAAAGCCGTGGCAGGCAGAACCAGAACTGGAACCAGGCCCCTTGGACTGAGCCACAGTCACCCGGGGCCGAGGGACTTGGAGCCAGATCACGGAGGCGCCCACCTCACCCTGCTCTGTGCAGTCTGCGCTGCCCCCCAGGCCCGGGCTCTGGGGACAGGTCTGTCCGGGCCAGCCATGCTTGCCACCGCCGGCCACCAAGTCCTGGCTGCAGGCCCGGGAGCCAGCCCAGTGCTCCCGACGGCGATGGGGAGAGGACTCAGTCCTGGCACTTCCTGTAGAGGGAGAGGCCCCTCCTGCCCCACGCGTCCCCTTACCATGCCCCAGACCAGCTGGCCCTGGGCACTCAGACTGCCATCCTCGCGGGCTCGCGGGTGAGCGAGCTGCTCGCACAGATACCTCGCGAGATGTGCTGCGACCATCAACGCCCCGGCGCGGGGGCTGCCTCCGAGCCTCTCCTAGAGCCGGCAGGGCCTTTCTCAGAGCCAGGAGCCCGCAGAAGCCCAGGGCAGAGAGCGCCACTGGCTGGGACTTGGTCTGATTGACTCCCGCAGAGGACAGGGCCGTTTGTCAACTGACGCGCTGGCTCCTGAGCCACACCCCCGAGAGGCGGGCTCCAGGTGCTTGGGGAACGCCCACAGACACAACGAAAATTAAATGCAAACATTCTCCGGGGTCCCGGGAGGCCAGCCCGCCCCCAGAGTGCCACACGCCCTCACAAGGACACTGGGCACCGGCTCCTGCAGCACAGGGCGGAGCGGGCCCGCTGTCAGCAGGCGGCTCCAAGGGACAGCGCCCCCAGCTGGCAGCACCCCCACCCGCCCTGGCCACTCGCCATGCCAAACCCCAGGCCCTGCCTACAGCCTGTCTCTGAAAGCCCCAGGCCACTCAGACACAGGGTCCACGGGTGGGCATGGGGTGCAGGGCCCCGCTCACTGCCCAGACCCTCCGGAGCAGAGGCGCACCACGTGAGGTCAGCACTGCAGAGCCCGCTGCTCACACACACCTCCTAGTCTAGAAGAAGAGAGCTCGGGAAGGGGCAACTTCTAGAAAACAGGCCCTGTGCAGGAATGGCACCTGAGTACCAGCTTGGGAACCCCTTCCAGAGCCAAGGTCCCTGGTGGGGGGCTGGCACAGCAGCGCCAGCACCACCCCGTGTCCAGGCCTCCCAGCAAACCCTGACCCTAGGGAGCGATGCTATAAGCCTCGGTCAGGCCAGGGCAGAGCCAACCTCCACCACGCAGATCCCACAGCACAGAGGGCAGGGCGGCCAGGCATCTACGGGGCCGGGGCCTGGTGGGTCACGTCTGCTGCCTGGGACGACCCTGCAGGACCCACTCGACAGATGGAGATGAGACTCCGTGACTCGGTGAAGGAGGAAGCCCTCAGGGCGAGGGCCCGGTTCCACCGCGGGCCCCCAGGGCACCTCGAGCTCCCTTCACTGCCCCACCGGCTGGGCCAATAGCCCCAGCCAACCTCTCCCTCCCCAAGCCCCCAGGGCTGCAGGCCAACGTTATTTCTACGCTCTCCCTCTCCAGACACAGAGCAAGGCTGGCAATGACGTCCAGCAAAACAAGTGTTAGAATTCCGGAAAGGGGCCCAACATCACCCTTGCCCTGCCCACAGCCAGAGCGTCCGGGCAGCACGGACACCCGGTCGCCCAGTCGCCCTGAGCAAACGCCTGGGGACAAGGCTCCGCCGCCTAATCCCAAGGTCACGCTGGGTGGCTCGGGTCTGGAGGAAGTGCCTCCCCTCCTGGCCTTGTATGGAGCTGGTCTCTACAGGCAAAGCTAACTAACGGAGAGTGACGGCAACCGCACTCCCTGCGCTGCTGCCCAAGGGATGATGGATGGTGTTTAATCCCGCCAGCCGGAGACACTGCATCTGTAAACACGGGCCCAGCTTCCTTGTTGGTTAATCACTATTTCAATGGCCAGGGCTGGTCTTTGTCTACTAGGCCCAGTGTTCTGTGGGGGCTTGTGGGAAAAACAGCTAAACTGCAAAACAAAACAACCGGCTTTGAAAACACGCTCACATGTACATACAGGCACACATGTAGACACACACACACGTGCACTCACATGCACATGCACTCATAAATGTGCAGACACTTGTGCGTATACAACCACACTCACATGTACACACCAACACATGCACTTGCCGTCACACATACACCCCCGTGTTTGGCCACATGCATGCACTCTGACATCCACTGCTGGGCACGGCGGGGACAGACAGGCAGCGCCGTCTCACGCTGTCCTGGCACACGGCCCCACCCAGCCGCAGCCTCCTCTTCCGAAACAGGCCTTTGCAAATCCTAACTCAGAATTTTCAAAAAGACTTGTAAGTGGGATTATGAGAAAAAAAATTAACGAAAGTACAGTAATCTGGTGAATGTTGGTCAGCAGTCACTGCTACTCATGATGCTACTTGTGCAGGACCCAGACCCGTAGCGGATACACATTTCCTAGAGAATAAACTGTGAGGAGGGTAGACGCCATCGCACGGCAGTGGGCCCAGCACAGAGCAGGCGCCTGAGCGGCGGGGCAGCCAGTGCGCGCATCTCCCATTGTGAAAACCCAGATGCGTGTGGACACTGGATAAGCTCTGAGAGGCTGGCCGGGTGCCAAGTGATGGCAAATGCCCCCGTTAGGAGGAACCACTGCCCAGGCGAGCAAGAAAACCACACAGCCCAATGGGGTCACGTGCTACGGGCATGCAGGCCCCGAGATCTGCCAGCTCCTCAGGCCCAGCACTTGCACGGTGGGGCTGCACCCAAGGAGAACCCAGTGTGGGCAGAGGTCAGGGGAGAGAGCTGCCCAGTGCACCAAAAATGCTGACCCGACCCCCCGCAGGCCGCCCAGGCCGGGAGCAGCAGAGGAGACCGGCACCCTCAGCATCGCTGAGACAGGCGCGGGAGTGGCCTGGAGGCGGCCCAGCAGCAGCGAGCGCGGGCTATTTTTAGCTGCACACTGGAGAGCAGCTGGCAGGGAGCCATGTCTTTGGCGTGACCATCAATTTTCACCTGCAGCCACTTCCTTTCCTCTCAGGATGAAGGTTATTCAAAGATTTGGATTTCTTCGAAATTGAGTTAAGAGAGAACAGGTCTCCACACGATGAGAGGGATTTAATCGTCAGCAAGGACACGGGACTGGCACAGCCATCCTCCCAGGCCCGCCGGACCCTCAGCCTCCACAGGACGCCCAGGGCTGCGCCCGCCATGCCTGCTCCACCCCGTGCCTCAGCCTCTCCCCCTCAGTCAGAGCCCTGCCCTGGGGA
>NW_006292094.1:7027244-7029007 GCF_000327345.1 Myotis davidii | reverse complement strand
GAGCGGCTGGCAGGGAGCCATGTCTTTGGCGTGACCATCAATTTTCACCTGCAGCCACTTCCTTTCCTCTCAGGATGAAGGTTATTCAAAGATTTGGATTTCTTCGAAATTGAGTTAAGAGAGAACAGGTCTCCACACGATGAGAGGGATTTAATCGTCAGCAAGGACACGGGACTGGCACAGCCATCCTCCCAGGCCCGCCGGACCCTCAGCCTCCACAGGACGCCCAGGGCTGCGCCCGCCATGCCTGCTCCACCCCGTGCCTCAGCCTCTCCCAGTCAGTCAGAGCCCTGCCCTGGGGACGGCAGCCTGTGGTCAGCGCTGGCCCCTCCGTCTGGGACACCAGGACACGGTGCACTGAGGAAGGCGGCCCTGCCTCGGGAGCAGTCCCAGGAGAGCTGACAGCTCCCTGCGGGGTGGCCTTTCCATGCAGCACGTCAGAAGCACACATGCGATGCGGGGAGGAACAGCAGGTCACCCACACCCGCCCCTCCCACCTCACCAGCGCGCCCCCATCTCCACACAGCCCTCAGGCCATGGTGGTGCCCCCTCCCCATCTCGGTGAGGGCTGGGAACAGGGGCGAAGAGCTCTGAGACGGAGCGAGCTGGACACCACACGGAGGGCCGGCCGCAGAAGACGGGCAGGGAGGGAGCGCCTCCGTGTCTCCTCGGTGCCACCTAAGACCACAGCTGTGAGCTCTCAGAGGAAGGCACCGTGAAGAACCCTCTTAACAAGATTAGCAGCTCAGACTCCAGGGACGGGTGTGCGAGGAGAGCAGGCATCTCTGGTCTCTGCCCGAGCAGCGTGGACATGAGCCGCTTCTCTCTCAGGGAAGAGGCTCCTGTGGGCGACGCGGCGCCAGAACTCAGGCCGCCGGGCAGAGGGTCACGCGGGCGGGGCCGACCTCCTCTCCCTGCGCCCGAGTCCCTGCGCCTGGTGACGCCTCACCTGACCCTCGAGTCCCCCGGACGACCCATCCAGGCTCCCGGGGTCTGAGTCACTATGCTCAGAGCAGCAACCACAGGAAGCCAGAGAATCCGAGACGCGCAGCCACCAGCTGTGCGATGCGGGCCGACGGCGAGTGGCACCAGACCCTCTGCCTGGCCCTCACCTCCGCCTCCCCTGTCCTGTGCCCACCTCACAGGCGCAGGCGGGGCGCAGCTCCGTGCAGGGAGAGCTGGCGGGAAACACTCTGAGCTGGGGACCGGCCAAGCAGCCCAGACACGGAAGGTGAACCCATGTCCTCAAACCCCTGCGCACATGCGTAGACTCAGAACTGCCAGGACTGGGAAGCCACGGAGACGCCCTGCATCAGGCGATGATCAGCAGACTGGCCCCGCAGACGGCGGGACACTATGCAGCGGGAAGAAGAAATGAGCGGCCGCCATGAAGAGACATGAGGAACCTCGGCTGCAGGTGCTAAGAGGCGGAAGCCAGTCTGACAGGTCGCGGGCTGCGTGGCGGACACCTGTGTGACGCCCTGGGACGGGCAGCACGGAAGGGACAGTGACAGAGCACAGCAGACACTGCCTGTCCACGCCCGGCGCTGTGCGGGCCCCTGCATCCTGCCGGCAACGCCAGAGCCCCTATGGGCAGGGAAGACTGAACCCGGTGGGAGAGAAGGGCCCTGCGGCCTCCTGTGTCCTCCTGGTTGGACTGGGCACCTGGGAGAGCAGTCGGCCAGTAAGAGCAGCGTCAGTACGCCTGAGAGGAGGCTGCACCAGGGCACGGAGACTGGCTGGGGGGCACGGAGACTGGCTCG
>NW_006292094.1:7025619-7026798 GCF_000327345.1 Myotis davidii | reverse complement strand
CGTGGTCCTGAGGAGCCTGTCTTGTTCTGGCTGCCCCGGCTGAAGTGTGGCCGCCTCCAGCCCAGCCCTCGCTCCGGCGGGGCCCCGCGGAGAGTGCTCTCTGTCCCAAGTCCCCACAGCAGCAGGTGTCCTGTGCCTTTAGGTGAGGAGACACAGCGGCCAGGTCCCCTGAACAAAAGCAGGGCCTTGTGCAGCCCCCAGCAGCGAGGGGCAGCAAAGTGCTGATGCCACGTGAGGCCCTCAGAGGACAGGCACCGAGAGCTCCAGAGGCCCCAGCACTAGGCAAGCAGCACTGGACAGACTGTACGACTAGCACCGAGTCACCTGAGGTGAATAAACGACAACCGACAGGGCCTGGGGAAGGAGACACCCGACACGGACACCAACAGCAGGCACCGCCCTCAGGTGCGGCCACGTGGTTGGCCTTCCCTGCGCAGCAGACTGCGGTCTGAGCACCGCTCAGCACTAGGTCCGAGCAGCCTCACCTGTCCTCCCAGGAGCGCTGTGCTTCCCACTGGGGGTGGGGGGCAGCTCAGCCTCCGTCTCTCACCCGCGGACGGTCAAGTCCAGACCTGCCACCGCCCAGCATCACGCGGCTTCACCCCATCTGCCCCTGGCCAGTCCTGGAGCGGGCAGCTCCTCCAGCGGCCTGAGAGCCAGCCCTGGCGAAGCTGGGGAGCTGTCACCTCCTCTCCTGCGTCCGCACGCCTGGTCTGACGGTGGTGGCACCGGCAGCTCCTTCTTGCCTGTCCCCTGTCAGCTCTCCACCAACAAGGCCACAATCCCCAGGTCTTCTTTCACAAACAGGGAGCCCGCAGGTCTCCGCCCAACATCAGCTCCCGAAAACTCCTCCTGTGCGTCCCATCACAGCTAGCAAGTGTGTGTGGGTATGCATGTGTATGGCTATGCATGCATGTGGATGCATGTGTGTGGTGTGCGTGCACGGGTGTGTGTGTTGGTCTCTCCTGCCTGCCCGCCCTCCAGGGCCCTGACACCCTGTCACGGCGCCTCATGTCCAGCGAACGTGGCAGACACGACAGAGATGCGGGAGGGAGATGCGGGCCGCGAGGTCCTCAGTGTCGGCTCCCATGACTGAGCCAGCTGACCAGGCCAGGGCCTTGCCCCTTCCGTGCCAGGAGGCAGCCGGAGGACATGGGGAGTGTCTGCCCGGGGGCCGCC
>NW_006292094.1:7024775-7025301 GCF_000327345.1 Myotis davidii | reverse complement strand
GCTTCTCCTTCCCCATCCCCTAAGACGGCGGCATCTTTAATGAGCTCCACACAGACACTCAGACGCACTCTCCAGGGAGGTCCTCCTGTGAAGCCAGAGCCCACAGCTCTTCAGGCAAAGAACAGACGAGGACGTGTAGGCCCAGCACGATGGACACGGCGAATCCTCGCTCCAAACCCAAGGGTGGAAGGGAGGGGGAGAGGGCTGCCCCCCAAACCCAGGACGCACTGGGGCCCACAGAGCTGTCCAAAGGCAGGCTCTGCCCACAGGGACCCCAGGTTGGAGAGCTCCTGACAGCATGCAGCGCCCTCCTGCCGATCAGGACACCGCCACAGCCTGCGGCCCCGGGGCCCTCTGCCTGAGCTGCTGAGCAAGGCTGAGCGAGGGTGAGGATGAGGCTCGCGAGGGTGAGGCGCGTGCGCTGAGCGTAGGGGAGATCCCGGCAGACGTGGGTGGCGGAGACAAAACACAAGTGGCCGAGGTGGGGCTGGGCTGGGCTGGGTGCTGACCTGAGCAGGCCCAGCCT
>NW_006292094.1:7024029-7024675 GCF_000327345.1 Myotis davidii | reverse complement strand
CTTCCTCTCCTCCAGCAGCTGGGCGCTGACCTGGCGGACCTCCTCCTGCAGCTGCTGCCTGACCTTGTCCAGCTCCCGGACGCTGCACAGACAAGGCAAAGGGCGGAGGATGAGGCTGGGCCCGCGCAGCACCCCAGTGGCAGGCCCGCCAGGCCCAGCCCGACGTCACTTGGTCTCAGAGCAGAGCCGCACGTGCAGCCGTGTCATTTCCTCCCAACAGCTCCTCGGGGCCTCTCAGGAGCGTCTGCTTCCCAGCAGGCGGGCACCCCACACACAAGGGGGAAACTGAGGCCTGAAGGGGCTCTAGCTCAGAGCAGCGCTGCCTGCATCACGCCAGGTGAGCGGCTCCGCACTGCAGGGAATCGAGCCCCCAGCCCCGGCCTGGCCCGGAGCAGCCGAACGCCTACCTCAGCTCTGACACGGACGCGGGCCCCACAGGTCCTCTAGGCCAGCTCCGGAGGCCGCTCCGCCGACCCTGGGCCCTGCCCTTCCTGTCACCTCTGCTCTTAGCATCCTGCTCTCTGTGCTCGCAGCGCCCTCCCTGGGTCCATGGCCGGGCCTTCCCCTCAGACTCCAGACAAGGACGGACACTTGGCTTAGAGCCTCTCATGCTCCCAACCGCCCACAGACTGCCCTACCTCTCGGC
>NW_006292094.1:7022932-7023813 GCF_000327345.1 Myotis davidii | reverse complement strand
CCTCTGCCTGGCCCTGCCCCAGCCCCGCCTCTGCCCCGGTCCTGCCTCTGAGGGCTTCCGAGGGAGAGTCCATGACTAAGGAGAGCAGTGGGGGGCGGGATGAGGGACGGTGATGGGGGGCTGCCGCTGGGAGAGAGCAGGGCGAGGCTCAGCACAGGGCCGCACCGTGGGGCAGGTGCCCTCAGAGTGGCCTACAGGAGGGCACAGGGCAGGGCAGACGGAGCAGGGCCACGTGGGAGAAAGGGTGCAAGAGGCCACAAGAACTAAGACCAAGCGCAGGGACCTGGAGACGCGGCGGCACTGGGCAGAGGGCTCACTTGGTAAGTAAACTCCATGGGACGCAGAGGCCAGCGTGTGGCCGTGGGGGTGGCAGGGTCCTGACCACACTGCAGAGGAGGACAGGGCGGCACACGCAGGGCTGGCCTCCCCAGGAGCCAAGTTCCCAGGAATCCAGTGCCCAGGGCGCCAGGGGGCTTTCCAAACGCCCGCTGAACGGTGTCCCCCCTCACCCCCCACCCCAGCGGCCGGCAGGAGAGGGGACCTGGCCTTGCGGAGCTCTCCGTGCTGCCGCCTCCACCCCAGTGCTGCCGCCTCAGCCTTTCTTGTGAAGTAAAAAGAAAACTCATAAAACATTAAACCGCCAGCTCCAGCTCACGTGACCCTGGGGTCGCTGGCATTTCTGTGACCTTTGGGAGTTCAAAATGAAGCGCTCAGTTCCTGGGGAGCTGGCGCCTTTATCGCTCGTTCGCCCGCTCGGCCGTGTCTGAGCTGCGCACGGTGCCGGCCCTGGCGCCGCCTTCATGTCATCTTCTCAGACAACGTCCCGCCAAGAGCCCACGTCCAGGGACATGGAAGGACACGAACTCGCAGCAGCGGGAGGC
>NW_006292094.1:7017057-7020883 GCF_000327345.1 Myotis davidii | reverse complement strand
GCCAGCCGTCCCTGCTCCCCCCCTCCCAGTTCCAGCCCGCCCCCGCAGTCCTGCTGTCCCGTGGTGCCAGGGCCAGCAGCCATCACGCTCGCCCTGCGGTGTGGATGGCCTCAGGCCTGGCATCGCCCCGGCAGGACCTGCTGGGAGGACAGTGCCCCCCGGGGAGCCCAGAGCAGGCCACACACTAAGTCTTGCCCGCAGTCAACACAACATGGGCGTCAACATCCAGCAGCTACTGCCAGACCCCGAATACAGAACAAGAGGGACTCTGGGCCACGCAGGCCTCCTCGGCGACCCTGAGAGGCCTTTCCCACAGGCACGGACCTCACACGGGGCCGCTTCCCACAAGCGTCCCACAGGACGGACCGGGGTCTCCGGGGGGCCGACACCCAGACGCCTGCAGGTGCGTCGTATGAACGAGGACCTAAAGCCTTACTCGTACGTACGCGAACCCGGAGCATCTGAGGGCACAGCCCTCCTGCCCCGTCCCGCAGCCTCTCCTTCGGTCCCTCCAGCCAGGCCTCGGCGCCAGCCTATCCCAGCCACACCCTGAGCACGAGGCACCTGGGAGGGTCTGGCAGTGTCCTGGGAAAGCCCTTGGCAGCAGGCACAGCCCGTCAGCAGCTGAGGTCTGGTCACATTGTCAGATGCACTTCGCTGAGCCTACCCCCGGCCCCGCCCAGGACTCAGGTGACGGCAGAAGCAGGAGCCGAGGTCACACTCGCGGGGCAGACGTGCCGTGCCACACGGGACACGTCACACACAGGAACCCGAGGAAGGGCCCTGCCCCCACCAGGTCCCCATTCCCAACAAAGGAACAAACATGTTGAGGGCAGGCGGCTGGAATGGCGACGCAGACCAGAGCCCCGTCCACCCAAGGGCCGCCCTCCCCAGGGGCCTGGCTTGGCCAACACGGCGGGACAGGCCGAGGGTGCGGGGTGAGACCTCGGGCTCCGTCGTCTTGCCACAGGCTGCTTGGGCATGTGTGGGGAGGAGGGAGACCAGAGGCAGGAGGGGGCAGGTGGCCTGTGCTTCGGGTCCGCTCAGGCTGCCTGGAGCGGAGCGGAGGCGCCAGGCCCACGTGGCCTGCAGCTGTCTTTATTTTTACCATCTGACCCCGATCCTGAATGCCTCCAAGTGTCATTACACATTTCTCTGAAAGAATTAACATCTAAACACTGGAAACAAAAGCAGAGAATCAGCAAAGCAGAGGCCGAAATAATTACCAATCAAAGGAAGGCCCCAGGAGGAGGATGACTGGCCTCCCGCCCCGCTCAGCTCAGAGGAGCTCCCGCCGAACTCCCTCCCCGCCCACGTGCGCGCCTCCCCCGAGCAGCGAGGCCACGGGAAGCATCCCGTCCGACCTTGAGGCGTGAGAAGGAAATGACCGTCTGCGATTCCAATTCCGTCCCACCCGCCATGAATCACCCATCCAGCTGACCAGTTCCCAGCCTGTCGTCGCCGATCGGGGTGCCTCCAATCACGGAGGGGAGCCCAGGCGAGGCCTGGTCTGGGTGCCAGGCGCACAGCAGCACGTGCTCCCGCCAGGCACAGAGGCCCAGGCACTAAGGACACGACAGGGACCAGCGGGCAAGCCCAGAGAGCCCCTGGCCGTCCTGGCTGCAGCCCTGGGAGCCGGCGACCCCCGGGAATCAGGGCAGTTACGGAAGCAGCCCCGTGCTCCTGTGGCTCAGAGAGGCGATCGGTGACACGGGTGTGGCGGTGCTGGCCCGGGGCGGGCATGGGCTTTCACATGCATCACCTCCCGGAGGCCTCATAGGCCAGGACAAGGGCCTGTGCACTGCCCCAGGTCCTACCGCAGGCAGGAGGCCGGGCCGGGAGCTGATGGACGGCCACGCTGGCCACCGGGATGGGCCCTGCCCCCGCCCGTCTCTGTGAAAAAAGTTTTACTGGGACACAGCTCCCCTCCTCATGTACGTGCTCCTGTGGCTGCTCTCCTGTGACAGACTGTGTGGCTCTGCCTCCCTGGCCCCTCCCAGAGGCAGGCGGTCGCACTGCCCTCCCACCACCCGGTCTGGGGGTCAGCAGGGCAGAGCTGCGGAGGCAGGCAGATTCCTGCCGGACCAGCTCCCAGCCCGGAGCCGACAGCAGGAAGCCCTGCAGCCTGGCAGGCCCCGGCCCTGCACTGCTGGTCCTCCCCAGGGGCCGGGCCCCGGGACCGATGGCACCCGTCTGGCAGCTCGGGATCAGCTGTGGGCACAGGGTGCTGAGGAGGGGCTCCCGGAGCAGCCGTGTGTCCCAACCTGCTCAGTTCCACTCCTCCAGGCGAGGCCACGGGCCACCAGAGCTGGGCGGCCTCCGAACATGCCCCGCCTCCTTCCCAGTCCAGCCCCAGCTCTCCCCCTAAGGAAGGCGGAGCCACCGGCGGGGGGCGGGGGGGAGGAGAGGGGCCGGCGCCCATGCAAGGCAGAGGGAGGGCGCTAGGGCAGAGAGCCCAGGGTGGATGGTGTTGGGACTCGGAGAAATAAGCTTCAGACACCCCGAGCAGCCCCGTGACAGGGATGTGGTGACAAGTGGGTAGATGTGGGTGGCAGCCCCCAGAACCCCATTCCCAACTCTGATGCTGAGGTGCCAGTGCCCCCACAACCAATGGCAGAAGCCGACGCCTGGGCAAGTGCGCACAGGGTTCCACCAGCCCGCACTTGCTGGTGCCCGGCCACTCTGCTGTCAATCTTCCATCACCCTGCTGCCCTGGCCTCGCACAGGGAGCCCGTCACCCCGAGTGAGAGGCCCAGCGTGGGGGGCTGGCGTCTCTCCTGGAGCATCGCCCTCTCCCCAAGCACCTGATCCAGGGCACAGAGCCGCTCCCTGCAGTGGCTCCGAGAAGCACTGGCTTCTCTGCCGTGACCTCCTGGGGAGGGCGAGGGCGAGGGCCACCTGCTCCCATCTTCGTCTCGTCTCCGCATCAGCCAGCAGCTCTGGCCTGCGCCCCGCCGGGGCTCGCGGCTCGGAGAGTTGGCACTGGACCCAGCTCACTGCCTCTTGAACCTCAAGGACTGACTCAGAGAGCTGCCTGCAGAGGCAGGGCCAGTGCTGGGAGCTGGGAGTGCTCTCTGCTGATGCGTGGGAGCACGTGCCAGGCGACCACCGGGGAGGACCCCGCGGGGAACGCGGCACCAGGGACAAAGGTTCCGAGGGCCTGGCGGTGTGGGCCAGCCCGGGGCAGCTGCGAGGAGACCCCCAACAGAACGAGGCCGGACCGTGTTCCCTGTGGCCGGGGCTGAAGAGGCAGGAGCATCGCGGGCACCTGTCGGCCGCCAGCACCTCCCAGCAGGACCGAGAGCCAACCAGCGGCCGTCCTGCTCAGGGCTCTCAGAGAAGCGAGCGCCCTGCCAGAGCACACTCCTCCCCACACTCCTCTCCACACTCCTCCCCTCACTCCTCCCCACACTCCTGCCCTGAGGAGTCGGCAGCTAACAGGGACACGGCAGGGCGGGCCCAGAGCAGAGAAGTGTCAGGAGAGACGGGGTCTGGGCAAAGCCCAGGTGCTCGGGCAGGGGGAGGGTGCCCACAGGCCCTGGTCCAGGAGGAGCGCGAGCAGCACAGGAAGGCGTTGTGAGCAGAGCGGGCCTCCAGCGCAGGGAGCGAGCATGGCTGGGAGCACACACCATGTCCCAGAGGAAAGAGAAGCCAGCAGAAGCACAGTGAGGGCTGCACATGGGAAACCCCCAGCCAGCACCGTGACCCGGGCCAGGGCTGGAGCGGTGAGCCCACCCTCACCCACCCCGCGTGGGTAGCCAGGCACTGATGCAGGGCCTCTGGGCAGGGGCCTGGACCCAGGAGCCAGGGAGCCACGGCGGGGGGG
>NW_006292094.1:7013981-7017029 GCF_000327345.1 Myotis davidii | reverse complement strand
GGGGGGCGCATGGCCAGCTCCCAACCACCCACACTCTCCTCGGGTCTGTCTACTTTCCCACACAGACCCAACTTGGGAAAGGGCGCTTTGGGGACTCTGACAGCCGTGGTCACTCTACTTCCCGGGCTGTAGGGAAGGACCGGCTGGGCCAGGGCTGGGGGGGCAGAGCCGTGTGGACAGTCCACAGCGTTCGGAAGACCCGTCGATCAAGTCCGAGGGAAGTCTGCCATGTCGGGAAGGAGAGGGCACAAGGGGAAGGCTGTGGCGCTGCACACCACACACACTTCACTTTCGGAGGCTCCTGACGGAGAAAGGAGCCCCGCCCCGCGGAGACAGCCCCCCGGCCGAGCATGGCACTGGCCCCAAGGCCAGGTGAGGAGAAGGAGTGCATGACCTCTAGGTCCTGACTCAGGTCCCTGCAGGTCGGGCGCAGCGATCGGGGAGCCACCGTGCACCGTATCTCCCTGGGGCACACTGCCCAGCCCACGCGGTACCCGTCACACGAACAGCCAGCGGAGAGGGCGCTCGGGGGGTGGGGGGGTGGCGGCTGCTGCACTGAGGCCTGCGCCGGGCCATCTGCAGGGAGCAGATTAGAGACAGGAAATGCAGCTGGTGCGAAGCGAGCCCGAGAAAAGGCTTCCTGCGCATTGTGCAGAGCCATTGTTGCGGGCGGACGGCGCCGCTCCCCGCCCCTCTGAGAGCCGCCGGGTTTCCTGCGCCTCCGAGCAGCTGCGCTTCGGCTGCCCCGCCAGGCCCTGGTGACCCTGGACCCAGAGCAGAAAGGATGGAACAGAGCAGACATGGGCCGGGCGGGGCGCGAGGGCTGAGGATAGGGCCTGTGCCCAGGACCTCGGGGGCATGGCCACGTTCCCGCTGCCAGGAGACCCCCAGCAGTGTGAGCCTCTACTCCCAGCTCACCCAGCACACACTGCCATCGCCGGTGACAAGGGTGGCCTCCTGAACCACAGGCCCATGGAGATGGCCCGCTCAGGACAGGAGGCATCAAGGAGCGGAGCTCACGCTCAGGTCAGCCCAGCCTCCAGTTAGGGCCGCAGCTCACACTGCCGGGAACTGACCAACAGCGCCCCTGTGTGCGAGCACAGGGGTGCTCGCCCCCCAGGACACAGCAGGGAATAAACGTCCCAGAACACAGCGGTGGGCGCGAGCCGCCAGGCCTCTCCCATATCACACTCTCCCAAATCTCCACTCCACTGTGCCGCCTGCCTCCGGACAGCTGAGCCGTCCCCTTGGGAGAGGGTGTGCCACGCCCTGCCTAGCGCAATGCCACCTGGACAGGCGTGCCCAGGCCACCGCGTCCCGCGCGCCCACTTCAGGATGAGATTCGGTGGTTTTTACTGCATTCGCGACGCTGTCCAAACATCCGCACTGACTCGGGAAGCCCCGTCCCCCAGAGAGGAGCTGCACCAGGAGCAGCGGCGCCTTCCCTGCGGCCTACCCACCCGTCTGCTCCGCGGTCTATGACTTGCCTGCTTAGGACACTGGTTTCTTTTTTAAATATATTTTTTTATTGATTTCAGAGAGGGAGAGAGAAACAGAAACATCAATGATGAGAGAGACGCTGATCCGCTGCCTCCTGCAGGCCACCCCCCACCTGGGGATTGAGCCCACAAGCCGTGCACACGCCCTGACCGGGAACTGAACTCCTCGTTCGTGAGTCAATGCTCAACCACTGAGCCCCGCCAGCCGGGCTGGTTTCTGGTTTTGACTCCTTGGCTCCGTGGGCGAAGGGGGCCACTGCAGACCTGACAGCTCAGGGGAGGCCGGCGTGAACCTTGCACACTCCGAGACCTAAAGTCACCACAAAGGACGGTCTGAGAGTAACAGTTTAAATTAAAAAGCAGTTTAGCCCTGGCTGGTGTGCTCAGTGGATAGAGCATCGGCCTGTGGACCAAAGGGGCCCAGGGTCTATTCCAGCCAAGGGCACATGCCCAGGGTTGTGGGCTCGATCCCCAGTAGGGGGCGTGCAGGAGGCAGCCAATCCATGATTCTCTTTATCATTGATGTTTCTATTTCTCTCTCCCTCTCCCTTCCTCTCTGAAATCAATAAAAATATATTTAAAAAATAAAAATAAAAATAAAAAGCACTTTATGGTGGGCAGTCATGTCCTCAGCCAGTATCTTCCCTGACAAATTTCAACTTTGACCTTAACTTGTACTTCCCCTCTTTCCGGACCCCTCATGGCACAACCAGTGCGCCAGGGCGGAGGCCACAGACCCCCTCACTGTTACTGTTACTGTTACCTTGTTCCTGGCTGACTGCTAACTGTCCTGCACTCAACTGTGTAAGGAAGCAGGTGTCCATCATTTCATTTTTCTTTTTCTTTTTTTAAATATATTTTTTATTAATTAAGATATTACATGTGTCCTTATCCCGTTACCCCCTCTCCCCCCGCCCCGACTCATGCCCTCACCCCTCCAATGTCCGTGTCCATTGGTTAGGCCTATATGCTTACATATAAGTCCTTTGGTTTATCTTTCCCTCTTACCCCCACACTCCCCTACCTTCCCTCCAAGGCCCGACAGTCCAATCAATGCCTCTACGTCTCTGGATCAGTCCTTGTTCATCAGTTTATGTTGTTCATTGTATTCCACAAATGAGTGAGATCATGTGGTATTTATCCGCTCTCCAGTTCCATCCATGCTGTGGCAAATGGTAAGAGTTCCTTTTTCTTCTTCCTCTTCTTCAAGAATATCTTTCAGCATTTCATATAATGCTGGGTTGGTGGTGATGAACTCCTTTAGCTTTTTCATATCTGTGAAGCTCTTTATCTGACCTTCAATTCTGAATGATAGCTTTGCTAGGTAGATGCCGGGGTCCACCACCAGCAGGTCCAGGGGAGCCCAAACGTGTGGACGGAGTCGGCGAAGAAGGAATGACACGGAGACAGCATTCAGTTGATCAGCAGCCTAGCCAGGATCTCCAGCCAAGTTCTGGTCTGGATCTCCAGAGAAGTTCTGCCGTTTATTGTCTTGTTACATCCGTATTTATACCAGTTGATTTTAATCCTGTCAATTTCTATTGCAACG
>NW_006292094.1:7011670-7012674 GCF_000327345.1 Myotis davidii | reverse complement strand
CTGATTCAAAAAGACAGCTGGGTCCTCAGGTGCCAGCCCTTTTCCGCAGGCTTGAGCCTCTGTACCTTTGCACTTTACTTCCGCGGCTCCTGACTCTCAGTGTGCTTTTCTCTTTCCTTCTAGTTGTAGAATTTACACTCAGCCAGCCTTCCTGTGATTCTGGATGATGTCCGTTTTGTCTTTTCGTTGTATTTTTGAAGTTGTTGTAGGAGGCAGCAATTTCCGGTGTTTACCTATGCCGCCATCTTAGTTTCTCCCCCCATCATTTCATTTTTCATCCAATTCCAGAGGTTTCCCCACTTTGCTCTCTCCCACCTCCCACGTCTATCACCAGTGGAGTTCATGTCACCCACTGACGAGACGTCCGCTCCTTTGACTAACGTATAAAATAAGGTGAAAACTGCCATCTCCGGAGCATCACCCCAATCCCACCCCAATCTGTCGAGGTTCTGCTTCCCGGCAATGGTCAACAGTTTGGCTCAAATTTGCAAAAGTTCTTCACAGGTTTCGATGTTTCTTACGTTAACAGTTATGAAGAACTATGTTGTTTAATTTCCACCTATTTGTGAATTTTCCAAATCTCCTTCTGCTATTGCTTGCTCACTCTGTGAGGAGTCAGGTGTGGGGGACAGGTGGCACGGAACAGACCGACCCCGTGTGACTCGGAACCTTCTAATAAGAAGTGCTCTGGGGCCACAAGCTCGCTGGATGCCCCGAGGCCAGGGAGACCACTGCTGCCTCCAGCCCTGCAGGGCCTCCTGGCTACGCCCTCGCCTACGAATGGGATGTGTCCCGCTCACCGCGTGCTGGCAGTGGCAGTCACTGACGTCACTGACTCCAGGGCTACACTAGGAGTTATCAGAAATGTCTCACACAGAAAGGGGCTTGACCTCAGGGGGAGGGGAGAAAGCCCCAGGGCACCAGGGCAGCCGGCTGGGCTCCTATGCCCCTAACCCTCCCTCCCTCCCTCGGAGCTGCGCCCTGGGGGCAGGGGCCAGGATGCC
>NW_006292094.1:7011176-7011612 GCF_000327345.1 Myotis davidii | reverse complement strand
CCCCCCCCCACCCCCCACCCCGGCCCCCCCCGAGCGCTCCCCACTCTTTCAGGAGGAGCCCGCTCAGCAATCCCGAGGTGAGGTGCGAGGTGCGCAGCAATAGGAGGCAGCGGCTGGTGACAAAGGAAGTGCTTCTCTGCACACAAATCCCTCCTGGGAAGCGGATGGAAGTGGCCAGCTGGCTGAGATTAGCATCCCAAAGCAGCACCCACACGCAGGCAGAACCTCCACGCAGCCATTTCCATGACAATCACATCAAGTGCTGAGGAAGCGTTTGCAGAAAAACTATCCCAACTGCATCTCAACTTCCGCTGCAGTGAGGAGAGCTGGGCCTGGTGGCTGGACCACCCTGCTCTCCCGGCAGCCTCCTCTGACCACGCCAGGCCAGGCGAGCGCTCCCTCCTGGGAGTCCAGGGACAGGGCCCTGCCGGCACCC
>NW_006292094.1:7010000-7011138 GCF_000327345.1 Myotis davidii | reverse complement strand
CCCACCTCCCTTCCACACCCCCTCAGAGTCCTCCCCAGAATGACTGCCGATGGCCCTGTGACGTCAGCCTCCCCATCACAGCTGGCCTGTGACATTCACTCACTCTGTGTCCCTCAGATGGACAACGACCCGGCAAGGTCCCCACAGAGCACCCGACACCTGCGAGGGGTCGTCTAACGTGTTTTCAACAAACAAGCAATAGAACAGCCAAGCGGCCAGAGCCCAGGGCTGGGGACACGTGGAGAGCTGGTGGCCGGCCATGCCCTCAGCTCAGGCAGAGGAGGTGGCCTCCGCACCAGCAAGGGACAGAGGTCACACTCAGAACACACAGGGAGCAAGGGCCACCGCAGGCACCAGTCTCCAGGGGCTCCCAGGCCAGGGCCATGCTGACCAGGCACTGCTGAGCTGGCAGTACCTGTCACACCCACGTCCACAGGGGATGCTACTAGAGGACGGTCCACTCTGTGGCCACACAAGCAGGGACCAGCCCCTCTGCCCCTCCTGGTGGCACGGACACCGAATCCTGGGAGGGAGCACTCAGAAAGGCCCCGAGGGCCAGACAGAGGTCAGCTGCGATGCCCTGCCCGGAGCTCAGGGTGGAGCGGAGCCCCTCACGCAGGCCGGTTGGCCCAGGGCTTGCAGGAGGGAGAGGAACGGAAGGAAATGGAGGTTTCAGGAAAGGTGAGCAGCCAGGTGGGCTGAGGGAGGACGCAGATGAGGTGTGTGCGGCGGGCCTGGGCTCCTCCCCTCAGGCAGAAGGAGCTGTCACACTTTCACGTAAGGCTGCCGTGGGCCAGCTCCCGTGGCCTGAGCCCCACCAGCTACAAACTAAAACGAACTCAAGGCCAGTGGCCAGCGTCGTCCTCCACCCTGAACTGAGTTGCCTGCCCCGCACCTCACTCTGCAGCCCAGCGAGCAGGAAGCTGCCTGGCCCCCGCTCAGCTCCTGGCCGAGGCCCCGGGTGGGTCCTGCCTCCCTCCTGCCGTGAGCTGCCTGCGCCTCATCTGTATTCCATGGCACTCAGGCCTCTCTTTTGCCTTCTTTGTGCTGCAGAGATGAGTAAGTTCCTAATCTCTGCTATCACCCAGCTGCAAACGCTCCAACCTCTTTTCTCTTTATTTAAAATATGAAATCTCAT
>NW_006292094.1:7003133-7008877 GCF_000327345.1 Myotis davidii | reverse complement strand
GCACGAGGCCGCAGCAGGGGTCGGTCTCCGCTCCCGCCCCATCCTTGCTCCGTGGCCCGAAAACCCCCGCGGCCGGGGCCCGAACGAGCTGACAATGCGCACCTGGCTGCGCTGAGCTCCCGGCTCTGACACGACTGCAAGGGCAGCGGCTTGCTGGAGTCCAGCTTGGGGGCCAGAACACGAGGCGTCAGAGAAGATCACAGCCAGGCACCTGGAGGCTGGTCATAAATGCCACCGTGTCTCCGTGACCGGCCCGCTCAGCCCTCCTCGCCCGCGTGTGACAGGCTCTCGGCCACTCCCAGGATCCCACCCCCGTCCTGTGCCCGGCCCTGGCCGCCCAGCAGGGAGAGCCTCGGAATCAGTGGTCCTGACCAGCACCCGGGAAGCAGGAGGGAACCCGGGTAGCTGGGAGCCAAGCTGCCTGCACCTCGGGTCCTGGCTGCACAGCCGACCCTCACCTTGGCAGCGCTCTGTCTGCCAGCGTCCTGAGTAATTCCTCTGCCGGGAGGGGGAGGGGTGGCATGGGGATGTACAGGGCGGGCCCAGCCGGGCTGAGCTGCAGGCAGGAGCCCGGGCGCCTTGCCCTCAAGCTCACCTTCCTTCTCCCGACACATCTGATGAGTTGACACTGGTGTTAAAATCTTATCATTTATGTAACAGCTCAGTCATTAACGGAGTCTCGTTTGCATGGTCAGCAGGGGAGAGAAATCACCTAATTAACCACTTTCCATCAGCAAGAGGAGGGGCCGTGCTGCCGATTTGTTCCCAACTCCTCCTTCCGACTCTCCAATGTTTACACCTTCATCAGGGAAGATTTGCAGCCCTTGTCACAAGGGACTGGAACCTCTACCAATACACCCACCACCACCACCACCACCACCATCAATACCACCACCCCCACCACCACCACCACCACCATCATCACCACCATCACCATCCTTTTTCGTGTTAAAGTAACACGGTCAATACTTTGCAGAGTTCTGGGGGAAGTCCGTCTAATCAGTGCTGAAGAAAACATGTCTAGTTGCATTAAGGACTCACTGGTCCCACCACCACCACCACCATCACTGTCACCACCACACATCATCACCACCAATATCCTCACCTTCATCATCACCATCACCATGATCACCACCATCACAACTATCATCACCAATATCACCACCTTCCTCAACATCATCACCATCATCATTACCACCAACATTATCACCATCAACGTCACCACCAAAACCACCACCACCAGCAGCATCATTACCACCACGACCACCACCAATATCACTACAGACACCACCCCTAGGTCCACCACCAACACAGCATTTTCCCTGCTCCTTCAGGAACGTAAAGTCAACACCTGGAACAGCCTCTGCAGCTGTGCCCTGGTCCTCTCAGGACATCAGGCCACAACCTGAAGGACAGCCTTGCACCTCCAGAACCAATCGCACAGGCCGGCCCTTGGGAGAACAGGCCTGCGTTCTCTCTGCCTGGAGACCCCACAAGTGGATAACTCCTGTGCTTCAGAGTCCCCCCTCTTCCTCAGGGAGGCTGTCCCCAGACCCCCCAGCTAATAAGGGTGCCCCCCAGCCGTGCTAGCTCATTGTGGGCCCAGATGCGCTGTCCTGTACACAGTAATACCCAGCGGATGTGCTCCTGTGTGAAAGGGTAAACTGAGGCGGGAAGGAAGAAGCCCAGCTACACGGAGACACTGCCTTCCCCGGGCCCAGGTCAGAGCGGGGCTCTCTCCTCCAGGCCGTCCCCAGAAAGCAGCAGCAGGAGGGGCACCGGGCACAGCCCACCCCCTTGACCTGCAAGCCTGACTGAGCTCGGGGGTTCCAGTCCTCTCAGGAGCAGGAGCCACAGCAACAGAAACCTCAAAACGTTCCCAGGGGGCTACTGGTGAGAAACAGGGAGCAGAAGGGGGCCCACAGAAGAGAAAGGGTAGGGGACAGGCTCACACCGCCCAGAGGCCCCTCAGCCTGGCCCGGCAGAGTGAACCGCTGACCAGAGTCCCGCGGGTCCCCTGCGGACCGACAGTCACAGGTGGTGCCTGACTCTGGGAACACGGTGTGGAGAGCACGGCTGGGGGCCTCCATGCACCGGGTCCTGACCACAGCTGTCACCCCAGGCGTGGAGAGCAGAAAATCAGACACGCAGCCCGCGCCTGCCAACCAGCCCTACGCCAGGTGTGCTCCAGCCCCGCGGCAAGCGGGCTCCCGTGGACAGGGAACGCTCCGGCAGAGGCGTGACCGGCCACACCTGCCACTCAAGTCCTGTGGTTGGATTTCCAAACCGGGTGGGAGCCAGGACAAAGGTGAGGGTGGCAGCGAGCTCTCCAAGCGCCCGTCATGCCGGCTGAGGACAGGCCAGGACCCTCATGGCACCACACTCTCTGGGGAGAGGGCAGGAGTCCACACGTGTTTCTACGAGGTTCTCCAGCCAGCTCCCCAGTTTAAATGCCTTTGCTCTGAGCGCATAACTGCTGTCGACTGTATTACATGCCTCGTCCTGACACCGCCAAGTCCCACGGGAATTATCCCAGCACAGGGGAGCCAGCTTGCACGGGCACACACATCACCCAGCTCCCACTCTGGCTGCCCCCTCCCTGCCCACACGGTGCACATGACAAGTCCTGGGAGCCATGCAGTCTTCAAACCACAGCATGGGCTCCGCCGGGGAGCAGGGACAGAGGCCACTCCCTCTCCCAGCACCGAGCCATGAGTGACACGCAGCCCGCCTGAGCGGAGCCAGGCCTCTGCCCAGAGCCCTGCCAGGTGGGCACAGGAGGTGGGGAGAGGGTCCTGGCAGGAAGGAGTGGCACAGAGGCCTCGGCGGGGCGGCCATGGAGCCCAAGACAGGCTTCCGACAGTTCCCGGCTGCCCTGTGAAGAAGGATGAGAGACAAGAGAAGCGCAGGCCCGCAGGCTGCAGGGCTGAGGTCCAGGCCCGCTGGGCTGCAGGGCTGAGGTCCAGGCCCGCTGGGCTGCAGGGCTGAGGTCCAGGCCGGGCTGCGGTGCAGGGCTGGGATGGAACAGCCTGTGGAGTGAAGCCTGGGCTGCCCCGAGCCCACGCTCCAGGTCCCACACTGAGAAGGGACTGGTCCCTGCAGGTGTCAGTCACTGGACAAGCTGAAACCCCCGCCTCTCCCCCCACGACCCCCGGATCACCCGCAGCACCAGCCCGCCCCTCCGCCCCTCGGGGCCACCTCCTGTAGGAAAACATCCTCCAGACTCAGGGTCAAGAGCAGCCGTGTTCCAGCAGGAAGGCGCCAGCAGCGTCACCTAACAGACCCCTCCTCTCCACCTGCACTCCCGCCCAGCTCATGCCTGGGAGGTCAGGGCCCGCAGTGCAGTGGGGTGTGGCTGGCCAGCCTTTCCATTCCCCTTTCCCCCCAACCTCAGGAGCAGACGCAAGACAGGAAGGGGAGCAGAGGAGGGCCTCCCTTGGGTCCCGTGTCCAGCCTGGTGGCCTCCCCAGCAGCAGCGTCCGGGGCCACACCCACAGCTTTCCCGGCCCGGCCCTCTATGGCGTCTACAGTTGGTTCCCAGAATAAATATGCGACTTGCCCCCCTCTGTTTGAGTGTCCATCCTTTTTCTGCTGTCCTGGAGGTGCTGGCACACTGGGCCCCCACCGTGAAGCGTCCACCCCCGCCCCCACACCCGCCTTCTGCCCTCACAGGCCCCTCGGGCCCTGCCACTCGGTAAACACACTCAGGATGCTGAAAGCCCAACAGCCCTGTGGACCGCATGGATCGGACTCAGGGAAACCAGGGGCGGCTCACAGGCCGACCTCACCCCCAGGGAGCGCACCCACCCTGGGTCCCGTTTCCCCACCAGTGAGGACGCGGGGCGGAGCTGCCAAGGGGCCTGCCCAGGGCTCTCGGCCCCACACGAGTGCCCTCGCCCAGCCAGGAAAGGGGGGGAGCGGTACCGGTACCGACACTCGGCTGCGAGTCCTGGGACGTGTCTGGGCGGGTCACGGGCAATGGCTGCCTTGGCCACGGCCACCGGGTGTGTCCTGCACGGGACGCCCGGCTGCGAGGTGCCCCGCAGCTTACCTGGCGCAGAGGGACAAGCTGCCCATCCAGGTGCTCAGAAATACCTATTTGTAAAGTGCTGACCAAATACATCCCCAGAATGGAGCGTTTTAAAATAAAAGCAGATGCTGGAGGTTTTCATCACGTACAGCGACACCTCCGTACAGCGAGCCCACCGGTCTGCGGAGCCAGCGCGGCGTTGTCAGCACGAGTGCAATTACCGAGCGGCTCCCCATCCGCGCCATTCATCCCGCAGAATAAGCGCAGATGTTCCCTCGAGCGGAGAGAAGATGAGCGCCTTTCAAATGACACTTTTTCAGTTTAAAACTTTATCTAAAATAAAAAGTTATTTAAGTGAAACTCACAGTTTCCCCCTTGTTTGGCTGGCTCTGGGCGTTGTCTTTCCAGGCTGCTTCCGCCTAATTGGACTTTCCATTTTCAAATGAACATCTGTGCTGAGGGCTCAACGCTTTGTGGAGCCGCCCGGGAAGGTCTGCAGAGCACTCCCAAACGCTGGTCACAGGCGCCCGCCTTCCCGGCCGGGGCTGGCAGCTGGGCCGGCCCTGGCTCTGAGTGGAGAGAACTTTCCTGTCTCCAGAGCGGAAACAAGGGTGCACAAGGGTGTGTGCACGGGGAGCTGCTAGCCTGGCCTTCCTCCTGGGCACACATAGCAGGGCCCCCCGCCTGAGGGGAAGGCTGCCCCATCGAATGCCACCTTTCTCCCCATGTTGTGTGTGCCAGCTGCTGGGACACACAGGGCCACCAGGACACCAGGCAGGCACCACCAAGTGGGGGCTTCAGCCCAGCCACTGGAGACTCCCTGGACCCCTGCCCCCCACATCTGCCCCCACACCTGCCCCGCAGCTGAGCCCCCAACAGCTGAACTGCAAGTCCCACAGAGGAGGACCTCGCTCTGCTCTGGCACCTCCCTTGCCACCTTGAAGGCGCCGCAAGCTCTACCCCAGAGCTGCACAGGCCCTGGGGGTGAAGATAGGCAGCGCCCCCGGGCCTCAGTTTCCTTTTCTGTTAGTGTGGACAGTGCCTCAGCTTAAGCTGGCCACCTGGGCACTGGAGGCACACCCAGGATTAGGTGCAGAAAGAAGGGTTTTATGAGCGAGCACCATGAAGGAAACGTGACGTTTGCCCTGCCTGGGGGCCTGGGGGAGGGGACGGGGACAGCCACGGCCTCACTGTCCGCTTCCTGCCCCTGCTCCAGCCCCAGAGCGCAGACAGAGCCCTAGGCCGCCCGCGTGGGCCTAAGCGCTTGGAAACACTTCTATGTTCTTACAGCGCTATATTTAGAAACCTCTAAAGAAAGCCAGGAGGGTGTTGCAATAATGTACGTTTTTAAACTCACTAATTGAATGTTGCCATTACGAGTGCTATTTTGGGCCATCTGCTCACCATGTAATTTAAGAACTAGATTCTCATCTCAGGACACATTGTCGCTGCTCTGTGGCCACTCACTGGCTATTCCTCACACTCACACACACACACACACACAATGTGCACATACGCACACATGCATACACACATACACGTATATACACATACACACGCACACACACACATACACACACACACGCTGCAATTGGCGACCACAGCTGCCTCCTATTGCATGGTGCCGGGTCAAGGCAACGACAGAGTGGCGGGCAGGGGTCACCGAGCCCAGGGGTTGAAGGACAGTGACGGTCACGAGGCCACAGCGTGCCAA
>NW_006292094.1:7002379-7002700 GCF_000327345.1 Myotis davidii | reverse complement strand
GGTGTGAGTCTCAGAGGCCGCTCCTGCCCCAAGTGAGAGTCATGTCGCTGAAGGAGCCATTGCTTCAGGCGACGCGGGTGCTCCAGGCGCTTCCAGGTCTTCTGATGGGCACAGTTTCTGCACGAGACTCTCCACCTGTGAGGCACTGCCTGGGGGATTTTCCCCTTCCCCTCAAATGATATACCATTATCACCTCCAGAAGTTTGAAAAGAAATGGAATTTTCCTCAGCATATTGTTGTTCACCATCATGAGAACGTGCAAATAACACTGTGATGGAGGAGTTGACCCAACCGGCACTTTAGATTTTTTTTGTTTACCAT
>NW_006292094.1:6992868-6993501 GCF_000327345.1 Myotis davidii | reverse complement strand
CAGGATGAGGTGCAGAAAGAAGGGTTTTATGAGCGAGCACCATGAAGGAAACGTGACGTTTGCCCTGCCTGGGGGCCTGGGGGAGGGGACGGGGACAGCCACGGCCTCACTGTCCGCTTCCTGCCCCTGCTCCAGCCCCAGAGCGCAGACAGAGCCCTAGGCCGCCCGCGTGGGCCTAAGCGCTTGGAAACACTTCTATGTTCTTACAGCGCTATATTTAGAAACCTCTAAAGAAAGCCAGGAGGGTGTTGCAATAATGTACGTTTTTAAACTCACTAATTGAATGTTGCCATTACGAGTGCTATTTTGGGCCATCTGCTCACCATGTAATTTGAGATATAGATTCTCATCTCAGGACACATTGTCGCTGCTCTGTGGCCACTCACTGGCTATTCCTCACACTCACACACACACACACACACAATGTGCACATACGCACACATGCATACACACATACACGTATATACACACACACGCACACACACACACACACACACACACACGCTGCAATTGGCGACCACAGCTGCCTCCTATTGCATGGTGCCGGGTCAAGGCAACGACAGAGTGGCGGGCAGGGGTCACCGAGCCCAGGGGTTGAAGGACAGTGACGGTCACGAGGCCACAGCGTGCCAA
>NW_006292094.1:6992548-6992757 GCF_000327345.1 Myotis davidii | reverse complement strand
CACCGCGTATCCAACACCCTACCCCCAGAAACAGTGCCTCAAGCCCTAAAACCTCCGCCAGCTGCCAAAGTGCGAGTCGGGGACCGGCTGCACCCCAGCTCACGGCGGGCCGGCCTGCGATGGACGCCTGAGACCCTCCCCACTCCATGGCGTCCTGAGGCCTCCATGAGCCAGGCAGGCCTCTCCGACAGCAGGCCCGTCGCCGCTGT
>NW_006292094.1:6992266-6992466 GCF_000327345.1 Myotis davidii | reverse complement strand
TCCACCCACACGGCCGCCAGGTCCTTGCGCCTCTCCTCCACCGAGGGAAGAAAGGCTGCCGGACACGGTGGCCTGGAAGGGAAAAGGCAGACTTTCAGTACGAAGCACCCAGGGCGCGGGGAGGCCCAGACTTCAGAGGAAAGAGTAAAATCAAGAGGAACAGAGGTGCAGCACACACGGGGAGAGACCTCACTCCCGCC
>NW_006292094.1:6990571-6991770 GCF_000327345.1 Myotis davidii | reverse complement strand
TCCACCGTGCACACCTCTCCTCGTGTCCACCGCACACACCTTACCCCATGTCCACTGCACACCTCTCCCTTCCCCGCCGTGTTCACCACACACTCTGCACTGATCTTGGGTGAGAAAGGGAGAGCACCCTGAGTTGAAAGGGGCTCTGACACATCCAGTCGCTCGCCCACAGTCAAGACAGCCGGTCTGAGGTAGAGAGGCCAGGCCCCCACCCACCCAAAACCCACGTCACCACGGCGCGTGCGAGGAGCAGGCCCTGACGGCAGACAAGGAGCGCCTGTCCCGAGGGGCCTCACGTCTAGAGGGCGGGCAGCCCAGCTGAGAGCGGGTGGGGCACGGGGCAGAGTCCTGTGTGCCCCAGGGCATGGAGGCTGCTCAGTGACCAGCAGGACAGGCCACTGCCCACAGGGCAGGGGACTGGGCAGCAGGTGCCGCCGTCAGCGAGCGCACAGGAGGAAGGCGCTCAGAGTGCGTCGGGCCTGGAGCGGAGGCGGGTGCCCCCCTCGGTGCTCGGTGCCGGGCCTGAGTCTCTCAGAAGCCGCCTCCGTGTGGAGCGGCGTCTCCCAGAGCTGTTTCCCCAACAACACAAGCCGGGTTTTTATAAAACAAAACATGATAATGATCTTGGCTGCACATTCCAGGAAAGATGTGCCAACAGGAACACATCTGGGGAGCAGGCACAGGGGGTGGGGGACACACGGTGCTGAGCGGCCTCACACCGCCTCTCCGGGAGTGCCAGGCGGGCCCGAGGTGGCCGGAGGGGGACAAGGACCCCCAGTTTGTGGGGGGTCTCCCTGCTCACCTGACACTGCAGCAGCTCTGCTCTAGGCCAAGCAGCCAGGGGCACCGCAGGGGCACAGGGCCCCGCGGGAAGACGCATGAGGTGCCACCCCACCGGACGAGCTCGCAGCCACACAAGACAGGCGCGCACGGTGCACGTCAGGGCCTCGCAGGAAGAGTGGACGAGCAGTGACCACAGGCCTCACGCGCAGGACCACAGCGCATCTGCAGGACCAGACCCAACGGCGTGGCTCTGAGGGTCCCGCCAGTTGTGAGGTTTCCTGCGACTTTGTCCCGTGAGCCAACGAGCAGGCTGCTCTCACAGGCGTGCAGGGAGGAGGGAGCCGGGAGGGACAGCACGCTGCTCTCCGGCTCCGGCTCCGAGGGAGAGGGTGGGAGGAGGCTGCAAACAAGCCCCC
>NW_006292094.1:6989360-6990220 GCF_000327345.1 Myotis davidii | reverse complement strand
TGGCCTCGGGCTGCGGGTCACACTGGCATGCACCTTGGAAACCCCAAGCTGTGCACACAGACCTGCCTGCAGGCGCTCCCTGCACCCCACACCCAGGAAGTGCAGGGAGCAATCTCACCACTGGGTCCCGGAGCCACACAGCAGGTGCTGATCACGTGGAGGTGCAGGCCCTCCCCACGCGTGGAGGGCGACCCCAACCCGAGCTCCGCGGAGGCCTGGCCGTGCTCTGATGAAGAGACGGAGTCGCCAGCGGCCCAGCTGGTGAAGGACAGGACAGCCGCTCCGACACGCACACTCCAGCCCCCGTGTCTCCAGGGCTGCTCCAGGCAGGGCCTGGCCACTCACTGTCCCTCCCCCTCCTGGGAGCTGCCTGTCATCACGTCTGGCCACTGGGTGAGCATATAACTCAAGACCACTGGCTCTGGCTGGTGGCTCCGTGGTTAGCGCGCTGGCCTGGCACCAAGAGCGTGCAGGTTTGACTCCCGGTCAAGGCACACACCTGGGCTGCAGGGCTGATCCCCAGCCACAGTCGGGGTGAGTGCGGGAGGCAACCAATCCACGTGTCTCTCTCAGAGATGTGTTTCTCTTCCTCTCTCTCCCCACTCCCTCCCTCCCTCCCTCCCACTCTCTGGAAAAAGCAGTGGGAAAAACACCCTCAGGGAGGATTAACAATAACAAAACAAACGAAAAACAAGACAACGAGTCACGATGCCCCAAACCCACCTCTGAAACTGTGTCCCTTTCACTCCCGGGACCCAAGTGCCATTCAGTGGCGCCACCAGGACCGAGCTCCTGCCACCAGTGCTGACTGGCCGCTGCAGGAAGCCCTGCCAGCCAATGAAATGGGGGGGGGGGGGGGC
>NW_006292094.1:6977481-6978865 GCF_000327345.1 Myotis davidii | reverse complement strand
CCCCCCCGCGCCAGGTCTGGCACGGTCCCGGGCACCCTGGGCAGGGTAAGCGGGTCTGCAGCATAGAGGGCCCGGGTGCGGGCGGGACTGTGCTGGGATCCGGGCAGCCTAGAGCCGAGCTGGCGGAGGTGCAAAGCCAGGGCCCGCGTGCAGAGTCCAGGGCACTTGCCCTCCCGCCCCGCCCCGCCAGGTCTGGCACGGTCCCGGGCACCCTGGGCAGGGTAAGCGGGTCTGCAGCATAGAGGGCCCGGGTGCGGGCGGGACTGTGCTGGGATCCGGGCAGCCTAGAGCCGAGCTGGCGGAGGTGCAAAGCCGGAGGGCCCGCGCAGACAGCAGGCCCCAGAGTGAGGACGTCTCTGGGCCCAGAGTGACTGCTGCTTGTCACCTCCCTGGGGATGTGAGCTCCACCCCAGAGAGCCACCTGCTGGCCACTGGCAGGGCCGCAGGGACCCTCCCCTAACCCATGCAGACAGACCGGCAAAGACACAGACACTCTCAGATCGCAGCTGAGACGCAGGCCTGGGGAAAAGCCCCCACTGTTCAACGTAGCGCCCCCCGTGGGTGAGACTGGCTGATGTCACACGTCACCTAAAATGTGGGGGAAGGAGGACTCACTGTTGTTTTCATTTTTAATTGAACAATTACATGAGGAACAAGAAAGACAGACCCACTCCCCGGAGCCGGCACAGGCTGGCAGCACCGGGGGCCTTAGGGCGGGTGCTCCCGGCCTCGGGCTGCGGGTCACACTGGCATGCACCTTGGAAACCCCAAGCTGTGCACACAGACCTGCCTGCAGGCGCTCCCTGCACCCCACACCCAGGAAGTGCAGGGAGCAATCTCACCACTGGGTCCCGGAGCCACACAGCAGGTGCTGATCACGTGGAGGTGCAGGCCCTCCCCACGCGTGGAGGGCGACCCCAACCCGAGCTCCGCGGAGGCCTGGCCGTGCTCTGATGAAGAGACGGAGTCGCCAGCGGCCCAGCTGGTGAAGGACAGGACAGCCGCTCCGACACGCACACTCCAGCACCCGTGTCTCCAGGGCTGCTCCAGGCAGGGCCTGGCCACTCACTGTCCCTCCCCCTCCTGGGAGCTGCCTGTCATCACGTCTGGCCACTGGGTGAGCATATAACTCAAGACCACTGGCTCTGGCTGGTGGCTCCGTGGTTAGCGCGCTGGCCTGGCACCAAGAGCGTGCAGGTTTGACTCCCGGTCAAGGCACACACCTGGGCTGCAGGGCTGATCCCCAGCCACAGTCGGGGTGAGTGCGGGAGGCAACCAATCCACGTGTCTCTCTCAGAGATGTGTTTCTCTTCCTCTCTCTCCCCACTCCCTCCCTCCCTCCCACTCTCTGGAAAAAGCAGTGGGAAAAACACCCTCAGGGAGG
>NW_006292094.1:6959924-6977426 GCF_000327345.1 Myotis davidii | reverse complement strand
AAGGGGGGGGGGGGGCGCAGCATGAGACGGGGGCACAGTGCAGACACGGGGGGCGCAGTGGAGAGGTGGGGTGCACTGGTTTCGCCGCCGGTTCTCTGTGACTGAGGTTGACCCTGATCCTCCAGCCCACAGAGCGGACGTACTGTTTGCTCCCGTGGGTGGGGGAGGCTCCCTCCTCTACAACCAGAAACGGCCACCCTCCCCTCCCCGGGCGGTCCGGGTCTCTGGGCCCAGGAAACCGGGCCAGCGGGCGCCTGGCTCCTCAAGGACGCACCGGAGAAACCTCCATCCAAGGGCGGCGCTGAGCGAGGGGGACAGGCCCGCTGCTGCAGGAAGCTGGTCTGAGGCAATTAAGCCTGTTTCAGAGCGGGTTTGGCGGGAGGTGCTAGATCGATAGATCCCTCCAGCACACCTCCCTGCAGGTAAGGATCAATCAGGCAAACGCTCCCCATCTGCTCCCGCTGAGCCGAGAAGCAAAGCTGTTTACCATTCATGCTCAGAAATAAAGAAATGAACCCACCAATTAGTCAGCACCTTTGTTTCTCGGGAAAAGCTTTTAGTTGCTCCAAGAGAGCCCGGCCCCCGCGCGGCCCTCCATTAAGGCGCAGGTGGACGCCGAGGAGCCGAGTGCACGCTCAGGAAGGGTGGGGGGTGAGCGCAGCCCGGCCTGGAGACAGACCTCAGGGCAGGACGGCTGTGGGCCGCCTTCCCACGCTGGGAAGCACGGCACCCACAGGGGCCTGGGACCCGTGCCACAGAGCCCGGTGCTCACAGGCGCCCAGACCCTGGGACGGAGGTGCCGCCCGCCGGGCAGGTTCTGGACCAGGCTCCTTGCCCCTCGGCTGCGTGTCTACGAACCAAGGATCTGCTGGCTCCTGGGGTGCAGCGGGGTAAGCTCCGTCTCTGAGCACATGCTCATTGCCTTCTCTCAGGGCCAACTCCAGCTCCATGTCAAGGTGGAGCCAGCTCTTGGACAAAAAGAACCCATGTGGCCACCAGCCACTCACACACCAGTCCCACCAGGTAGTCACTCAGGGGCCGAGCCCCCCAAGAAGCCACCAGAAACCAGACGAAGCTCCTCGACGGGCCCATGAGGCCGCCACAGGGAAGCAGGTGGATGGTGTGCCCACTGGATCTGGGCCACTGGTGCAGGTGGGCAGTCCCATGCTGACCTGCCCAGGACGTCCTGCGATGAGCAGCTGACCAGGTCAGACCACGGCCCCAGCCACAGCCCCACGCGGACCACGGACAGGGCCTGCTGGTCAGGCCCAAGCACGCAGGCCTGCCCCTCTGAAGCTCTTCCAGATTCAAGGGCTCTGAAGACCCCTGACTGGGCCATGTGTGCAGAGACCTGGACGCGGAGCTGCGCTGTGTGCACTGAACTCGACCCCAACGACCCCGCCTGCCACAGGGAGCCTGGAGAAGGGCCCGTGGGAGGCCCGCCTGCCCCGAGGATGGAGGCCAGCCCAGGCCAGACTGCCGCCTGCACCCGTGGGACGTCGCCGACCCGCCGGCAAAGAGGGAGAAGGTCGGCAGCAGCACTGCTCACGCGCCGTCTTCTGGAGCTGCCGAGAGAGGAGAACGGGGAGGAGCGGCCAGAACCGCAGGGAGCAAATAAGAGGAGACCGGACACAGCAGGGCAGGGCTGCCGACAAAATGGCCCGGCTGTGGAGGCCCCGAGATGTGATGGTGACCGCAAGGAAACGCGAGCCGGGGCCCGGGGAGCAGGCCTCTCAACCGAGGGAGCCGGCAGAGGTCAAGCAGGGCAGCGCGTCACGTGCTCGGCAGCCTCCACGGCCGGTACAGGCCTGGTCTCAGAGCCCAGCAGCTTCCTGGCCCCGCGGTGCAGGAGCAAGGCCACCACCTAGAGACGCGGGGCTGCAGGCGGGGGCAGGGCCCCGGGGCCGCAAGGTAGGAACACGGGCCGGGCCGGGGTGTGGAGAGGGAGAGGCGCTGGGACAGGGACGGAGGCCGCCTCCCCTGAGCACTCATGGAGCCCCGGGCACTCACCCAGGCAACAGGCAGGAAGCGGGTGGGAGGGGGTGACGCCAGCCAGGCCCAGGCTGCCCTCCTGTCAGTCTCCCGCCCACACAGGTATCCGTCTCTGGGCGTCCGGAGGGCCAGGCGCTGTGCCCGTGTCAGAGAGCCCCGCACCCTCAGGCCCTGCAAGCTCTCAGACATGGCCTTGGGGACTGGGGAGCGGGGTGCCTGTGCGCTCATGGCCCGGTGGTGTGCTGTGGGCGAGGGGCGGCTGAGGGTTCTGAGCCTCACGTGGGAGGCGATGAACCGCCCCCCCAGACAGAGCAGGGGCGTCCTCAGACCCCGGGGCTGGCGGTGTGAGCCCCTGCGTGCTTCCCTCCAATGGCTGCTGGTGCTTCTCTGGCAGCTCCTAACATAAACTCAGGAGACAAGCAAGAAAGAGTCCTGACGTCTGTCCAGCCTCAAAGCTCAGGAAGACAGGCTACCTGACGAGTCGGCTGAAAGCATCCACTTGAAAGCGAGCCAGCTCTCAGCTTCTCCGAGGCGGCCCCTTAGCACCAGCCGCCAGGCGGGAGAGGGTACCGTGCTAGCTGCCTCTCCGGTGGACCGGGGTGAGCCACTTGCTGCCCGCGTCCGCCCGCTGTGACAGGCCAAGGGCTGCAGACGGCAGTCGGAGGCGGTGGCCTGTCCTGGGAGCCCTGCAGGACCGGGAAGCTCCAATGAGGAAGCAACAGCTCACAGAGGGGAGAGGAGAGCGCTGGGCTGGGGTGCAGACACGGGGGGAGGGAGGCGGTCAGCCTGCACCCCTGCTGGGGGGCTGACGTGCCCACAGGGTCTCCTGAGGAGCACGTGAAGGAGAATGGAGGGGCCGGGGGAGGGCTCTGCAGCCCTCCATACAGGGCACCTCTGCCTACAGGGCCTGCTCCGCTCTGGGGATGGGCCTGCGCAGCAGGCGGGGCCTGGCCCTCAGAGCCACCTCCCGAGGAGCTGGGCCAAGAGAAAGGCCCGCGGGGAAGCGCAGTCTGGAGGGTGAACCCACTGCCCTCAGGACACTGAGGTCCTGAGGAGAGGCAGGAGGCCTCCGGTCCACCGGAGAGGCAGCTAGCACGGTACCCTCTCCCGCCTGGCGGCTGGTGCTCTGGGGCCGCCTCGGAGAAGCTGAGAGCTGAGCCTCGCACCCCCTGCAGGCTGGGTGACCTTGAGCAAGAGCCTCAGCCTCAGACTCCACCCGAGAGTAAGGACACACCTCCCTCCGGCTCCGTCCGGCACTTACAGCGGCTCTGAGGCGCTGGCACTCGCAGGCGCAGGTAGTGAGTGCACTTCAATCAGCTCCACCTGCAGCAGGAGGTGCTGAGGCCCCCTCCATCCAGCGGCTTGGCTGGCGCTGGTGCCCTGGGAGGTGTGGGAGCAGCCCCGACCCTTCCCAGCCTCTGGCTCCGAGGCCAGACCGTTCCTCACTCTGTGCCCTACAGTCCCCGGGCCCAGGCCAGTGACCGAGCTGGTTTGTCATCAGCCAGCGTGATGCCTCCTGCCACCGGAGCCCTGTGCGCCCACCCATGGCTCTGCTCACAGGTCTGGAGGCCACACTGGCCCTCGGGCTGGGGGTGGGAGAGGCCACAGGCTCACCGGCAGTCTGCTCGTCAGGAAAGGTGCACCCACAAACGGCAACCACGAGGACAGGGTTCGAGAAAAGGCTGGAGAGCAGCTCGCTCACTGCTCGGGCTCCAGAGCCTCCGGTGGGAGCCACCTGCTCAGCCCCCGTCCTCAGGCCCTGCCTGGAGCCTCTCGGGTCACGTCTGGCGGTGGATGAGCTGGGAGCCACAGACGCCTGACCCTCTGTCACGGAGGACTCGGGTGTGGCCTGCAGCCTCGACCATCACCAGGCCGGGCCAACAGGGGCCCTGTGTGGTCACTCTGCCCGGCCTGCCCCCCGGGCCTGCAGCCGGAACACCCACCATCACCCCAGAGGCGACCATGGGCCCTCACACAAGCTGAAACACACTCTGGTCAGGGGTAAGGTTATGTGGGAGCAAGAGGGAAACCGAGGGTACCAGCGGGGGTGGGGGGCACACGCACTCTCAGCCTTGTCTCCAAGGGCGACTCTCAGAGGTGCCATGATCGAGGTGGAGGGAGAGCTGCTGCCCGCTGGGCGCCAGCAGAGGTAGCATAACCCCCCCCCTCCCTCAATCCCCCAGGCTCTCAGGGGAGGCCCTTGCGGACGGCGAGACTGGATCTGAGAGCAGGCAGTGATTTCACCTCCTTTCTAGGCCCAGAGCCAGTGGGGATGTGGCCAGTAGAGCAGGGCTGAGCGGCCCCTCTCGGTGACAGGCCTGCCCCCACCCCCCCCGCCGCCCCCTCACGACAACATGCAGGGCAGAGCAGGTGCCCGCACAGGCAAGGGCCAGTCGGTCTGACTGTGGAACCTGAGGGTCTTACCTGGGTGGAGAACGGAAGGCTTCTCCCTGCAGGACCTCTTGTTCCCTCCCTCCCCCCGAGACCCGCTCTCTGCCGCCAATGACAGGGCGCCAAGGAAACCGCCTCAAACACAACTCCAGATCCGAAGCCTCCGCCTTCCTCTCCCGGAGGAGATGGGCCGCCCCAGACCTCCGGGGTCTGCAGAGATGGCCGGGCAGACACACGCATCTCCCTGACCAGAGGAAGACAAGCAGAGCGGACACGTGGCCCCCGCGGCCCCCGGCGGTCAAACAGGCAGTGACTTCGCACACAGACGAGGTGGTCCACAGAGAGGCTGCAGGGCGACCGGAGCTCACACTGCACCCTGGCTGGAAGCTGCCCCGGGGCCGCTGCAGCCACCACAGCAGAGCGGCTCCGAGCGCTCTGTCTCCACCGTCTTGTCAGGATCAGGCCACAGTGGAGGGAAGACCCTGTGAGGGTGAGCCCAGGGCGTCTGACCTTAGAGCAGCTGCCACCCACTGACCCTCCATCTCCAAGCAGCCTTCCGAGTCAGCAGGCGGCCTCCATGGGGCACCACAGGCTCCGCCCAAGGCCCAGGGACCAGGTGCCAGTCCAGCGGATGCCCTCTCCCGGCGCTGCTTCGCGTCCGGGGTCCAGCCCCCGAGTGAGGCCCCAATGCCAGGCCCCAGCCCACCAGACACAGCTCCCTCTCCTGAGCCCCCCTGTGGCCGGGGCTGCAACCCCCTCCCACAGCGGGCATCTGGGTGTGTGGGCTGGACCGCAGCTCCACCGGGCTGACCACGCCAAGGCCCAGGCACAGCCAGGACCCCCGAGCTGCTGGCAGAGACACTTCCAACGTCCGGCGCCTCGAGGGCACGGCCTGCACAGGCAGCACAGTCTAACTTGTAAGGGTGATTTGAAACGAAGGTAGATTACGGAGTAAATTACACACAGAAAAGATATTAAATCATAAAACTGCCACAAAACGTCCCCAGGGAGCAGCTCACCTGGGACAGGCCCTGGGCTGCACCTGCTGGTGCAGCGTCACAGCCGCCTGCGGGGAGCACGGAGCCCCCACTGCAGCCCTAGCGTGGGGCTCCTTCCTCTCGTGCTGCCTGAGGCGGGGGTGGCCGCCCTCGGACACGGCCCACCCACGGTAGCTGAGAGAACGGAGCTGGGAAACACTCGGGCTAACCCAGGCACCCGGGACGCCCAGAGAGGGGCCTGGGAACCCCACACTCGGCGCAAGGCCTGCCTGGGAGCCAGTCCCCTCGCCCCCAGGACCCCAGGGCTCTCCAACGTGAGCAGCACAGGCGTGTCCCACTCCCCGGGGCACTGGGAGCTTCTAAAGGGCACGGGCCTCGCTGGCCCCACCGCTGGCCGGTCACAGAAGCTCACTGGGGCCAGCGGGCCGGGGGCATTCTGGGAAGGTTCCAAGCAGCCCTGGCCCAGATGCTACCCCGGGAAGGAAGGACCGTGCTCTGAGGCTGCCACGGCAGAACCCGGGCTTCCCTGGCTTTCACAAGAGGCTGTATTAAAAACGGTCTAAACACAATAAAATCTGTTACATTTATGGCAAGAAAATATGGAAAGACAATAAAACCAGCGGAGCACAGGATGAGAGAACACTGCGGCCCACGGCTCCCAACAGGGGCAGACGAACAGACAGACTGCTCAACGGAGAGGTGTTTAAGCCCATTTAAATCTCAAAGTTCCATCTCTCCTTCCCAGGGTCTGCACAGCTCGCTCACGGAGGCCAGCCAGCAGCCAGGTGTGTCCCCGCCTGTCCCCCTTCCTCCTCGGGGCCTTCTTTATCTCTGATGCCAACCCCACTTCCCAACTTCCGTACCCGCCTCCCATGGAAACAGGCCTGGGGGGGGGCTGGCCACGCCCACCTGAAACCCCAGCCGGAATGAGCGCCAGGACACCAGGGCGCCCGGGACCCTAACGGAGCTGGTGAGGAAGCGTGCCCAGGCCGACATACAAAGGGGACTGGGCCGCTCTGGGCAGCCCCCCCCCCGTGTCCACTCCCCGTGTCCCCTCCTGTCCATGCTGCAGGAGAGCAGACCCACCCACCTGCCTATGCGTGCCTGAGTCTGAGGCGGGGAGCTTGCTCCAGGCCCCGCCTCCCGGTGGGTGGGTCCCGCTCCCTGCCATTAGCAGCCTGGGTCAGGCGGTCCATCTGCCACAATGAAGAGCCAGTGTTGACACATCACTAACTAAAGCCCACAGTTCACATGAAGGGTCACTTTTTGCCCTTGTGGGTTCTACAAATTTCCAGATGTGTGATGTCACAGTCCACCACTCCTGTGCCCTGCAGAGCATATCCAATGCCTGAACACTCTGTGCTCCGCCTGCTCACCCCTCCCCTCACCCTGGCAGCCGCCCGTCCTCCTCTCTCCATGCTCCGGCTCCCCCAGAACGTCCTGGGCTGGGACTCACTCCACACACAGCCTTTCAGACGGGTTTCCATCACTCAGGCACGGCATCCGCGGCCCCTCCTGTCTGCTCGTGGCTGACAGCTCATGTCTCTTTGGTGCAGGGAGTGTCCCACCGTCTGCGGGACCACCATCCGTCCACCCACCACCTCTGGAAGGACTGCTGGGTATTTCCAGGTTCTGTGGCGACGGGTAAAGCTGAGAGAAGCACCTGTGTGCAGGTCTGTTGTGGACAGAAGCTTTCACATCTTCTGGGTAAATATGGAATGTAATTAGCGAACCAAATGGTAAAAGTATGTCCAGTTTGTAAGAAACTAACAAGCTGTCATCCAGAGTGGCTGCACCCTCTGCCCCCTCCAGCGGTGAGGGAGGCCCTGCCGCCACCACCCCGCGTCCTGGCCGGCACTCAGCGCTGTCCGTACCCGCAGCGGGCCTCGCTGTGGCTCTCATGTGCATTCCCTGCAGACACGGGTGCGGGCATGTTCACGTGTACTATTGGCCACCCCGGTGCCTTCCTTGGCGCACTGTCTGTTCAGATCTGCTGCCGCGGTTTAACTGCTCTTCCTGGTGAGCTGCTTTCTTCCTACTGAGTTCTGCGAGTGCTCTGTGGGCCTGGGCACCAGTCCTCCCCCAGCCGTGCTCTGCAAGTGCTTTCCCCAGCTCGGGCTTGCCTGCTCGTTCTCCTCGTGGTCCCCACAGCCACAGTTTACCATCTTCATGAATTCAGCTACCACCTTCCTTTCACAGACTGTGCTTTGGATGCTGAATCTGGAAGTCATTGCCACACCAAAGGTCAGCCAGGCCCGCGCCTGCTGCCTTCCGCACCCAGCAGCTGTGCCTCTTCTATGAAGGCCGACCACCCAGGCAGGGCAGGCGGCTCCCTGAGGGCAGCTGTCAGTCCCGTCCCCCCCACCACCCTATCCCCACCCCACTACCTCAGCACACTCTTCCCTCGGGCCCCAGGGAAAGCAGAGCAGTGCGGGGATGCCCGGGCGGCGACAACAGAAGGTAGGACACAAATGGACAGTAAAATATTTCAAGAGCCAGACCTGTGTGGCTCAGTGGTTGAGCGTCGACCCTTGAACCAGGAGGTCACAGTTCGATTCCCGGTCAGCGCACATGCCAGGTTTTGGACTCGATCCCCAGTAGAGGGCGTGTAGGAGGCAGCCAATCAATGATTCTCTCTCTTCATTGTTTCTATCTCCCTCTCCCTCTCTCTGAAATAAACATCAACATATTTTTAAAAAATATTTAAAGATTACTAAAAAAGGAAAGACTACACCAACTTGACTTTTTTACAGTGTTTTCTGCCACATAAACTTTCAAGTTTCTCCTTTTGTCTTCTATGCGTCCATGGTTCCCCGTGCTGCTCAGAGAGGCCTCAGGGGTCATGGAACACTGGGTGTTGAGCTCTGCACAGCCTCCCGACCAGAAGCTCTGCCCGGCAGGGTGACCCCTCCACCCAGCGTGCAGCCCTGAGCACAGCTCTTCCTTCTGGCCTGTCTCCCGGGGCTCCAAGGCCCGCCCAGTTTGCTGCTCTAGCACTTGGACTCTTCAGTCCCCTATCTGCTCCCTGCAAGGCACCGCACGGCACAGCAGCCCCCCACGCCTGCGTCCCTGGGGGCCTGAAGCCCTCCTTGCCCTGACGCACTGGCCGCTGCCATGGTCCATGGGCCGTGCCTGCTCAGGAACACCCGCCCCGCCCGGCCACTGTCTGGCTCTGCATGTGCAGGGGCGAGGGGAGGCCGAAGTGACCACAGAGGAAGGAGGGAGGGAGTCCGGCAAACTCCTGGAAACAGCTTGAATTCGCCTACAAGAGGCACCTGGTGCCCTGGGAAGGACCCAGCCACCTCCCACACCAGAGACCCACCGTCACCAAGGAAGTGGGGTCGTAGTCCCCAGTGCACAGTGGACATCAGGGTCCCCGCCAGGAGAAACCGAGAGTGACAGGCCTCCAGGTGTGCCGTGCGGGCCCCCGCCCAGTGTCCGCATGCTGAGGGACAAGGACAGCCACGGGAACCCGGACACGCTGGCTTCCGAGTAACTTTCCTACAGCAATTGCTACAGACGAACCGCTTAGGAACTGATTTCATTGGGAGATGACTTTGATCCCAGTGCTTGACTAACGGGAGTTTCACATGTTATCCACTTCCACATCCCTCAACAATACAAACTTATTTAAAAGGCCCATGAGTATGTAAATGCCATTTTAAATATGGAAATGAAAGCACGGGGAAGCAGTCTGGGTGTGAAATATTAATGGCAGCTCAATTGCCGGAGGAGCCGGGATGGCTGGTGGCATGTGGAGGAGCCCTCGTCCGGAGGCCGGCCCAGGAGCCTGCCGCTACCTCTCAGCCACCTCGAGCCACAGGGACCAACCCTAGTGCCTCTGCCAGTGCCCCCTACGGCCCCGGCCATGCCCGCCCTCAGCAGCGTGGTGAAGGCCCCGGGCAGCGAGCTCACCTCTCAGCCCGGCCAGGGCCACGCGCTCGGCAAAGATGGGCTGTGTCCCAGGTGACAGAGCAGGTAAGCAGTCTCCAGAGCCTCGAGCACACGGCTACCTGCTGGGTCAGAGGTCAGCCAAGGACCTCGGCTGGCAGCTGGCTGGCCTGTGGCGGGGCCAGAGTGAGGCCCCACAGCCCGAGGCTCAGGACCCTGACCCCGACCAGCGGAGCCAGGGCTTCAGGGGCTTCCGCATGCGAAGAGGAGCGGCCCGGCCACTGTCCATGGACAGAGCAAGAGCCCGAGCCCCACGGTGCCTCCCTGCGCCCACACCAGGTCCCAGGCGGCGGCAGCACCTGCAGACCCTTCCCTCCCAAGACCCGCTGACCAGGCCCATGTCGACGGGCAGCGGGTGCTGCGTGTGACCGCGGGCGGGTGCTGGGCTGTGTGGCCATCGGACCACATGGCGGAAAGGAGGGGAGCCAAGCAGTCCTTGCCCACGCGGGAGCCGTGCTCCGCCCTTACCTTTGGGAATGAAACACCCGAGTGCCCACGGCGCAACGCTGTCCGCTCGCCCTGGTCTCCGCTCGGCACACGCCCGGGAGAAGCGCTGCCCTCACAGGGCACAGTCCAGGCCCGGGGCCCTCTCTCCCCCCACAGCCTCTCCCCCCACAGCTGCTCATCTACACCCCCTTCCAGTCACACAAGCACTGCAGGAGCTGGTCCCGAGCCCAGACTTCCCACTGGGCCCCAAGATGGACTGGATTCTCTCTCAGGGGTGACGGGGCCTTGGTGTCGGACAAAACCAGACGGTTAGTCTGAAAAATGAGAGCAACTCCAACAGGTCTCAGAGCCATGCTGGACCCGGCAGCGGGAGGGTCTGTGCCCCCACAAGGTGCAGTGTGGGGCGCTTGGAGGGTCTCCCCAGCACAGGGAGGGGAGGGGAGGGCAGGGAAGGGGAAGGCGGGTGAGGGGTGGGGAAGGGAGGGGATGGTAGGGGAGAAGAATTGCCAAGAAAGCACCTGGGAGAGACAGCCACTCATCTCCCCCCCCGCCCCCCGGCCGCCCACTCTAACTGGCCACCAAATGTACAGGCTGGGCGACAGCACTCCCCTGGGAAGCCCGGCAGGAGGCCTGAGGAGTGAGCAGAGCGGCTTCCAGGGCTGCGGCTCCACCTCCTGTCCACACGCGGCACTGCAGGCCAACCGGCAGGCCAGGGTCCCTCCCAGCAAGAAGGAAGGAGGCTGGAGAACCAGCGGGAAGGGCAGGCCCTAGCAGGTGGCCGGAGTCACTCCCCTGGCCACGGAGCTGGGCCCACACCTCGCGCAGACCTCACCCAGAGAGGCTGGCCCTGGGTGGCCTCAGGGGAGCTTCGGGCGCCGCCTGCAGGTGCTCCTTGCCATGGAGGAGGGAGGGCGACAAACCCGACTCCTGAGAGGCCCGTCCGCAGCGGCACCGGGTACCAGGCACCAGGCACGGGAGGGAGCCCACCCAGTGTCCCACAGAACAGGAGCCCCCGTCAAGCACAGCTGATGGGCCGGGGGCGCTCAGGCTGCGTGACCACCACGGCGAGGCAGAGCCCCTTTGGAGACAGAGACGCAGCCCGGGGGGCCGGCCCCCTGCAGAGGCTGGCATCCTGGAGAACCTGGCCTCCTCCGCCCCATGCAGGTGCCTGCACCCAGCAGACAGGCCACGCCCCAAGGTCCCAGCAGGCAGCGTGGGAGCAGGACACGGACGACCCACAGGCCCCCGCACGCTGAGGCTGGGAAGGTGACCGCGGGCACCTGTCAGACTGACAGCCGGCCACGCGGCAGGCAGGCCGACCGTTTTCGACACCGGGGCGTCCCTGCTTCTGTTTCGGAGGGCGTCCCAGTTCTGGGCAGGTCTGATGAGAGGGCACTTCTAAGAACGGCTCCCCGGCCGGCTCTGTAAACGCCTCTCTCCCGCCGCACAAACCCCTTCGCGTTCCAGGGCTCCTGCGAGGGTGACACGTGCCCGTGCGTGTGCATGTGCCACGCCAGCCCTGCCCCACACCGCCCCACACGCCGCCGGCACGGCACCCCGGTTCACGTAACCACAGGCAGAAAACATGCCTTTTCAGAGCATAAACCTGGCTGAGCCGCCTGCCTGCTCAGAGGGACACCGCCCTGGGAGCCCAGCTGCCAGTGTGGCCCCGTCAGCCTGGGCGGCAGCCTTCCCAAGTGCCTTTTGCTGGCAAGTCAGGTAACGCATCACCTGGGTCTAAAGCAAAACAGCCAAGTTCACTCCCTGGCGGGACGCTGTGCACAGGGCTCTGAGCCACGTGACTGCCGCAGTGTGAGGCGCAGCCAAGGACGGGATGGGTGCCGGAGCCAGGAGATGGGTGCCAGGCAGCCAGCAGGCAATCGAAGATGCCAACTCCTCCTCCTCCACTGCTGCGCACCTGGGCACACAGGAAGCACACCCGGGGGGCGGGGGCTGAGGAAGAAATGCAGGGGAAGGAGTGGGAGCACCAATCCGTCCTCCAGTCACCCTGAAGGGCGCCCGCCTGCCCCAGTCCTGACGCCGGGGGGCAAGGGCAGTCACCGCTGAATGCGACCAAGACAAAAGACCCCGGAAGGTTCTGTGCACCCAAGTGACATGGCCGCTCTGTGACTGGGGGACCCAGGTGCAGACGATGCTGGGCAGAGGCCAACCCAGGGGACAAAGGTAGAAGCAGTGCGAGCGGTCAGAGCGGCCATGGGGTCAGAGGAAAGATGAGGACCAGCAGGGAAGGACCAGTGTTGGATCTGGGTGTGCACTGGAGCCAAGATCATCTCCTTGTGGTTTAACCAGGGGTGGGAAAGAGAGGGAGAGAGTGAGGAGCAGGTTCACGCCTGCACCCAGAGCCGGGGTCACTCATGCCCAGCAGACACGGAGCGAGCGGCCGCATGCACTCAGCCACAGGGCCCCCGAGTGGCTGCCGCGTGGCGGGCAGTGCTCTGGCCAGAACCAGTGGTGGATACCACCCCAAATCTCACGGAGACAAGGAGAACCAATTAGCACCTAATGGAGAAAACGGAACGGCACAGCACGTAACCTGGGGAAGCCTGCATTACCGAGTCAGCTAAGGCCACCTAAGGAATCTGAGCTCAGCGGGACCTGGAGGGGGGACGCTGCCGGGGGAGGCAGCCCGGCAGGGTGTGTGCCGTCAGGGGACGGGCCGAGCTGGAGGCCCAGAGCAGAAGAGGGGAACTCGGCTGAGAGGGGCTGCAGGGGGCAGAGGCAGAAGCCAGGGCTTTCGACCCAAGTGGGGTCTGCTTCCACGGAGGGCGGAGCCACAGGGGCTGGGAAGGAATGGCCGATTCATTTCTGGTCAGCGGGGTTCCCTCGGGCAGCTTCATGGAGGAGGTGGCACAGAGAGCCAGAGTGGACACAGCAACACTGGTTCTTACTGTCTGAAGGAAAACTGTAAGTGACAGAGAGGGTATGGATTCATGGGCACCTGGGGGCAGAGCGCCACAGCCGTGAGGAGGGAGCACACACAGCAGGGCGGGTGGCGGGGCCCAGGGCAGCGTCTGCCTGGAGTGTGGCCTCCACGTGGCCAGGCAGGCGGGCCCGGCCGACAGGAGCACAATGGTGAACGCACACAGTCCAGACTCAGGCAGTTCCATCCACTGAGAAGGGACAGGGTGAGGACACGAGGTCAGAAGAGAACCCAAATCAGAGGAAATCACTTCTGCTAGCGTCGGGGAGCTGGGCACCAGAGCCGGCTCCGCCCGCAGCACCCACAGTCCCTGGGTCAGGGTCAGGGTCAGGAGGTATGGCCGGCGCAGACCCGCCCTCCCCTGCTGCGTGGGGGCAGCAGCCTCTCCAGGTGCATCCTCGCCACCGGCCAGGACACGGCGCCCACTGGCACCTGACTGCACTTGATGGCCACCCTTGCCCCCCCCCCGCCCCCCGTCACCGCGGGTCTAAAGGGCTTAACGTCATCATGTCGCAAACGGAATCCCGGGCCCTGTGCCGTCACGCCCTGCACTCCCACCAAAGCAGAGGAGACCCCCTTCCTAGGCCCTCACCCCAGCCTCGCCCTGCCTTTTCCCTCGCCTGCCACTTCCGATCCACAGCAACCTCACCTGCTCCCTTTCCCAGTGCCCACCAGTTCCACCGCTGCTGGGCTTCTGGCCCCAACAAGCTCACGGGAGCGCTCACCGCCGCGGGGCCCAGCTCACGCCTCCCAGTCACTCAGAAACGCGGGCAGCAGCCATCCGCGATGCTCGTTAGCGCTAACAAGGCCTCCTGTGCCGGCAGCAGGCCCAGCGCCGCACGGAAGATTCTGACTGAACTCTCCCGACACCGGGTGCCAGCTGTCACCACCGTCACCGTGACAGGCGAGGCCGAGAAAGGCTGATGAACGCCCAGGGGCCCCGAGCTGCGGGGTGTAGGGCTGAGGCTGGAGCCAGAGCGGGGCCGAGAAAGGAGACTCCGGCCTCGGCTACAGTCGGGCACAGGTGAAACCCTCCAGACGCGGAGCAGGACCAGCCCTCAGGCCTCTCGGTGCCTCCTGGCCCTGCTGGGCTCAGCAGCTGGGCGCACGGCCACTCACACAGACCCGGGACACGGGGCCGGGCCCCAGACACTCCTCGGTGGGTGAGCGCGCAGCCCTGCGCTCCAGACCAACAGAATCACGACCAGCCTGCCACTCTTCACTCGCCCTCGGGAAGCGGCTGAGAAACCAGCCCCCCTGGCCATGCCAGAGACACGCCAGCCCCGGGCACCGCCTCCTCAGAGACAGTCCCCCAAATGCCACCCGGAGCCCAGCACCGGGGGAGGCAGCACAGAGGAGCGGCCAGGCCGAGGCTCTCAGGGCTCGTCACCCTCCGACAAGCTGAGGCCAAGGGCTCCTCTGAGACCCCACAGCCGAGGAGGCAAACGCAGCGACCGGCACAGCCCAGAGCTGCCGGGGCCTCTGGACGACTGGTGGCCCGTGGGGACTGCTGCACAGGGCCGTCAGGCTGGGAGAGCCGGCCAGGCCGGCCAGGCAGACAGGCACCCAGAGCAGCCCCTGGACACAGGCCAGCGTTCCTCCGGGCTCACTGCTTCCACCTCCTCGGGGAGGCAGCCTGAGGCATCCACGGGAGCAGAGGACAGGGGCACGGCCGCCCCAGCACTCCTCAGGGGTGTGGGCTCCACCCTCAAACCAACCACCGGAGCTCCGCAGACACACAGCCAGTGTTCGAACCCCGTCCCGAGGACACCCTAGCTGTGTGACCGGGTGGGGCGGAGGTCCTCCGCTGTGCACCGTCCACACCACAGTTCAGGTGGCTCCTGCCTGCAGCCCGGAGCAGAGCACAGAGCCCGGCACGGGCAGAGGCGCAGCAAACACCCCTGCCCTGGCCCGCCATCAGCACCCCTGGTCTCCAGTGAGGCACCTGAGCCGGATCCCCGACAGGGCCCTGAGAAGCCTGCTCCACTCACTAGGGAGCACCCGTTCCAGCGGAGCAGAGCAGCCCGCCCTGCAGGAGACCGTCCTGTCCAGGAACCTCCGTGGAGTCCGCACCCATCCTAGCAAGTCGGCAGGACAGCAGGCCGTGGGCCAAGCCACAAGGAAATGCAGCCTCGCCGTGGCCTGGCCTGCAGTGTCCCCAGCTCCACCGCCAGCAGAGAGGCCTGGCCGACAGGGCACCCCGACAGAGGGCCCAGCACTCTGCTCTCCGCAGGGCACCCTCCTGCACCCACCCTGGGGCTCAGCACCACAGGGGACACACTGTCACAGCTGCACATCCACAGGCCCGCCTGAGTGCTGCCCTGCGCCAAGCATGCCATCACTGCCGCGCTTCCTCCTCACCTGCCCACGCTGACGGCCACTGAGCTGACAGCCGTGTGAGAAGCAGCGCTGCATCCACGGCACCCGCTGGAGGGAGAAAGCGCCCCGTCCTGCAGTGGGAGGCCCAGGGGGCTCTTTACGCCCAGCCCGTCCGGGAGCACAGGCCACAGCTCAGGGCCCTCATTGCGAAGGCACACACAGCAAGAGGGTGGAGTGTGGGACCGGGTTCCAGTGGCAAGGCCGTAAGTCATGGACATTCCCTTCCCCACGCCAGGCAGCAGTGGCCCCACGGCTCGGAACACTGTGTCGTCATCTCTGTTCCCCACCCCCGTGAGGGGGGTGGCTCCCCCTCAGCCTCTGCAGTCAGGACGCGGGCCCTCTCTGCCACCTCACAGACGCTGGGATCAGCCCAGCCTGAGCTGCTGTCCCCATGCAGAGCTGGGCAGTCGGCTCGCCCTGCAGGAGCTGGAATGCCACGGCAACAGGGAGAGGCTCAGGCCTCAGCCAGGCAGGCCACGGCCACGGCCACGGCCACGGCCACAGCAGTGAGTGCAGCGAAGGAGGCGGATGCAGGGAAGCAACGCTGAGGGACAAAACCCACAAGACGCTCTGGGCTGGGCTTCGGGGGGCTGGGAGTGCTGGCCTGTGAGGAGGCCCTGCAGCCCCGCCCGCCTGGCCCTGTGGCCACTCCTCTTCTCGTCACCCTGCCTCTCTGCGGAGATGCACCAGCCGCCAGCCTGACGAGAGCCGGGGCCTCCTCACAGACGCCCCATCAGAGCAGCTGCCCAACCCCGGCCGGAGCAAGCGACGCCCACGGCCTCCTCCCCGTCCTCCCGCGTCGGGCTCACACAGCCATCGATGATGAGTGCCTGAGGCCGGAACTGCCCGCCAGCCCGCTGTGAGACCTACGGGCATTGCTGACTTCACTGGGCCGTTCCCTCACCCAGAAGGCGGGCCGACGACATGAGATGCCCACGAGCCCAGGCACGAAGCCTGGGCTCGGGAAGTGCTCCAGAGTCCCCGTCAGGCACGTGCCGCACACAGTCTGTCACTCTTCCTGCCGGAACAGAGTCGCCCGGGCGCTGTGCCATGTGCATCCGGCTGCACCGGGCCGGCCGGCCTCACGCCTCACCTCCCAAGACCTGGCAAGCAGGCAGGCTCCCTTCCTCAGGTCCCCTACACCCCTGCTCCTCGGGGTGCTGCTCTGGCTCTGAGAGGGAGCTCCTGACGGGGAGAGGGGGGGCGGGGGGGGCAGTCAGAAAGGTGGGCCGCCTGCCCTCAGAGGGCTGCTTCTTGAGCAGAGTTCATTCCCAACACTCCCAGCAGCCGGTGGGACAGGTGAGCCCACGTTCCTGGCTAACCGGCCCCTAGGCCTGCATGTGAGGGACACAGAGCCTCGTGCTGGCTGTACTGACCGGGCGGCCCCCTCGGAACACGCCTGAGGATAAAGGGGACAGCTAGCTGCATCTGGTCTCTGCCCCACCCTGGCAGAGCTCCTACAACCCTGGGGACTCCAGGGGACAGCACCTTTGCCTCATAGCCGCCCCTTTCACCCAAATGTGAGGCTGTGCAACCAGGGGTGGGGGATCCCCAGGCAGCTCCAGGTGCTGAGGGGCTGGCACTCCCAGCTCTGCCCCCACCTGCAGGGGGAGAGAGGAGCTGGAGGCTGTCGATCACCAACAGCCAGTGACGTAATCAAGCAGCGGGACCTCACAGAACCGGCGAACAGCACAGGTGCTGGAGGGCGGGGCTCCGAGCAGGCGGGCACCCGCCCCACCCCTGCCCAGCGCCTCCCGCAGAGCCCTGGCTGCAGCCTTCAGCCTTCCCAGTAAACCGGCCACCATAAGCCAGCACTTCCTGAGCTGTCTGAGTCGCTTAGCGAATTAATGAATGGGGGGATGAGGGAACCCCTGACTCTGTAGGCAGACAGACTGCGGGTCCCCTGGGGACCCGATGCTCATGACCGGAGTTGAATGGGGCAGCCCCTGTGCCCGCGGGGTCTGCGCTGACTCGGGAGTGAGTGTGAGAACCGAAGGGAACAGCCGGTGTCAGAGGCGGGAGGATGGTGCTGGGAACAGGCGCGGGGGTGACAGGAGGAGAGCGCCACCCCGGGCCTGGGGCAACCACGCAGCTGCTGCCTCCGAACTTCCTGTCGGGAAGGAGACAAACCTCCCTCTGGGCTGCGGCTGTTCACAGACAAAGGCCTGGCTGCTCCGTGGTCTCCGTGGACCTTCCCTGAGTGCACAGGCCACACACACAGACACACACAGACGCATGACCCCAGGGCCCAGCTCCGCACCAAGGGGTCGCTCAGAGCCCACACTCCTGATCCCACAGCCTTGCACAGACCCCGCGCCCAGGGCAGCCTGACGGGCACGGCGAAGGACGACAGCGCCGCCCACCTCCGCCGAGCCAGGCAGACACGAGGCAGGGGGCACCCAG